>NC_059482.1:8857293-9167293 GCF_018139145.2 Gymnogyps californianus
AACTAAAACATCAGAGTGTTATCAACATCATTCTCATACTAAATCCAAAACACAGCACTGTACCAGCTACTAGGAAGAGAGTTAACTCTGTCCCAGCCAAAACCAGGACAGTACCAGACATAGCAATTTTTCTGGCTGCAGAAGTGAAAATTAACTATAACTTGGTCAAAGAAGTCACATGGAGGTGCTGGAGCGAATCCAAAAGACAGGCAACGAAGCTGATGAAGGCTGTAGAGCACAAGTCTTATGAGGAGCACCTGAGGGAACTGGGGTTGTTTAGCCTGGAGAAAAGGAGGCTGAGGGGAGACCTTATCGCTCTCTACAACTACCTGAAAGGAGGTTGTAGCGAGGTGGGTGTCAGTCTCTTCTCCCCAAGTAACAAGCGATAGGACAAGAGGAAACAGCCTCAAGTTGCACCCCGGAAGATTTAGATTGGATATTAGGAAAAATTTCTTCATTGAAAGGGTTGTCAAGCATCAGAACAGGCTGCCCAGGGAAGCCAGTCGCCATCCCTGGAGGTATTTAAAAGATGTGTAGACATGGTGCTTAGGGACATGGTTGAGTGGTAGACTTGGCAGTGCTAGGTTTGTGGTTGGACTTGATGATCTTAAAGGTCTTTTCCAACCTAAACGATTCTATGATTCTACTTTATGTTACCTATGCGTAGTAAGAAAAATGTAGTTGTCTTAGCTGTTTGGCTATGAGCAAAATGGCCTTGAATTCCTTGAATACAGAAATTTCCCAAATGTTCAGTTTCATGCCAATCACTCCATCTAAAATTAAGTGCAGTGTCAACTGTTTCCAAAAGCAGAAACATGACTACTTAAGTTCACCACCATCTTTTTCAGCTAGTAACACCTCTGAAAGAAATTACATAAACCCCATGGATTATTGCACCCTTGGGGGTTAGGAGCAGGTAGATTAACATTGAACAGAATTCTTTAAAGATGTTTCTCTGCAAAATGATAAGAAATTTTCTCATCTAATGCAAAAACTTGGATTTCAATTATGCATTTAAATTATTTTACAAATATGGACACCAATGCTCTGACATTTCTGTGATAACTATGGAATTTTGTTAAGAGATCTTATGCAAGCTTAAGGTTTGCCATTTTGGAGGCTGTACTGCAAATTTTTAGATTGAGGAAGACAGCTTTGAAGCTCATACAGTTCATAGCGTACTTTGAAAGTTACTTTAAATGATACAGAGCACAGAGGCCACTAAGACATTGTTTTAACAGATTATAAATGTAGTAAGAGAAATTTGACAGAGACTTTATTTAACAATTTTAACCTCTCATTTTAACTTCTGCTTCTTGGCCTCATCTTTATCTTCTGTAAATTATCGTGAAGAAATTATTTTTACTACTAGGCACTGCAATTGTTCTCACACTGATGTGTCTAACAATATCCACTGATATATTTTCCTACTGATAACAACAGGCACTGGATGAGACTCTCTTCTTTGTAATGTAAGATGCAAGTTATTTCATTTTGCATATTGTAAGATCTGTTCAAGTGAAAACATGATGAAAACCAGCTACATATGCTGCAGATCTTGGAAATTACATGCAAGTGCCCTCAAAAAGTTTGTGATCATTTCTGACTTATGTGAATTTTTGCTGCACTAATGCATAATTGTGTAGTTACAGAATATTATTAGCTACAGTAAAACTGTAATAAATATACTTGCTGATCAACAGATGACTGAATGTATTCCTAGTTTTCCTCCAGAATTTGGCAAATGCTTTTGATCCTATGACCGGTTGGAACACTGCAGACTACTCTTTTTCTTTCCTTGTACAAATGTCAGAGCTGTCAGACAGCTGAAACATGTCCACAGATAGAAAGAAACAAATTGTTGACCTAAGCACCATTTCTAGGTCCTGAACCAAGGCTTTTTCAACATGAATCTAACTTATTACAACATTTGTTGACTGACCCACCATGCTGGCCCAAGCATTACTGTTAGCTAGGAAATTAAAGTTGACAGAGTTTATTCTGGGAACTGATTAATTAAATGCCTTTCCTAGCAGATCCATTAATATCAACACAGCATGGCATATATATTGACAGAGTGAGAGAAACTGCTTTCAACAATAGAGCTCTATTGACAAAACTGTAACATTTGGACCATTAGTAACAGTACATTAATCCATCTTCTCTATCAATTGTATTTTTGCTGACAAAAACCTTTAGCAACAAGACGAAAAAGGGGCTGACAAAATACAAAATATACATGTGTGAATTATACATTTAATATATCATTTTGAAGTAAATACTGTGAACAGAAAAGAAATCATGAACGCTAATAGTCTCTGCACAGGAAAAGCTGGAAGTGAGGAATAGGTTGGAGGGAGAAGAAAATATCAAAGAAATCCTTGTGATGAAGCAATCAGCTAAAGTTAACTTTGTTAATTAAAGTAGCAAAAAAGATGAAAATATGTAAGGAAAACTAAAATTCTTAAATCTAGCCGTTATTGTGAGAAACATAAGTGGGATGCCTAAGAGAAGCTGACACCCATAGTATTCTGCTTGTTTTGTGTCATCAGTCGCTGGTCGATCTTATTGCCCACAGCCTAGAACTGCAGCTGAAGAATTCTCTTTAAAATATGGTTAATAAATGTGCTTTTTTTTAACCACACAGGTACACCCCCAAAACATCCTGAAACAAATATCCTCATTTCTTGGCCATGCTCTTCAGTAGACACAGCTATCCTGATTTAAATTACTTGTATGCCTGACTCCTTCCTACCACTGAACAAATGAAACTCACATCCTTACAAACTCTTGAAAATAATGAGACCCCAAGTAGGTCAGCAGAAATAAGGGTCAAATATGAGACCTCTGCACTAAAAAGCATGAAGTACTAAAGCCTGAGGAAAAGTTGGTGAAAAGATCTTTTCACCGATCCCTTAATAGGCCCAGCAACACACAGGCAATCCAGCCACCTCTAGAAGAGAACAAGCCACAGTGAGTATATGAGAGTTTATACAGAAGAATGATCAGACTGGAAACTTGAATCTTGGTTCACAGTATAACCTATCTCCTAAAGTTCTTCCTCCTCCACCTTCGCTATCTAAGGGGGAAAAAAAAATAATACATATACAGGAAAAATACACATAAAAAACTTTAGCTGTAACATTAGAAGTTATATAATTTCTACTTGCTTCATGTTTAAATTTCTCTTGTAATATACGTTCACATGGTAAATTTATATGTACCTACAGATATATGTGTATGTACATGTGTAAGTTTTGTTTAGCTGAGTGACAAGTTGAAGTGAATATTCAAGAAAAGAAGCAAGAATTGTACGAGATAAAGATCATTGAGGATATATAGCAAAGGAGGAGAGAAAAAAAATATTCACAAATCAGTAGGTCCATCCAAACAGCTTTTTGCTTCACATTTTCACAGTGCATCTTCAGAAGTATCTGACATGAAGTGTATCTTGTGTTCAATCGATTAGTTTTTCTTCAAGAGGTAAGTCCTAAATATACGTGTCCATGTTGCAGAATGCATTACTTACATATGTCAGTAATGTAGTGTATTCTTTGTGAGCGTACCTGTTAAAGCAGGCGAAGCAAGAGAAGGTTGAAGCTGAGATGCAATAAATTCACTGCTCAGCTCCGAGATGAAGATGACACAAACTTGGTGTAACTGGCCAGCTGGATGCCCACCTATCAGAGAAACCTCAGGCAGCCCTGAGCTGGCTCAGGAGCCAGCTTTCTCAGTCCCATTAGGAAAAGTATGTTGCAGGGTAGTAAGAAGAAACAAGAAAAAGCCACAATAACAGCATGCCTACTAACCTGTACTAGATTATTGACTGCTGGGAGACACAGCCTCAGAATTTTGCTTAAAATCACTTTGATCTTATTCTAGGCTATACCTGGACATTATGAAATGAGTCCCGGGAGCAAAGTGCTTCAAATTATTTCTTTATTATTTTTTGATCCTGATCAGTGTTTTCTAAGTGCATTAGAAATTCACATCAGGATTCTTTAACCACAAAAAGCACTCATACATGACAATGTCAGTATCTAGTGATATGGAGAAATACTATATATAATGATATATCATATGAAAATAGATATGTACAGAAAATATTCAGGGAGCATGTCAGCTGCATTTCCTGTTCTTATACTAGTCTAGAAAGAAAACAGAAGAGACAATGGCTGAAGCCCTCTTTTAGTGTAATTGAGGTATTTACAGAAATTGTGTATCTGCATAAAAATTTTTAACCAAGGATATTTCTTACCAGAATTTTAAGTATATTCAATAGAACTGATTTATTAGTTTAAATTTTATTTATTTTAAAACACAAATAAAAGATGATAGGACTACAATTCAGACTCCACTTGCTTTTCCACTTACATGTGCTATTCTTCAGTAGAATAAATAAATAATAGCCTTTCCTTTTCCATATTCCAGGTTCCATTTTTACATAAGTCATATGAATAATTCAAGAGTATAGCTGCTTAGCTGCTCTCTGACATACTACCAAGCTTTTTCTTTCTACTTTTAACTTTGTTTATACTGTTGAAATCTTAGTGGCAAATAAGTGAATTACATCCTTTAATTCATACACTAAAATAGATGAATTCTGTTCTTCCCTGTTATAAACTGGCTTCAGCAAATATGTCACATGGAACGGACAAGCGTTCACCTATTTCTAGTCATCTTAAATTTTGCAGTGGAAGTCAATTAGGTTTCCTTCAACAATGATAGTGTGTTGGTAGAGGAATTAAAATCAACTTGCAGAAACAATTATTGAACTGATTTTTGATGACCTGCATTACTGAAGATGCTGTAAACCTGAGGGATGTACAGCTGCAAGGATGGATACTGAAGCTGAAGGAGATTCATACATGGTCCTCTAGTGTCTTTTGATGAGTTACATAAATGAATGAAGACTGTTGATGTTCTCAGTGCACTTCCTAGTACTCCTACAACTATTTCCCCCATTCCTCAGCACAGATTAATGTATCTTAGTACATCTACTGTCTAAATTAGGACTTTCAGAACATTTAGAAATTCTCAGAAGCACAGTCATAGAATGCTAAAAATGTGTGACTGATTAAGTACTGGTAGAATAAGGTTTTTAATCAAGAAAGTAGTATAGAAAAATTACAAATACAGTAAACGTATAACTCTTCCTTCACTTTGCACATCAACTTGAAGGCAGAGCTTCAGGCTTTGTAAATTGTCATTGATATCACAGGCAGTGTTCTTCACCTCAGTACAATCATATTGCCTCTGACAACCCAGCACTAGAAACACAGAATCTGTCTCTCAAAAATGCTATTGTTTTGGGGATATCAAGCTTTAGTTTATTCTTCATGATTTACCCTCCCTAATAAACTGAGGCCAGTGATGTCGGGAGTCTACAGACAGTTTTACATGCTAGCCTGTTCTGCACTGAACAGTTCTTAACAGGATTTGGGTACTGCTACACTACTATCAAAAACATTTTAAAGACTTTTACATCCAATTTCCTCACAATCTCATGACATTGTAAGAACTGATTAAGCGTCTGCATAATACCAGCAATTTATATGTATTTCTCCACAATTTAGCACGTTTTTTAGAATTCCATTCTCATGCTTGTGACAAAAGATTTTTAAACTTCCTAACAATCAAAATGCTGTTTTTCACCAACGGGGAAGCCTAATCAAGAAGGTACTGAGAGCTTCCCTGAATGGCCTCAATTCTTAAAGCAATCAGCAGCAAAGGGAGGGGCTCAGCACCTCAAGAAACCAGGCTATGGGAACAAAATATTAAGATGTGCCATCTGATGTTTGAACAGACAAGCTTTGCTGTCCATTTCAAGGTTACTTGGCTATTTAACAGACACACCATAGACAAAGTTGCAAGTGCTTGCCAGCTCCAAAATTCAGACTACATGTAGGTGCCTAAAATTGGGCATGTAATTAAGGCCATGTTTCAGAACTTTAGCCTTCATAAGTACTTTGTCAATTGTTACAGTTCAGTACCCCTAGGCAATTGCTGATGTTAACAATTTGAAGACTTAAATCAGATAATTGCAGGCACAGAAAAATCCCATCTTCCCTTCTTTGTTCCGAAAAAGCGGGATGGAAATCTTAACAGAGCAAGCCTTCCCTACTCTCTACTTCAGAAAAAGATCATTTGAACAATACAGTCTGGTGGGATTTGGGTATTTCTACATTTCTGTGTCTTTAACAAAAGTACAGAGATGAACTTTAATTATGAAGATCACTTATTTTTAAGAGATAATAAATTGTTCCAACTAAAAGTGGCTTAACATATAGTTCAAATTCTAGATGAGAGCTGTTCTTTTGTTTGAATCAGTTAATCCAGACAAAAGTTGATAATTCAGAAGATACTCTGGAAACTTGTACAACTTTGCAGATATGTTACAAAATAATCTTTCAACAATGCAGCTAGAAACAATAATCAGGTTTCCAAAGTTAGTTTTTTTCAGTTCAAAACTCACTGCAACATGCTATCAAAGAAATGAAAAAATGAATTTTTTTTAACAAAGTGATAATTTTTAAAAATTTGATTCAACTTCCCTTTAGGGCAAGAGTTTGACACACACAAGACAGTCTACCCCAACTCAGTGAGAAAGACGCAGAACAAAGCCAGAACCTGTTTTGCTTCCTGCTGTTTTCTCCTAAATCAGAACTCAGTATTTCTGTTACTGCATTGTTTAGTTATTATTCATATATGCAGTTTTAGTTTAATAATTATTTAAATGTTTAATTATGGTCATTGTAGATATTTATCTGGGTAAAATAAGCTCCCATATGTAACCAACACAAAATCCCTACTTGGTATCCTAATTAGTGCCTAAACACCAAAGTCTAAGTCACTTATACTTGACTCTTACCATAGTAAGATGTCTCACCTCCTGGACATACTTAGAATTCTCCACTAACTGGACAAGAAGTCTATCTTTGACTAGATGCCTAAAATGGCTAAGGCTAGCTGAGAAGGTTCTTGTGTTGACAATAGTATCAGGAACACCAGTAAACTACACATTGTTAAATTAGAAATAAGTAAATCAAGCGCAGAATAATTGCTCAGAACTGGCTGTGTATACGTCATATGTGCTGGCTTGTTATGATCCCTGTAAGAAAGGTACTCAGTCTCTGCAAAGGATCAGTTAGAATGTCATTTATTGGAGCTAACACTATGAAGAAAGAGATGATAGTATAGATAATTTTACATCCCTTCAGATGCTGGGAATCTCAAGCTGCATGGCATTGAATGGGCCCCCAGCCAGGGCACAGCAAGCCATGCAGATCCAGTCTGGGCAAAGGTTACCCCATTTTGGTATTTGTGTTCTTACAGTATTTTCTTAGAAGGAAACAATTCTGTTTGTTTCTACTATCAAACAAAAAAGATGTTCACATGAGAACTTGTTAATGCACTTTTGGATAAAGGCAGGGATACAGAGTTGGTGTAATCACCGGTAGTGAGTGGAAGCCTACAGCCTCCTCTTTTACACTTAACTGGTTAAATTTATCCTGCAGCCAAGGGAACGTGCGCAGCACAGCACAGGTCTGAAGGCCAAGCTGTATGTGCAGCACAGCTCAGGTCTGCAGCTGCTCAGATTACTAAATACATTGGGAATTTAGTAATCTGTAAAGGTGGTCTTCCAGTTTGGATGGCTACAACAGTTATACCACAGAGACCACAACTTTATTTCAAGCAATAGACAATCCTGAAAACTCTTTCTCTGAACCTGATAAACAAGATGCTTTTTTAAAAACATGAATTTTAAATACAATGTGCTGGAATGCATTTTCCAACATACAATCTACCAGATGAAGTTAACTTACTTTTTATTCAAGTCATCTCATACCTGCCACTTTTTTCATCATTACTGTATCTTTTCTTTTTTTATTAAGGACACTTAATTTCTCCCTTCCTGCTTAGGTTGTACCTTCATTGGTTTACAATACATAGCACTCAAAAATATGACCAGAGATAAGCACATACCAAAGACACAATTCACACACCCCTAAAGAATATGGAAGCACAAAATAACCTCAGAAGAATATGAAGAAAAGTCAATGGTTTTGGCGTGCCGACAAGGAAAAATGCAAGTCAGTGAGGAAGAATGGTACGAAAGAAAAAGCAGAGCCGTTAGACTAGCACATGCCTTCTTTAAGATTTATACCATCTGGTTCATATACACAGCAACATGGGCAGTACAGTGGAACTCAGGAGACTGATTTCTACTCTTGGCCCTGACCTTCTAAATAGTTTTGCTACATCTCTTTTCTTTGATTAAGATTTTTCATCTGTAAAATGGGGTAATGACAATCAGCTTCCATTCAATGTACACTGGGAGCTGCTGAAAAATACACTATGTAATAGCCAGGCATTATTTATTTACTTTTAGTTTAGACAGAAGAAAAAAAATTCTTCTCAAATCACTGCAAGTGACAGTTTTAAGGTAAGATTTCACATTTTCTAATGCTTCAAACTGACTAAATAGAGAGAGTAGACAAGTACTAAGATAATAGTGAAATTTAAAAAAAATGAAAAAAGAATTTGTCAGGTATCTTTTGCATTTTCTTTATATGACTTGAAAACGAAAACTTATTTCTAATTAAAATATAATGTAGACCAAATATCTAACCAACTCTAAAATATTTCAGAACAGAATTCATATTCAATTTTGAACACCCACAGGTACTAACAACTGATGATGTTGTATGTTATAAATGGATACTCCTACAATCCTAAAATGTGTAATTACTATGGTCATGTCTTTGGCCCATGACAGACAGTGTATCTATAAAAAGAGGGGGTTTGTGTGTGTAACAAATAAGAATATGAACAGCTTTAAATGCCGCAGTACTTTAGGAAAACAGATGTAAATTACTGAAGTTTGTCATAGTTCTAAAAGAATTCAGTGATCATTAAAACAAAAAGTTTTCAATTTTTCAAAACAAGAAGAACAGGAAATCCATTCTCTCATTCCTTTCACATAATGTTCATATTTTCATAGCTACTGTTGAGCTTCTCCTATAATAAAATTATGTCTGAAACAGATAAGCAAATGCAAGCAGAGAAAGTATTTTTTTCAGGAGTGTTACAGTGCTGTACTTTAATGCCGTATTCTGAGAATGAGAAAAGATGGAATTCAGGCTCTGTTTATTCTAGTGACCTGAACTTCTCACTCTACACTGATCCATTAATATTTCCATAATTTTTAAAGGTGTGGTATGCCAATCACTTCTTTCTTCAGCTTCTTAAAGAAATCTGTCATCTTGCATAAATTTGTTAACAAGAGAATTAGAGGGAGCTAAAGACAATCAGGCAAGATGGTCCCATTTTTTTTTCTTCATGGACCAAGTCAGTTGCTGATTTCCCCTGCTTGACTTTTTGCTTCCTGGCTTTATACTAGCTTACCATTATAGCATGTGTTTGGAAGGCCAGAATAGTCACTGGGCACGTGTCTAACACAGTCATTGATCTGCTAATGGGAATACAGTTTAAAGGTGAAAGTGTCAGTCAATTTAAATAACTTTCAATAACAATTAACACTCAAATATAAATTAACAGCTGATCAGACACAGACCTTTCAGAACTGAAGCATCAACCTACAAGCTTTGCAGTGAAAACGGTATTACCAGTAGGCAGAAACTGGTTTTTTAATACCTGACCCTGCTTCCACCTTCCGACTATTCCCTCTCTATGTTTGAGTTTTGACAGGAGCTCCTTGTTCATCCATGCGAGCCTCCCACATTTTTGTCGAACTTGCTGCTTGTTGGGATTAACTGCTCTTAAACTTTAATTGGGAAAAATCCAGAACTTCCAAAATAATAATGCTGAGACCAGAAGACCTGCCAAACTCATTAATTACATCTAACAACCTATCTGCAAATACAGCAAATTTCATTTTCACGTCAGAAGTAGCATGTTGCCCACATCCAAATTACACAAAAAATTGATTCCCTAAGCAGCGTACACCAGTGATACTGCTGAGTTTTATATCAGTACATGCTGCTTACAAGTCTCTTGCCAGAACAAATGCCACCAGAGAAGAGTTCTGCTTCCTAGCACACAAATCAGAAAATGGGACTGAGATAAATTTACTAGTCTAAATCATTCTTTGAAGATTTAGATATAAAGCCTAAATCCAAAATTAGATTCTTGTAGTCTTTCAGAAAAAAAAAAAAAAAAAGAAAAAAGAAAATCTCCCTCTTATTCAGCAGAACTGGGAGCTTTTTCAGTGTTTGGAAGGACACTATTACTATACACAGAAATTTGTGACTAAAGAGCTTCCTCAGAGTACAAGAAGTATTTATTTTTGCTCTTTCCTAGTAGAAGCGGTTCAGCAACAAAATATTGGTAAACAAGTTTCTGTTTGTAGAGTAAACACTTTTCTCATGAGTGCCATCTGACAATATGAAGAAGTAATAGAGGATCTTTATTACGTTTAAGTATCATTTATATCTATTTCAATTTCAAAGGCACCTTTAGGATATTTGTTTGAATCTGTGACTGATCATGCAGTTTGAATACAATTCCGTGCTGAAGTTCTACAGAAGACAAATCAGGATCAACAGGATCCTGATCAGGATCTACAAAACAAAATCAAGGAACTCAGTTTCTTACATCCATTGGGTTAACTGGCAGGATTCATTCTGGTTTTACTATTATCTTCTCTATCTCTGTATTCCTAGCTACAGCTTTAGACAACTGAATAAGGCCACACCCTTCCATGAATAACTCAGAAAAGGCTGCTTATCTGAAGACAGCTGCAACTCTTACAAATTTTAGAGGTACACTTGTTTTCTCCTCTGAACCATTTGCAAACCATTTCCAAATTCTTACCAAGTTGTTTGTTTTTTTCCTGCTTTATTCTTCTTTGGAATGAATGGAGGCATTAGCTGTCTGTCTGTAGCACCTTAAAACGCTCTAAAGAAATACTAAATTTCAGGATTTAGCGCCTGGTACACTGTATTCTAATTTAAAAGTGACAATTCTGGAGGTAAAATGAACTGCCGACTGCATATCTAATTTTTCTAATTCCATTTCTAATATATTTCAGCAGTCTCTTTTTGCTTTCACAGAGTGGAGAAGGATATTGTATAGTTACATCATGTGATCTCAAAGTTTTTGTGCTTATCTCTCCTATTTATTTTTTTCCCCCAAATGTATACAGTTTTTAACATTTGGTCATATCAGATAAAATAAATACAACCATATTAACAACAATTGCTTTCCAGTGCATCAGGAATCTCTACTGCTACATAAAACAAACTAATTGCTTGGTTTTGACTGACTATGTTACTATATTTGCTCAAAAAAGGAATGCTTAGCTTCTGCAATATTGTCACTTTAAATCAGACCCATGGTAATATGTGTTTTTGTATGAGAATAATACATTAAATTAATAACCACATTACTATCACGCAGATTTAAAATATTGCTCACCCATGGCACTAAGAGGATTCCTTTCATCTTGAAAGAATATTTAAAAATTAAAATATGATTTCACAAGCATTAATCTGTTTCTTGTGCAGGCCCATAAGGCACATTCTAAGTGCATTAATGAATCCCTGAGCTGGTGGTTTATATGATAAGATGAGGTTATAATGAGCCACTTCCTAACAATACAATGTACTTGTGTGTTATTGCTATGTATCTTTGCTTGGGAGCAATTTGGAACTCTCATAAAAGAAACAACTATCAGCAACATAAAATAAAACAAAGTATAAAGTTTTATACTGTTAACCTTTACAGACTATGATTTGTATTATATTTATTGCATATATAGCCTCGGTTTCCTTAGCAAAAATTAGTCTAAGTCACATGCTCGTTCATAAAACATCCCACTTCAGAATCTTCCCACAAGTGAAGATCTTCTTGAGGAAAAAAAAAAATGTTGTACTTTATAATGCATGCTTGCTTTCGGGACCTCAGAAGTCTTTTCACCAATTAAGTGGTACAGATGAGACTTCACATAAGCTTCATAAGATCTTCATTGGCCATTTAGAGCTGTGTTAAGGCTTCCCCACAGTTAAAACGGTTCTGCATCTAACTAGTGCAGCTATTCACATCTTACCATAAAAATTTGAATATTTTAATAATCTAATGTACTAGGAACTGTTACAATGTCCCTGTGACTACTGTCACAAGTAGTACTGTCACAAATAAGGGCCTCTAAACTACATTCGTTGTTCAAGCATACAGCTACTGTGCTAAGGTACTAGACTGGAAAATATGATCCTTTCATTTAAATAGTTCAGCATTCCCACATATTCTTTAAACAGAAGCAAAAATACTTTTGATGTACACCAGCAAAAACTGGTTTATCTGCTGCTTTACCAAAGCTTCCAGTAGGGAACATGCATTCCAGAACTAGTAGCATTTACTGGTTTTGTTGACACAGAAACATGAAGTTTTGGTCATTCTAAAACAGAAACGTTATATTCAAAACAATAGTAACTCTACCATAACAATAGTAACTCTACCATAACAATAGTAACTCTACCATAACAATAGTAACTCTACCATAACAATTGTTTTTCAAGTCCCCTCATTGCCACTATAAACTACTTATATCTTTATGTCTCACTGTCCAGGACATGCGAAACTTAACTGAATGCATAATTGCTATTAATATGAAAGTTTTAATACACCTAGTCTTACTTTAAAGAGGCTTATAAAAATTATCATTGCCACACCTCGCTGAAATGACCTAGTCTGTAATTGCAAAAGAGAGGAGGTTTAGAGAAGAAATGCAAGACACGGTGGGAGTAAACTCTTTTCATCTCTAATGCCAGCTGCTATCAATACAAGAGTAATCCGCTCTTGTGGAAGTCTTGTACACTCCCATAACTCTACTACCTGCAGAAAATGTATTGTGTTCTCCACTTTATATGTATTACTGTGCATAGGGGCTACAGCAGTGCAGGATTCATGCAACGGTGATATAGAAGAAAAGTAGAGAAATGTATGCAAGTTGTGCAGAGCTTACACTGTAAATGACAAACTCTTCTTACCAGAAATTTTCCTGACCTCAGTACGAAGTGACCAGTTCGTACTGTTCATTAACAACACTGTACAATGACTTCATACCTACCGCATCTGCTCAGGCTCATAGCTCCCATTTAGTCTCTGGGGAGAGGCGTGGGGAAGGTGCTTTAATTTTTATAGTATAGAAAGATTCCAGGAATATTTGTTTTTCAGTTTACATTTACCATTCCTTGATGATACCTATGCTACCTTTTATAGCTCTCATGCTACACAAACTGTAGATTATTCAGGATAAGTCTTCTAGCAAAGTGTAGCTCTCTACCAGATGCTGCAACTGCTTGTTACTGCGGGTACTAGATTTTACTTGCTTTGCTAAATTTTGAATCCATCTTCAAATGATGAATGAATCCTTATCACTGCCACTGCTTCCAGCTTCATACATTTAAATACATTTTTTAGCCAATAACGTCAGATCACACATATCTTAGAGCAATAGGGTACAGAGACCCCACTCTCCCCAGATGGTCATCTTCACAACAGGTTACATTTGCAACTCCTCTTCTCTGAGGAGTAAAATTACTTAGGTCCAACTTCCAGGAAATACCCTCTCCCTTTCCACTCCCCGCTTCCCCAAGAAAAAGAGCTGGTAAGGAGAAAAAGAGGAATTGAGCATGCAGAGATCTCTTGGGTTCCAATGAGATGTGCAGTCTCAAAAGAAACAACAGATTTCTTTCTCTCAGCACAACAGGGAACCTTTGGGAGATGTGCTGTTTTGAAGCAAAGCAAACCCAGTGCACAGCTGTGAAAAAACCTACAGTGGGCACAATCAAATCGTTTTCTTCAGAATCACATCATATACTTGTTGCTTGTCCAGTAGATTCTCATCAAGAACTATACCTAAATATAGCATAGTCTTCAGAGTAAATACCATATTAAAATATCTTAAATGTCAAACATATAAAATAATTACAGCATCATGTTGATTACGTTTTTATGTTTCCTTTTCAAAGGTACAAAAAAATCATGCAGTAAGTCTTTCAAGACTTCTTGCACTAACAAGCTAAAACTAAGATTATAGCACCATCTACTGATTTAATTCTTAAGTTTTACTTAAACTACAATGCTGTTTTCCCATTTGAAGCCTAGCAGAAAACAAATTTATAGCAATATTGAACCTCTTTTCACAATCTGAGCAAAAACCTCCCAGATGGCAACAATGTTTTTGTTTGGGAGTACATGGTATTCACATATCGCACCAGCCATTCATTAAAATAAAACTAGAGGGTCAAAGAATTCAAAATAGCGAGAACCAATGCAGACGCAGCAGTTATTAAAGCATCAGCCTAAATACTATTAGAGTCCAGACAGAGATCTGTAAAGGCAATACAGTGAGTAAGATTAAAAATGACTTTTAAAAAAAAAAAGGAAAAAGTAACTTAAAAAACCCACTCCAAACTAAAATTAAAAAAAAAAAAAAAAAAATCAAGGGGGGAAAAAAAAAATCAAAACGTCCTCAAGAATACACACATCCAAAAAACTCATGCAAGGTAGAACAGCAGGAGATATCTTACAAGTGTATTTGAAATCTTTCCTAGCTACTTTTTTATTCTTAACCATTCAGTTTCCCATGTTTGCCGCCCTCCATCTCTGCTTTATTCTTATATTGGTTCTTCACTTCTTTAATTTCTTAAGCATTTAAAAGGGAATTGAGCACTATATTCTTGGACTCTAAATTATCTCTCTTTTGATACTCTAAGTCTGGTAAGCATAAGGAGATAATTCACCAAAAAAAAAAATCATTTGGCAATAATATTGAAAGACTACATCATTTTAGTCTGAAAGCACCAAGTCAAAATGTGAGACACATCTGGAGTTCCCTATGTCTTGCTGTTGGGATTTTAAATATGGTATACAGATACAGAATAAATTTATTTTGTGAATTTGTGATATTGCCTTTCACTAACCATTTTTTGTGCACATTTCATGTAGGTGAACAAAAATAGATTATATCTGTCCCTGATAGAACAGTCTATGTGCACAGAAGCCCTGATGGTATTCACACCCTAATAGCAGCTGTAACACCACTCAAAATTGCAACAGCACATATATACGTATAGCAAATACATATGCTATAGACTGGGTGAAAAGTCACATCTGATAGACTTAAAACCTATAGTAAGCAATGCTAATAAGAGAAAATTAATAGTAACAGGTCATGGCTTGGGGAACACTTTACAAGAAGAAAGCAGCAATAGGACACTGCAACTTTTGTAAGAGAAAATGCCTGTTGATCCTGGTTTGTCCATTCGCCAAATTCATGGAGTTTTATTTACATGAGTAAAGATTCAGGTCTTTATTAGTAGTGTTTGAATCCCTTGTGCGTTCATATTCTGATCCCAATCTAACAAAAAGTTTGTTTGTTTAAAAAATAAAAAAAAAAAAACAAAGCACAGTTGAGGAATACCAACTTCCCATGAAAAACTAAAAAAAAACCCCAAGGATATAAAGCAGATACTAACCTTTCAATCCATACACTTTAACCAGAAAACTAGTTTCTAAAATTAAGTAGGAAGTATTAAGTACTCAGTTGGAAGCTGGAAATGCTGCAAAACATGCGTCTAAGCACAATTTTGTTCTTAATCTTTAAAATTCCCTCTTAAAAACAATTGTGCAACAGTGGCCTAAAGCCAAACCTATGAAGTTGTTCGTTAACAGTGGTTTTTTTCACAAAAAGTCAAATAGTTGTAGTCTATTTACAATGAAGTCATGAAGAAAAAGGAAACAACACATGTAATTAATTGTTTGCTATGACTTTTTTCCAGCTAGAACTCTTTCAGAGGGTACACAGCAAAAGTTATCTAGTCCTACTATATAGGAGATAGACATTCAGTAATGACCCATGAAAAAACACAGCCTACTTGAATCATCTGTCTCAAGATTTATAGTATTCTCAAAAATACTGGTGGTTTTTGTTTTGTTTTTTTTTTTTTAAAAAGAAGGAACTTTGTGGATCTACAACAACATTCATAAAGGCTTCTGATGAAATTATCAAAGTACCAACGTCTTGTCAATGAAATGAACTGACAAGGCATAAGATCAGTGAGGGACAGAAGACAACTCTACAGCAAGCCAGACATATCCAGATCTTGACAAAACAGACAAGGAGAGCAGCACTACAGGTCATGCACACAGCTAAAGGCAACTGCAAACAAAGCTTTCAAAACAAAAGCTTCCAGGCAGCGCATTAGACTGTAGAGGGAAGCTATGAACTCAGAACTTCTCTGTTAAAACTTGGAATCTAAATGAATTTTAGGAAAAGTGTACCAGACTGTTTCCCCTCCCCACGTACTGCTACTGGAAGCTGTAAGACAATACGAATGCAATTTGCACTTTAACCAGATGTTTCAACCTGAGGCAATATGAAATTATTTCCTATTCCTGAGCACTACTTTAATGGATTCTCACCATTGTTAATGCTTTTCTGGAGTGCTACAAGTAGGCAGATTTGGCTGAAGAAAAGCATACATCTTCTACAGCAGTTTTGAAGTATCTCCTTGTACTGAAGCGAGGCGAATTCATCTCCAAATGTTTCAGAGATCATAAATCTAGAAAATAAGAGATTTAATTGCATTGTGGAAATAAGCTGTGCTTCCTGGGAATCTCAACTGCTATTGAGTAGAACTGATACAGTTTTCCTCGACTTCATCACTGTTTTTTGTGTTGATAGCCGAAATGTGCAAATACACCACTTTCTACCAACTACTCCCTTTGCTTTTCAGGTTCAGCCATGCAGTCTCATGGCCAGGCTCCCTGGGTCACCCGACACTAGCAGTTGTTTTTCTGACATATGCCAATTAGACAGCTGTGTACAAGTCAGTAAGCTCTGGGGCCCCTCGACACAGAGGGGTCTATACTGTCAGGCTGATACACATTGTCACTGACCTGAAACATCTGAAGCCCCCCAATTCTGTCACAACCATGTAATTAGACCACAGACTTCCTCAGAGGCTACAGCTAGAATCTGAATCACAGCTAGGGCTTCAGTGAATGTTCTATGAAAAGTGATCACTTCCACAGATCATTTTTAACTGAACACTATTTCCTAACAGAAAACCCTTTCATGAGAAAATCTCTTATGAGCCCTGGCTACACACACAACAAAAGAGCCCAAACATGCTCTGGATAATCCAGAGTGATTGCTTCTGATTAACACTAGCATCTTACATGAAGTCCTGTGAAAAATCACTGCCCTTGTGACATGTCACTGAACTACTGACTCAAAGAATATTCTCTCAATTTTTCGATCTGATCTGTATTTAAAATCTGCCATTGTGAGGCAAGTTTAGCCCCACCCCCTGAAGTCCATTCGTTTTTCCCCAGTTTCCTCTGCAAGTAGCTTCTGTGCCCTTATTTTAACCTATCCATAATTGTTATGAAAAGACAGGCTGAACATTTAAGTATTTACATCTGTTTATTTAAACCAATAAGCAATTAAAAAAAATCTAAATTCAAACGTATGCCTGGAGTATGCATGGCAGCAGCTGGCTATGGCTGTAAAACATTAATACATTCATTTTTAATTCTCCAAATAAGCATTGCAGACTTGCATTTACAATATTATCTTTAATGCTAATTTTAAACTTTTGTTCCAGTGCTTTATGGAGCCTCACAAAACTTTCCTCTAACAGTTTTTAGATGTGGGGTTTCCTTCTTTTCTTCCTTCTCTTTTTTTGATTACAAACATCATGACCCCCAGTGATCCTGCACAGAACACTTCTCATGTATATCATGACAAGTGTAACAATGCAGACTGCCAGTTCCACCGCAGTCAAGAAGTCGCAGGAGTACACCAAAGGAATTTTATATGTGCTACCTACAGTATTTTACTACGTGATTGAAGTGTTACCCAACTCTGAAGTACTGATAGTCTTGAGAGATCACGTCAGTGATAAAAGAGTGAGCTACAGTTTTCTGTATGCTTTAGGACTAAAACACAAAAAGCATGAAATCATTCTGTAGAAATGAATTAGCAATAACCATTACTCTCTATTTATTCATTTATTTACCATCAGCATTTTGTATTCTACTCTTTTGCTAACTGCAACAGTGATAATTTGTTTCCTATATCCCTCCCATCATTAAGTTACTCAGATCCTCCCTCATGTTTCTAGCAGTTACAAAGAAACATATGCACTTCTGTTATTATCGACAGTAAATACACATTTGCTGTGCATTTACTGAATTTAACTGCTTGCCGTGTTCTAGGAACTTGAGCCTTATTGTGCATATGCTGATGCAGTTACATTATATTACATCAGTACTCCACCAGCTTGAACTAGCTCCTTACCTGAACCTACGATATTTGGCAAAGAACTCAACAAGTTAGAATTTGTGTCACTGATGTTCTGTAAGGAAACTGAATCCTGAATTTGTGTAGATTTTTTTTCTGATGCTGGGCTTTTCCTCCTAATGCAAACATTTCAGACTTCACATGGATAACTAAAGTGGAAATATTAGACTAACATCATTCTGTGGTCTCTGTTATTCAGCTCAGCCTAATAGTCGCAAACAGGTCATTTCCACAGTAAACACCTTGAATTTCTCAGTGGAACTCTTGCAAAAAAATTAGAGGATGGCAATGTTTTTGTTTTGTTTTAAGCACAACAGACTTATTCTGGGGAAAGGTTCTTGACATTCGGAATGAGATGTAGGACTTGGAGAGTGAGCTGAGCTTGGCAGAGTGATAAGTTGACTGACTGGCAATAATAGATTAAAAAGTGTAGGAAAAACATGATTTGAATCAGACTTGAAAAGCATTTTAAGGCAGCCATGAAGCATGCATATTAAATCAGAGAGGTGAGAGAAATAGCATGGCTCTTTCCTAGAAGAAAAGATGTTTCAAGCTTTTCTGTGCCCATTCTGAAAGACAGCTATAGGTGAGAGGGAAACATCATATAGGCTTGGCCAAAAGAAGGCCTCCATATATCAGAAGGTCTATTAAACTCAGATAAAAATCTTATTTTTTTCTGTTTCTCACAACAAAGCATAGGTTGTTTTGGATGGCTCTCATGACATCAGTGTTAGAAGTGACACAGTTGAAGTCTCCTAAAAACTAATGAAAAAATCCTGAAGTGATATCCATAAGCATATTTTGAAGAAACCCCTTAACTATTCCTTCTCTCAAGGTATTTTCTAATATGGGTGAAAGAAAATTAGACTGTATACTGACAAGAAATTTGTCAGTATTTGCAAATATTTAAAAAAACACTGCACTAAAACTAACCATCAAGACTATTCAACTCCTTAGAATTTTTTAAGGTGTCAGCTTTTATTCACACTAGTTGTTAGAGACAATGTTTTTTGGCATGTCACCTGAATTCCCAGACAGCATTAAAAACACTATCTCATCTGAAGTCAGATGCTGAGTCACCACAAACTGGTCCAAATCACCTATTCCACCAACAACCGAGTCAGCTGCAATAGACATAAAAATAAATAAAATGTTTTTTTCCCCCTCAGCCTGAAAGGAAGCAATTTCAGGGAAAACATGGAAGTTGAAAAATCCTATATAAACTTTAATGAAGACTGTTAAACTTCTTTTCACATCTGTGAAATAAGTTTAACAAATGACTCCATTCATTTACATGATGAATGACTACTCATATGCAAGCTCTTTATTCTATCTAGCAAGAAAGAAAATAGCTTTTACATGCTTCTGCAGTTGTTATTGTTTTTCCCTTCCCTTTTATTCTGATGTTTAGCGTCCATATTTTCAGTGGGAAAATATGACAGCTATTGTATGCCAAAAAAGTGATAATTAGTCTTATATGACTGTCTTTATGTTGTCATGGCTTTTCTAAACTCTTTTTCACACAATTACCTAATCCACCACTGTATGGCCTCTTTAAAAATGAAACTTTTTTTCATTTCAGCACAGGGGTAAAAGCATTTTTCCAGTTTTTAAAGATTCATACATTTTAGAAAGACTGCAATAAGGTCAGACTGGACAGATTTAGTTCTTACTTTCTCATAGACCAGAAATTAGAAACCTGGATACAGTTAAGCATCCTTTATCTAAAACATAAACCTAAACTTCCAAACACTTACCTTGACTTAAGCTTAATAATATTTTGAAGATTATATAAGCAAAGGAGAGATGTTCCAAAAAACTGCTGGAAAACTGGACACAGCTATTTATGGAGTATCTAACAACCAGCAAAGTGAAAACTCACCAATTATTCCTTTCTAACTTTCCCATTCAGAAATAGCTGGTGATACTTGATGCAGTTACACAAGTAAGTGAAGATACAGTTTTACATCAGCTGAGGATGTCACACAAAGCAGCCCAATAAAACACCTTAAGGGCTAGATTAACCAGGGCGCATGTGCAAAATTCAAAGCCTCAAATCTCTGACTAGATTTAAGCACAACCGAATTCCACATGTATCTACAACTTTTAAAGAAAAGGTTCCCAGATGTACACATTTATCTCAACGAAATTTCATTTAAAAAAAAAAAAAGGATTGCTGTCAATGGCACACACACCCAGAAACATACACGAAGGCAAGACAGATGCAACAAGCCAACACACTCCTAAGCTGGTGTGCACTAAGGCAGGCCTCAGGGGCACACATCCAAGTTCCTATGCTCAGAGCTCACCAGCAGAGATTTACCAACTAGGTGCCCTTCACCTCTCTCAGAGCTTCAGAGCTTACATGATTGTTCAAATAAGATGCCTCCACCCTATGGTCCTCTGAATGCAGCACTAACGTGTGACAGTTAGGTACAATCTCCTTCTCATCCTGACTTGGAACAAGAAGTTCCGTCTAAGTCCCACTTCTTCATAACGTGCCATAGCAATTAGCCTGTTGAACATTGAGGTGAATCGCTGGAATAGAAGTTATACTGCTGTCTACCATATAATAGATGAGTGCTGATACCAATCACTCTTCGAGACTCATTCACCATTTGCTTAAGAAATGATGATACAATGCTGCTTGCAAGAAACAAATCATTCCACTTTGAGCTCTGCCTATAAAGGTATGCAAACACAAAATTTTTAATTCTTTGTATTATTTATTTTAATGAGTGCAAGTTATATTAATGGTTTCATATGGAACTGCCTTTAACTATCACATAGCTAGGCTTGCATATGCCACCCTAATGTTACTTCACTTTTAAAAGCTGTCTAATGACATCATAAGTTATACTAAATCTGCTGTTACTAGCCAGACCTCCCTTTCTTTCTCTCTCCCTCCTCCTTTCTCTCCATCCCTCCCCCCCTACTTCCTTTCCCGTCCCCACCCCCCCCCAACTCAATTCTATTCTTATACTCACTAACAGAAAAGAAATTCTGGCTGCTAGTTTCTGTTTCAAAAGCTACTTTTTTTTTAATGCTACAGAAGTGAAACATAAAACAGAGAAGCACTCCTTCAAACACTGCAATGACTTCAGTCCATTTGCATGCTCTAGTAGAAGTCCCAACAAGGTGCCTGCAGTGTTATTTTCTCACTTGTACAGACCAATAAATCTGTACAATCAGTTCACAGTCTCAGCAGGAGGGCTTTTGCCTAGACAGTTTAGACAACCTCCTGAAAAGATCACTGATGTTGATTTCAACACCCTGTACCTAAGTAATAAAACAAAACATACATTTCCAACTTCCTTGATGATTATTCTACCTATTGAGCTATAGACTTACCTAACCGGAGAACTTGTTAACAGGTGGATGCTACTACTCATTCCTCCATGAGCCATTAACAGAAAGAACCCAGAACAAAATTTTAAGAAGCCTAATCAACAGGGCTTTGCCAGAGAATATCTACTGAATTGTGCTGTACCGAGAGGTTAGATGGAGTAATTAATGGATTCTAGAACTTGGATTAGATTTTGCAAGATGGGTACTGAACTGCTCAAAGCCTGATGCGTTTAGGGCATGCACAGAAAGAGAACACTACATATCAAGAGAGCTTTAACTGCAATTCTGCTCCTGCCTCACTTTAGATGGCTTATACCTTTTTGGCACCTGGGTCTTGGGATTAAAAGAGGCAAAAGAGCATGTAGGTACCTTTTCAAATTCAAAACTTAAAAAAAAAAAAAAAAGAAGAATGATGACTACAGTGTCATCCTAAGGATACTTGGAAAATAGTATTACCTACTACAAAGAACACGGAAACCTCTGCTTCAATGCTTTCTGTGTGACAGGCTAAGCAATCCTAATAGTATGTGGTGTGGTTAACTTTTCAAGATTTCTCTCTCTCCTATAAAGTACCCTAATATTGTCCAAATCATAAGTCAATTGGACATCTTACTGTAAATTAAAGCATGGTTACAAAATGAGATCCCACTTAATATTTCTTTAATAGTTGCTACTGAATGGAGTTTTCTGCATCATGACCAGGTTGAAATCAGTATTTAAATTAATTATGACAGCCATATAAATTAGACATAAGAGACTTCTAAAGCTAATTAGAGTTTGAGAGTTTTAATTTTATGTCTGTCTTGGTGTAATATCTGCTTTATGGATTAAATTAATAAAATTAAGACTGCATCATTATAAATTTCCACTTTCATAGTTCTGTAAGTTTTACAATTACATGCCATATTTGAATGATAATTGAATGAAACGAAATCATTATGTTCATGTCTGCTTTCCTACAGACTTTAAAATAATATTCCCTATTTTCTTCCATTCATAAAAGTCATAGCTGCTATAGTGATCCCAACCTGAAGAGCATTGTACATCAAGGAATTAGTAATCCATCTATCTGAGTAAGAGTGGGCCTATACTGCATGTATAGCATGTTCTTAAGGCCTGCGCATATCCCCTGTCTGCAGCATAAACTTGGTGGGCTAACTGTAACACAGGAGCCTCCATACGCAGGTCCCACTTGTTACCAGTGATAACACGACTTACGTCTTTTGCCTTTAAAAGCGCAACAACAAGTTCTCATGTGATCATCATTTTTATTTGAAAGATCAAATAACGAACAGAGTTTTTTTCTTTCAACAAAATCCTATAAAAACTCTGAAGACCAAAAAGCGGGTCACCTTCATGGACAGAATCTGCACAGGCTGCTGTGCCCTGACCAAAGACTTATTCAATGCTGCACAAATCAGGGTTCCCAGTACCTGAAAAGATGTACGATAAGCTACACTATCCTCTCTTTCTTTACAGTTTTAGCTTCAATAAATAGGATTTTAAATAATACGTTCCAGTTCAAGTGCCTCTCTTACTGGGATCATAATGAACTAGCACCTTCTGGTATGAAACAGCTACTGAGTTATATTTAGCTGATCAATATGCTTAATAGTGATTTTGAACCAGGATTTATGTTACAGACAGCTTGGAATAACAGGAAATATGTAAGAATTATAATTAAGCAGAAAGAAGCTTAGGGTCAATTCCAGAGCATGCAGTGTTAACAACAGTGAAGATTCATTATTTATATCCACTAAGAAAGCTCCCCTTTGCCCTTTAGTTGATTTTGAGTTCTGTATGCAAACTGTACATGCCACAATATACAATTTAACAAACTATACATTATGTTCAATTTGATGTACTTGCAAGATGATCAGACATCAGAAAACTGACATATTAAGCATAACACAGTTTCTGATATGATACGTAAATTGAGATAGTCTTCTACTATCAACTACACTGTTCAGTACATATATATCACAGCACAGTGTTTTGAAATAAAACTTTAGGATACTCTGTGGAAAACACACTTGAAGTGAAGAAAACACTTATTTTACTTTTAAATGGGGATATAACATCCTGCGACAGAGGATCATAATCTTGGCTTGAAGATTTGCTTTTGACATTTGTGTTTTCACAGGCAATTAAAATTTAATTTGGCCTATGATGAAAAGCAAATCCTTTTATCCCATAGATGCAGTCACAAGAGGAACATATTGCATTAGAAAGCAGCACTGTAGCTTAAGGTTTCATATTTGACATTTGTGACACCGTGAAAAAAAATTTAATTAATAGATAGGAAAGTTTACGCATGCACACCTTATCGTTCAACCTTCCTATCTATTAACTACATGTGACGTCACTAGTATTTCAATATACAAAATATCAATTCAGATTTTAAGCAGAATGTTTAAAGTGAAAGCTACCTGTCCATCCGAAATTATTTGGCATCTTATCATACCAACTAAAAGCAAAAAAATAATGCTGGAGGCATTGGATGAATGATAAATGCAGAAGACAATTTTAATTCATGTAATAAAAAAGTTCTCTATATTCCAACCAAGTATTACAGTATAATTAATTAGCTACTAGTCAGAAGTGAGTCTACTGGCATTTTATCAAAATCTGCAACCAATTAATACATATTCAAAACCTTCCCAATTCATACTGCAAAACTTTTGAATTTGCAAATTTTAAAGGACAAAAATTTTTCTGAGTTGCCAAAAAAATTCACCTCTGCATCAGCATTTTCATATTGACAAATAAACTGAAAATAGGACGTGCATATGTAACGGCAGTCAGTTACACAGCATCTAGAATTCTACAAGGGAATGCAGAGTCATTTACATATGGTCATCTGTCTGACTGTTTCAATGACCCAGGACATCAAAACGCGTAAAATTGTACTCAAGCATCAAAGGGAGCTAGTGATGTGAACAGGCTCATATTTGGAAAGATACTAAATACTAAACCCATTGACTGAAGATCTCTGTAGTTATTGTTCATTATCCTTGGCCAGCATTCTTCCATATTGGGCATGTTTCATTCATCTCCTTTTTCTCAAGTAAGAACTTACAAACCCACAAGAATAACATGAGGGAGTTGAGTCCTTTTTGCTATGAACTGAAATTGCATCAGAAATATTCTAGAAATCCGCTGATTCATGAACATAGCCAATTTCATCTCAATGAAACTACCCATATTTATGATTTTGTGGCACACACTCATACACACAAGCAAACATCAGGTAACAACAACAATCTTATTGAGTTTAGATGGAATAAACAGTGCATCTCAAGTGGTCCAGAGAACAATATATATAAATGGGGACTAAAATCTACCATTCTAAGCAAACACCTGTATGCATTACTCAGAAATACTATTAGTATTTACTTTATGCTATAAGCCATTCCTAGTTTCAGTAAGTGGCATTTTCTTCTTTCTGGTCTTTATATTTTTTAACCACCACTTACAAAATAAACCTGGAGGTTTCAGTCACATACTCAAAGAACAATCAACTATGGACCGGACTATCTGCATTTTCAAATCTGCCATGACTTAGTATTCTTAGTGTGCTCCTGAAACCAGTCGCAGTCAGTCAGTCACTCGTATTGTTTTTTGGGGGGCAGAATCCTCCAATAATTAAGAGTTGATCTGCTGCATCTTCATTACAATTCACAGTCTGATTCCTCCCTTCAGGATACAGACTTATCTGGCACAAAGAAGGTAATATATTTCAGTTGCCCCACTAGTGAGATTTCTATGAAAACTCTAGCAAAGGTATTGCGTGGAGTAAGCACTAGAGTTGAGAACCAAGTATGCTTAGCCTTCCAAAGACACCTTTTTATTGGCTCTGGAATTTGTTTTATTTTCCTTATGAGTGGATCTGAATTAGGTCTGATTCTCTTGGGGTCTTTCAAATGTCAACTCAGCATACAGGTGGTCTTTTAACTACTTTGTATGGCTATTTCTTGAACAGTACATCTTGTTTTCAGTGGAGCTGCAAATCATGTATGCAGTTCAGAGGATTTGTGCAGTTTATGTCCAGTGCACTCAAGGTCAGAAACATTAGTAAGTTTAATCACTAGGAACTCATTTGGTACTGATGTGGATGTCACCTGCAATTCCATATACACCCCATTGTAATTTAGCATTAATTAATGCCCATTTATACAATGGCATTGCCATAAAACAAGAGTGATGTATTCTGGGATAAAAGCGTACTTACGACAACAGATCCAAAAACATAATCACTGCATCATTTTAAAATATAACAGTTTGTGATAATTTTGCTTACTATACCAAATAAAAATGATATAAAGTGATAATTGGCAAAGATTTTGTTGAGCTCTGAAAATTATATAAAACATTAAGAATACAGATTACTATTCTTTTACATGGATGACAGGAAAGAGTCATATCTGTTCTTGTCACTCCACTGCAACAGGCAAAGCGGCTAAATTTTCAATAATAATCAGAGTAACAGCCATATTCATGTAAAATAAAAGTATTTTTCCTCATGTAAAATGCTATTAGCCATATTTGAAGGCATTATGTTCAGATATCATTTTTCCATTTCACTAAATGACAGCCATTAAATGCAATGGCAACCGCATGACAGGGATATTTTTATTACTTCAAAAGGAAGAAAAGGATTAAAATGAGTTTATTCAAAAGTGTGATTTGTCAATTTTTTCTTATCAAGGACTGTGTGGGACAGCTTTAAACCTAAATACTGTGATCTGACCTCCTATTTGAATAAGTTAATGTGATCCAGTGTTCTTAGAAAAGTAGTGAAACCTATCTTTTTTATGCAGAAGTCCCAGGAGGAATTTATGCTTTTATACGGTCAGCTGCAAGGTGCTATTTCCTTTTCATCATTCTTGCTTTTATCATATTGTAGTTCTTGACAGCTTAGAGGTTCTTTTTAGAATCTGGTGTATGAGCAACTATATAGAGACATATTTTGTATGAAGGATTTCTTTCCAGCCTCCTAGGTTTTACAGTCAAACAGAATTCTGCTGCCAGAAATCCTTCTCTCATATTCAAGAGGGACTAATCACCATATTTGATAGAGCAAGCATCTTACCTAAACATCAAATAGAACTATAAATGACTACCGTAGAGCATTAAAGAAGGATTTTTACACACACCAGGTTCTTGCATTATATATCCTAAAACTGTAGTGAAAATTATTTCATACATGTACATACATAGAGAAAGGTAACACCTAGCTGGACAAAATACTACTTATTAGGGATTTACTTGGAAGGATTATCCTCCTCCCAGCAGCTGCTTTTCACAGAAGATCCTATACGGTGCATAGCTTTTGGTTTTTTTAAAGTGTTCTCTGCACATATTCTCCCAATTGCTTACACTAATTTACATTTAAAAGCATTTATATAAAAGTTGTGCTAATTTAAAGCCCATTACCTATAAACAGAAAAATTCAATCAAAAAGTATACATTTATTTAGTAACTTTTGTATACTGCTGTTTTAAAGCTCTTGCATCTCTTGGCTAATTTACTGTATAAGCTTATTCTTTTCAGGGTAAAAAATTCTCCAGACTTCAAGACAGGAACTAAAAGTTATGCAGGCCAATGTTCTCAGCTAACCTGGATCAACTCTGTTGACTTCAAGAAAACAAAGTCAATTTCTATTAGCTGCAAACGTCATTCAGCTGAAAGCAAGCAGAATCAAATAGTTACATAGACTAACATTGCAATTTGGCCATAAAGAGCAATCTGAGACAGAAACCTTGAAAGTGTAGTCTCTCAAGCCAAACTATTCACAGATGTGTAAAACTTTTTTTTTTTTTAATGTAATAGTTTTACACTGCATAATGTAAAGTGTTCCATTTTTCAGTCTGTAGGCCAAGTAGGTATTTTGGTATAGAACCATGCTGGTAAAACGAGTTATTCCAATGACCTCAAATAATGAAAAGACCAGCATGGAATAACAGCAGAAATACACACGGGCCATATCTTTACCGATTTCTTCTGCTGTTAATTTGCTATTACCTATTCCAGAATTATTACGGTATCAAAGACAGACAGACTTTCCTCGAACATCTTTGCTACTCAGGACCACAGATGAATATTTTATGCTCAAATTCTACCTAAAAATATAGCCTATTTCTAACTCTGGGACAAACGCTTGGTAGCTGAAAACAGTTTGACTGAATCCAGTTCAGCTATTCTGATTTGAACCAGGGAAGAAATGTACAATTCTTAAGTTCTCCTACTAAAAAATAAAAAAGGGCATAGAAGTGATGACAATACAAGTGTTAAGTTAGATTATTATTACACATCATAACTGATTCCTTTTCTGTTCAGAGTTTGCCTTGGTCCCATGTGGAAAGTGACATTCCAAACAATAATCACCTGAACGACACCATTCAGAGGGAAGCACTTCTAGGCATTCTAGCTAGTACACTACAATCAAATTTCTGTGCCTCTCTGTGGGCTTACTATGAAAACCAGACATGAAGCGGTCACATAGTAAAGACTACCTTTGTCTACGGATTGTCAGAGAAAAGCTTTCAAGTACACTTTGCTTTACAATTTGTTTCAATTCTTGACAAACTGGGAACATCTGTTTACAAAAAAAAAAGCTGTTAACTTGATGAAGTATTCCCAATGAGTTTATACTAGCTGATTTCTTCTGCATTTCATAATTTGGATTTGAACATGTATGCTCTGTAACCCTCATGTCCACAACTCAGCAGCCAGTCTCAGGTTTAATGCATGCAGCGAGATACAAACAATGTAATCTCACTGTTCAAGATAACGAACAACCAGATCCGAGCATGTTAATTCTTTGCTAACCAAATGTAAATCACAGATTAGTGGAGACATGCAATTAAATATCCTTCTTGAACATTAAAAAAAAAAACAAAACCAAAAAACTTAAGATATGCAGTCAGCTGACAAGAGATGCAGAAACTAATCACTGCAACAGTGAGAGGACATTTCACAGACAATATTTTTTTTAAACAGTCTGTATTTCAAGCAGAAAGAAACTTACTACCAACTTTTTTCCTAATGCACGCCTTTTCTTGTCCTTTATTCTGTATTTGAACAAGCAAATTTTCTTGATCAGCTAGAGGAAAAAGAATGCCAACTCTCAAAGCTTCTAATGGATTTGTAGGCTTGCATTCTTCACTATAGAAGAGATGTATATGTGTGTGCACCTACGTATGTACAGGGGCATGATACAGTTGTCACTTAGGATTCCCTCCATAAGTCATGTTGTCAACAAAAAGCCAAGTAATATTTTATAGATTCCTACACTGCACATAGCATCAATGGGATATCACAGATTTTTTTTAACATGTAGTATTACCATCATCAATACACCACACCTTAAACTAAAAATTACAGGTTTCCCATACTAGAAAACTGCAGCAGCTTACACTGAAGTTTCCATCATTGAAAATTACTTCTCTGTTACTGAACTTTTTTTGTATAATGAAGAAAGTCTGTATTAGAGCTGTTACTGATTGCTGTATGGATATAACGCAGTGTTTTTGCACAGATCATGGTCTTAGGTGTCAAAAAGCTATGCCAATAATAAGCAATTTAACTGAGGTAATTAATATGCTAAGTACTTAATGACCTTATTTATAGTATACAAAATGCACAAAGGTAAATTCTGTAAATACACTTCAGTATTATTAAAGTTGAAAGTAAAAGCTGACAAGTGACTGTTAACAACAGAATGATGTTGACAGTGACCTTTATATCCATAAAATAATTTGCAAAACAAATCGCCCTTTTTTCACAATGGTAGCCTTAATTATTATAAGATCCATTTATTTCACAAGGACACCTATTTTACAAGTAAATGTGTATGTTATTCAGAATTCCTTTATTAAAGATTCATTCATCAGTATAAAGATATTCTATCCAAAGCAAGACAATCTTATTGAACAATATTTACATCAATTGTTTAACATTTGTACTTACCTAAAAGATTTCAAACTTATAAAAAGCTTAATTTTAATCACAGAAAACATCATCAAAAGTCAGACCTGTCAGCTTTGATAGCTTTACAGTTTAAGTGAGTAAGATAAACTACTTACTAATTGACTAAATCATTTCTAATCATAATTTGTGTATGTGTTTGGACTCTGCAATTTAGAATGACAGCAGTACAGCCTGTCCAGAACTAATTGCTATAAATATGCCAGATGTTGTAAAAATCTGGACATAGTCACTGCAAGGGAAAATGAAGCAAATACCATAAGAATGCAGAAATGCACAATTTAATGGTGTAATCTATATTTCTGGCATTATAGGTCAAAGAAATATAGTAAAAATACAGAGCATTTACTAATATTGCAAAAGGTTATTTATCTTTACAATTTTTGTTAATGTCTTGACTCCAACAGAGCTAGGCTTGGCTATAAATTTGAAGGCTTGCTCAAAGGGCACTAGCCCATGGAAAAAAAATAAAAATGCATGCATGTGTGCACATTTGCACACATGCATGGGTGGCAATAGTAAGGTTGTCCTATTTTTGCTTGTTACAGCTAAGAGCACATCTATTAAATGAAAAAAAAAAAACCAAACTAACACTCCACAGTCCTTAAGATATCCCATTGTATCAAGCATATTCAAGTCAGAAATAAAATCTGAATAAACTCAATTGCCATCTGAATTCAAGCACTGTGACCTCAAGTAATAACTACAGACACAAGGGAGTTGAGTTTTGAACTAAATTGTTTCCCCTATAAGCTTTGTCACATAAAAAGCCCCAAGAACACAAAAAAACCAATGGAATATACCAAATATATTGTAACTACTTAGTATTTCTAATGAAGATGCAAGTTTTACAAGGAGTACTGCCATAAATAACTTTCAGTAAATTAAAATAGGTTAAGTACAGTGATCATACTATCTTGGCATGTCACTACATTCTGAGATATCAAATACATGCTAACTGGCTAGTATGTTATATGCCATTACCTTCTATTGTTTAAAGATAAGAAATGGCCAATTGCACAGGTATAAGCTATACATCAAAAACAGCTAGTGGAAATCCAGCTTTAGGTTAAATAATAATTAACTCCTGAGCCAATAGAATCAGTTTTGCTTCCCTTGTCTTTGGTTATCACATGATTAAGTACCACCAACCTTACAAACATTTATGCTCAAACATTCCTCTATTACTGTTATGGGTGTAAAGCTAAGGATCAGGGCCAGAAACAATGAAATTACTATCTACAGGATGTTATCGGCTCAAGTCAGACAATACAACTACTACAGACATCTGCATGACATGGTTTATTTTAAAGAAAGGCTTCTTTTACTGCAGTTATGAAATGCTTCCAAGCCACAGTCTGGTGCAGCTGTTAGGATATTATTTTTCAGAACACCAAAACATATATTCAAAATATTTACCAACCATTATCACAGAATCTTTGCACTAGTCGCCTTTCAGGGTCCAAACCCATACAACTGGCAAGACAAATATTCATTTAGCACTCGTGGTTGCTTTTTAACCAGATGCTTTAAACCCAACACATTTCTTTACAATGTTCAGGGGGGGTTTCCCCCTTCAGATATTTTGCTGAGAATACAGAATACCAGATAACCGTCAGCAGCCTCATTCAAGCCCACAGTCGATTCAGAACGTAGTATTAAAACTGTGTTTTTCCCATAGAGAGTGAATTGCTTGTGAAAACAAAACAAAGAACTCTTCAAAGGTAAACAGTCAGCTCGTCATTAACGTAGGGACAGAATGCACAGTGTCGATATCTTTTTAAAGGTATTCCTCCAAGAAGCATAAAATACATGAAGTATTTTGAGAGCAAATCTGTCAAATATCTAGATTTCACAAGACTGTAAAAAAGGGGGTCTGAAAAATCTACACTGAGACAACAAACACGAACAACAGATCATATTTATAACTGATGTTGACCATCTAAATTTGGTCACTCAAAGCGTACCAACAAAACCCTGATTTGAACGTAAATACACCTAAACCCACATTATATACAAAACAAAGTTCAATAACGAGGTGCCCTTCAAAAGCTTTTAGTGTCCCTAGCTTACCTTTTGATACAAAACACATTTGTTCTAAGAATCTATAATCTACTCCATCTCTTTAATGATATCTAGATATTTGGCTAAAGGAGTAGTAATGGTTTCTCTGAGATGTTCAGACAACTTCCTTTTCAGTCCTGACAGGCCCCTTCCTTTGTAGTGCCACTTGTTCGTGACAGAAAACTGACCAACTCCTGCTGCTGCAGCAGCAGGAGCAACCCAAGGCAATGAATCTCAGGCAGTTAACTCTAAAAGATCATAAACACTGAATTTAAATGGTTATTTTATCTAGGTCTATTATTTTGAATTCTCTTCATGTTACTAGATTACAATAGGTAAGCTTAATGTGATAATTAACTTAAAGATACCAATCACAGACTGTTTTACTGATAACAATGGACGATTCCTAAAATAAATTCTTTCTATTCATGAATGCATTTCAAATAAGTAAATCATCTTTTAGCTTTAAGAAAATATATCTAAGGGTGAACCACACTGTAGAGAAGCTTGCTGAAGAAACACTGTTTTGAAACTGGTACAGATTCTACTGTTGTTACTTGAAAGTTAGTATTGCACTGTTTATTATTACTATTAGTGAACTCTCTCAAACTACCAGTGAATTAGGTGCTTTAATAAAAAGGAAGGGGATAAAAGCAGACATCTCCATTGTTTGGAGCAGAGAAATAAGATATTACATTAATAACTAAGTTACAAATAAAACACTACACATGAATCAGGTATTTGCCTTTTTTTTTTTTTTTTTTTACTTTCTGATCAAGTCTTCCAGTATTTTCCTCACTGTTACTTTATTACCAATTACTGTCTTTAGCTTTTCATCCTTCATAACTCTGCCTAAAATTCAGAAGTTATGAGATCAATGCTAATTAAACAGAGAGAATCAGTTGCTTGAATTGCAAAAGTATACATATTATATCTGGTATTATCTGAAGGACAAGCGTACTGTAAAGCACCATTGAATCAAGTGATTTTTAGTGCTGTGTTTCCTATTACCTGTGTTTAAGTTCTAAGCAAGGATGAAATTCTATATACGTTCACAAAACACCTGGTAACTCATGCAAACTCTTGTCTGAAAGACAGGAATGGTATATAAACATCAAACTCAAGACATTCTTGCTACATGAACTTGACAAGATCACACAATATTATCAACATAATGGCAAATGCAAATGGAAAGCAGTCAGTTATCGGTTTGTGAGAACATTTGGGAAGACAGCATTATGGAAAAAGGAGATGAAGTAGTTAGGTATCTTCTGGGAAGATCATCAATCATTTGCTAACTTTCCCTTAAAAATCACAAACATGACAGCTATCCTACTGGGTCTCAAATGCAGTGAAATGCAGGGAAAAGTATGGGGAAAGCCATACTTGAGGACAAGGGAGAACAAAGATTGAGAATCTGGGAAGCCTGCCTTATCTCAAGAGAAAATATTCACATGCACTTGTTGTCATGAGGACTTACTCTGCTAGGGATTCACAAGATAGTGCTAAGGAAAAGAAAATATTTCTTCCATAAATGCACAGGACATATAGCATAACAGATCTCAGATCTAAAGATGTTATAAAGGATTCTTACGTTCAATTACTTTTCAGTGTGGAAAACATAAGTTTATAATTTTTTTTAATATTTTATCCTAAAAGCGACTTCACTCAGGCATCAGTTCACTGATGCAATGACTGACTACAGGAATCAACCTCTTCGCAATATTTTTGCATATACATCTTGTGGAGAAATTAGTTAGGTATTTTAAAACTTATTACTAATTTTACTTTTCAGCTGAAGCATAACATTAATAAGACTGCAGTCAAAGGCTAAGAACATATGTTACTTGATGCCTTAGATGAATCATGCTACGCAATAGATGTTCTGAAGTATAATTTTTAAGAGGACCATCAGTGTGAAAGCTCTTAATACACTGCTTTACTCTGTCAAGATTTCTAATACCTCCAGCTAGACTGCCTGATACGCCTCAAGGTAGATCTTCCTTGTTCTCACACAATCAAACACATACAGCATCATAATGAGTGCATGAAAGACTGACATCCATAAGGTGCCCCCTGTGAAACATTTCTCTAAAGTCTGATTATTCCAGGACTCGAGCACAACAGTCACAGTTAATGATGTCAGCTGCCACAGCATGGTGCCTCAGGCATTCCTCTCCAAGGTCATTCAGCAGCATTTTGTTTTTCACATCTATGTTTATTATTGCCTTTAAGCACAAATGCTATTATCTGTTCAGTGTGTCCAGACTTCTGAGGTTGCATAATAGAAATCAGTAAACATGAAACCACAAAACACAGCAATCCTTACACCTACAAACTTCTGTTGCTCTCTCTAAAAATTAAAATATCACTTTTAACATTATTTTATTCTTTGGTTTTACAGCACTTATGGCAAAGATCACTCAAAATTGCACCTCCCTGAAATGAGTAATACCTAACCCTAAGAATAAGGGTTTACAGATTGACAGTTAAACAGCAGGTACACATGAATGAGAAACTGTGGGAGTTCAAGGCCTATTGGTGATCCAAGGCTAACATACATAAAGGCTTACTACTGCAACAATTTATTTTTGAAAAAGGGGGAGGGAGATGGAAGTAGAATCACAGTGAGCAGACAATTAAGAAAGGACAGTTAAAGTAATGGATAACTGAAATAGCTCCAGTGAGGAATGAGCAGTGGAACTTTACCAGGACAGCACACTTAAGACAGGTATGTTTTAGACAATTGTTTTACGTCTCATTAAGAGCGAATGCAGGTTTCTCCACCCCCAAGTATTCAAGGAAAGAACTAATATTCCACAAAGCAGAGTCCTACATGTTCTTAGAAGTAGATGTAAACTCAGCTAGGGAGGGGAGGAAGAAGAGGACTTTCTTTTGTTTTGCTTTATTGTTGTTATTTGAGTTACATGAAAACGTGACATTTTCATTTAAGGTCTTCAGAGACTTATTGTGAATAACAAACTTACTGGTCACTTGTCTATCTAGCAAGACCTATTCTTTCAAAGATTTATGCTGGCTGTCTAATAAGAGTGGTCTGAATGTCCTCATAAAATTAAAAAACATACAAGCTAAGGTCTATTTCGTTTTAAAAGAACTGCAGCTCATTTCTCTTTTAAGTCCTATTTCTGCATATCAAAGTGTTCCAGGGCAAAATGCATCCCAGACAAATACCAATTGCAGCCAATTGCTAGAGTTTCAATCAGCACTAAACAAATGTTTAACAGCACATGTACTTGCTGCCCCTGGGGCTTTCAGTAAATAGTACAAGTGAAATTATGTCACAACTAAACTAGCAGAAATTTCAAAATACTTCTCAGCCATGGAAAAAAAGATGAAGCATAAAGTCCCACAAAAGAACTTTAAGCTATTTTGTTCAAAATACAGGAAGTCATCAAGATGAAGAGAAGCATGTAATACTCTGGATGCAGAATCTCACTAATTGGCTTATACATGTCAGAACAGCATGGAAAAGAACCAGCACAGAAACCACTGTTTCAACTCCCATACATGTTCTTATGCTCAATGAAAGAATGAGGAAGTCTGCAGTCATGATGTTACTGTGCACGTTTGAGAAAAATTGTGACAGACATTACTACCATCTAATGAAACTGAAAAACAGTGAAGTCAGAGGTCATGTTTGCTCTCTCACTGGTAGCACAGCAAGGTCATTATAGAAAGCAACATCAAAGCATTTGCCTTAGCTATTACTTTGACACTGTTTTCCCTGATACCATCCCTTACAAGAATGGTTCCATTAATTTTTAGGCATTCACAGTGCTCAGTTTATACTCACTTCCCATTTCTTTCTTCCCTTGTGACACTTTTTGGAAAAGATTTCCTTTTTCACTTTTGAGAGTTGCGGAAAACCATAATCTGCTGTCATGCCTAGTTAAGTATCAGATTCCAGTCACTAACAGTGTGTAGGCTCAGATCCGCTGTGATAGAGGACTTAATCCTCAGGAAAGGATAACCAAAAGGCTTCTGAACACTTGACTTAGAAGATGGCGAGACAAATTTAACTTTTTTTTTTTCTTTTATGACTCCTATCCCTTCTTCTCTTAGGGGGTTAAGCACTTTGCTATTTAAGACCTATTTTTCATACTTCATGTAACGTGGGCCCAAGTTTCTGAGAAAACTGCACAGTTGAGAGTACTATGAGAAGGTACATATACCATGCAAAATAAAAGTGGCATGCAAAGGTAAGATTGTTAAGATAGGGAGAGTTAGCAGCTTAAGGATTCAAAGGGGAAATGCCAACATCAAAAGCTAGAAAACACTAAGGGGAATGCATGGGGTGTCGAGAAAACAACATCCATTATGTGTATTAACCATTGTTTAAACTTTTATCTTGCGTATTTCCAGCTCAGAAAGCCTCTCCAACTATGACAGAAGGTGCCTGAACAAAGTGATTGAAAGAAAGGAAGCCTCTGTTCGTACCTGTTCCTCCTTACTACTCAGTCCCAAAAATAAAGGTAGAACTCTAACTAAATGACACTAAGGTACTACACATGCACAGAAACACACATTCAGTTGAGTCCCTCCACCAAGGTGAGAATGTTGGAAGGAATGGCACAGCCAAATGTTAGCAAAAGCTTGTATTGTATTGCATTAGTGTTTAGTATTTCGATAATAATGTATTAACAGCCAGGCAAAGAACTTTTTTTTGTTATTTAAAACACCAATCCAAATTAAAACCAAACAATTTTGTAATACTTCTGACAGAGATCCATTAAAAGCCTAGAAGTACAATTAATTCTCCTACAAATCCTCAAGCTGCTTGTGGTTTATAAGCCACAGCCCCTGAAAGAAAGTGGAACATAGGTAAAGTCATTATTAAAGAACATTTTTGTAGATAATATTTGACATCTTAGTACATACAAAATACGGTATATTCTGACCACACACTAACTTATAATGTCCTATGGTCAACCATATATAAGCTTATTATGTTCACCAGAGGCAGCTCTTACCAGAACTTCACACCTTTTCTAAAATCTGAGATTCTCTCTCTCCCATGCAAAGCACCATGCCCAACATCACAACAGACTGGAAACATGAGACGTAAACCAGGACAGGAAGCAAGATGTACCTGCAGAGTACAGAGGAGACCATCACCAGCTAAAAAACATCGCTACCACCGCTGCCCACATTGTATGCTGACTAAAACTACGTGACTGAATTAGAATGGAGTCAAGGTAGCAAAGTTCAAGACTGAGGAAATAAAGTAATTTAGTCTCTACCTAGGAATTTGTCATTTCTTTTTAATATATATTTTTAAAATAGGCTACTTTAACCTCTAACTGCCTACATCTGCAAACTGCAATGTCACTGTGTTTTATGCACTGTCAAAACATATTTCTTGTATCACAAATATTCCAGCAAAAGATACAAATATGTAGTAGTAAAAAACAAAAGTAATGTTAAACAAGACTTCGTGCAAACTATGGAGAAAAGGACCTAGGGGACTTGCTTCTAGGGATATCACAGACTCGACAAGTTTTTCTATACAAACAAGGTAGTTTCATTTGGATATTCCTACCTCAGGATTTCTGAGACCAGATGGCAAGAGAGAACAGTATTTTGGCTATTAGTCCAGGAAAATAATTGAAGTCTGATGTGCAAAGAGAGTAAGAGAATGTGTAAATTCACCAGCTGATAGTTACAGACTAACAACTGGGAAAGCCTAATATACCTAATCAATTACTTTAAGTATGGAGGAATAAGTAAATAATGAGGGACAACAAAAAAATTAAATAGTGCCCTCACTCCCCCCAGCACTGAGGGGTAACTGTCACTGTTAATATAAAAATAGGCATTCATACCAAAAATGAATTAAAAAAGCAAAATAAATTGAGGTAAAGAAATGCTTTGAAGTTTCTAAGTATTGAACAGTAAATGCTACAGTTCTTAGTTACTAAAATATATAACACTCTTCCCTCTGAAGCTGTATTCTGCACTGCATATACAAAGATTGTTTGCCAGGAAAAAAGATTATCTTGTCTTAAATGCAAACAAAACATTGCCGTTAGGGGAGACACCAGAATTACTGGTCCACTGAAAAACACCATCCCTGGGTTGGGTGTACTTGCAAATTGCAAATTAAGAAATTAAGGCTAGAAAGGCCAAAAAGAAACTTACCTTTAATGAATTACTAACACCTAGAACTAACTGAACTAGGTTACTTTAATGAATTAAACTATGGTTATGTACAAGTAGCTAATCTATAATCCTAGCATCATTGTTATCTTACTCCCTTACCAGATATTAATGAAAGTGAAAATAAGAGAATGAAGAATGTATATTACTCTCTACTTAAAAGACATATCTCACTCCCATTAATGGAACATAAAAAGCAATTAACCTTGCAGTGCATTAACAAAGTATTGCATTTGAAACATCTAAACTAAGTAATAAAGATGTTTTCAACATTAGTGAAGTCTGGCTATGTTTTTCAATAGTACCTGTAAGGCTAATTTTAAACAATGACTAAGATGACATTAAAAATTAGGAAAGGTACAATAAAAAGAAAAAATATAGTCAATAGGTATAGCTTACAAGTGTCCATGTAGATTAGTGCAGGGAATAAAAGGTGCATTTAAATAATAACAATAAGTGCATTTAAAAATCTATTTAAAGGAGATTATATTTTCCTTGTAAGAAAAAAAGTCTTGTATCAGTTACCCATCTGCTTTTCATTGTATGAGAACCAACCAGCCTACAAACATTTTACTGTAAATATATTTATATGAACTAATAAAGCATTAATGTTTAACTTGACTTTTTTTTATTGTGCAGTCTGTATTTCCCTTAACCATTTTATTTATAATGAACCTCAATCCTCAGTGAGTGTTAAAAAGAAAAATTCATTTAACAATACATATTTTACTGCCCTATACCCTTATTTGTGAACATTTGCTAGGATTGGTTTTTAATCAATAACCAACTGCTAGGGTAAGTTAAATTAACAAAGTTACAACAAAGGGGGGTGGGGGGAAGATGTGGATATGTTGTGACAGCTGTCCTAACCAAATAATTCACAACATCCCTATAAAGAAAATAGATCATAAAAAAAAGTCTGAGTGACATACAGATGAACGGTTCTTTGGAATTCCTTTAACTAAGGCAACCTTCATCATGATCCACCAACAAATCAAAATGGTTAATATTACTAGAAGTTATACACAGAAATAGCCCAGATCTACTCTTCTTATTTCTTCTATGACTTCTGCTTTGATGAAAACAAATATTTTGATTTTTCAGTTTTAAAAACGTTACTCCTATCATTTGGTTTCTGATGTAAATCCACTGTTAGTGTTACTTCAAAATGTCTGGTCAGAGGAACAAATCTGGCAAACCGATGAATGTTTAATTCACCTTGTTCACCTGACTAGCTAATAACACTGAGTAAGACATTCAGTCCTATGAGTTCTTTAAATGCAGTGCAAAGATCGTATTCTAGGATCTCATCCATGAGATCACCAGAACATGAACTGAATAGAACTTACTATACCTGCCCCAGACAGGACGAAGAACAAAACACAATTCTCTTGTGTTTCCAACATCGCTTTGTGTCATGACTGATGCTTCCACCATTTCTCTAGTTCAGTAAGGACAATAGTTACTGCTCTATTGCATCAACTGTACTGTGGTGCACCTTTATAGTATGTTGGTACTATGTAGTGTCGTAGAAGTTCCAAATTCCTAAGTAATTTTTGTCTTTCTCAGCATGCCAAAGCACATATCGAAGAGGCTGCAGAGTATCTCTCTCCTTTTGAGGCTTATATTCAAACCTTACACTGAGTAGCCAAAATAATGTATTAAAAGTAATTCCCTTATTTCATCATGGTTATGGAATTTTGCACAACCATTCTACACTGGCATTAAAACGGCACTTCCATTGACATAATAACCAGTCAAGCACTTGCACTGACATTGTAATGACTCCTCTGGGGCTGTTACCACATCGATGGAAGTATGAGAGACACTTCATTGACACTCTAACAGCTCCAGTGCCTGGAATGTGATGGTAATGGCTCCTCTGGGGCTGTTACCACGTCAGTGGAAATATATATGAGACACTTCCATTGATGTTATAAAAGTGCTTACACCAGTATCATAAGTAAAATCCCAGAAATTTGGCAATAAAAATGAAATTATCAAGCTAAACAAGAAAAGGTTAAAGTGCTCAAGGAAAACAGAAATGTTCAGGAGACTTGTGTGTTTGTTTCAGCTTCACTGAAACATGCTCATACATACAAATACTACCAAAAAACAACAAACACACACCCATCTCCTCCCAGGTAAGACATTAGCAGGCACAAATGAAAAGAGTGCCTAAAACTGCTCCCCATCCTTAAAACAATAATGAAAGTACTGTCCCTTTATGAATTGTACTTATAATAAACTTGGTATTTAAGTTACTTCTGTAGCAAGAAATTTGTAACTTCTCAAGAAAAGTAACAAATAGTTAGGAGTCAAGTAACTTTCGTTCTGTGGGTTTTTCATGATTCACTTGAACTGTTTGGCGAGTGCTTGTTAAAAAATGTACATTCAGTAATCCTAATCCTTCAAAAATAATGTTCATGGGAAAACTGCTAGTGTAATGAATTTATTATCTGAGGTCACAAACTAATTATCAATCCACGTGCAATTTGTTAAACTAAAATAACAAATCCAATTACCTTCCACCAGTTATATATAACTAACAACAACTGATAATTATAATACTATTAGAAACCATGAATGAGGGGCATTTTGTTTGTATTATTATTTTAAAAACAACTTCACAGTTTTCTCTTTGCATCCACTTCATGGGCTCAAATTTTCTGTTAAGAAAATCCCCTTCAATAGATTCTCCAAGGACTGCTTTTGTAGATCACGCTAGATTGCCAGGATCACAGACCTAGCACTGAGGGTCCATGTTGTATCACCTAGAAGACTACCAGGAAAGTTTAGGAAAGCTCACAACAGGCAATAAACACAAACCAATGCTGAGCTAGAACAGCAAGGGCAACACTCTAGTAATTAAAAGCAATAGGAAGGTTACAGCACACATACATTGGTATGATGCTATGTTTAGAAACCAGCCTTCCCACATGTACCAAGCTGGGGGAGAGTGGGGTAGGGACTGCGGAAAGCCCAGAAATAAACCCATCAAGACAGATTTTTCCCTGCAACAGAACTCAGGAAAGGAAAAGAAGAAAACCAAACAAACAAAAAAAATCCACTAGTAGTAAAGCAATTAGCAGCAAAGATTAGATTAGAAGCCTATCAAGTCCTTGCTCTTATCGACAAGCTTCACTTGTGGTACAGGTGGGGTCAAGATGACTCAGGAAAAAAACTAAGAGAAGGAAAATCAATTTGTATTTTGTGGAAACAGGGACTGTTTGAGATACTGAACGTGTTTATTGCTCTGAAACTCATTAGGTACAAGAAGCCACATATTGAGTAAATATCATGATAGCTAAAAGGAAAGAAGAATCCAAAGTTTCTAAACAGGTGTAGGAAAAACAACAACATGAGGAAAAAAACGTTTGCAACAACTGCGGAGTTGACAGGGGAAGAGGAGGGCTGCAGCTGACCAGTTTCATGTATCCTTAATGCACAGTTATAGATAGAGGCCAAAAAAAAGCACGATTTGTATATTTTCAGTAACTCTGTGACAATTATTCTACTGCAGCCTCTATTTCTGATGAAAGAGAGGTATTAAGTGTTTACACTGATGACACCTGGACTAAGTGAAAAGCTGCTGAAAAACATCACCAATTCAGTAAAGCCATTAACAAGCGCTTGGGTTCAGTGAAGAATTTAAACATATGCTTAACTTTAACAGTCCTTAAACTTGACAGAAACCAACATGACTTCAGTAGATAACAAAAGCTAAAAACAAGTTCCCTGACAGGAACAGACTAGTAGCTTTATCTGCAACAAAACATCAACTTCAGCGCAGACAAGGCTGAATTTTAACACTTGCCCAAAGCATACGGACACACAGATAATTTCAGTGTAGAAACAGCTAATAAAGTCAGCTTTAAAACGTACAATCAACTAAAAAATACAGCAAGAATTATCTCTGAAAAGTGTATCCTTACATGCATCTAAATAGCGTAAGTTCACTTCTAAGCACAACCTCTCCAACACCGAGAGCCCTCCCGCCGCACTCCCACGGGCGGGCGGTCAGGAAAGCCCACAGGGCTCCACAGAAGCACTTCTCCGAGGGAACAGAGTCAACGTGCATGAAACGGTCTGAGAACACGCTGTTACAAGGGCAGGGGCCGAGGCAGGGCAGGGGCTGCCACAGTCAGGACTTCCCAGGGGAATTAACCAAACCCGACACCCACCCCACCCCCCAAAAAACCCCAAACAAACAAACAAACAACCCCCGCAAAACACAAACAAAGAAAACCCAAACCTAGTCACCATACCGTTAGCAATGAAGAAGCAAGGCAAGACGGCACTTTCCTTCAGACTGCAGTTTCCCGTGGCTTCCCAGACTGAAGCCGTCTCTGCTGCCTCCACAGCCCTTGCAGGCGCCGCCATTCCGCCCGGAGCCTGGAAGCGCGGTACCGAGGCGAGGCGAGGCGAGGCGAGGCGCCGCTCAGCCCCGCGCCTTCCAGAGGCTTCCAGGCGGAGCTCGCTGAGGTAACGCTGAGGCGGGGCGCACCCCCGCTACAGGTGGTATTCCTCCCCATTTCCTAAGATGGTTTGAATAGTAACCAAGAAAGGAAGTAGTTTTACCTCACACCCTCACACAAATCAGGCGGATACTGACGCAGAGCAGCTGCACGTGCTGTGGCTTTAACATCTCCTGTGGTGCTTTGCTGGAGTTGAGGTAGCACAGTGTGGTGGTACTTTGCTGAAGGGAGTTCCTGACTTTCCTGGGAGAAACTGCTTCAGATTGCAGCTCTGCTGAGGAAAAGCCATTGCCAGGTGCCCCAAGTAAGTCCACAGTGCAATTTGGTAGGGATGTGGTGCACCTTTCACATATGTGAGTGTTCTGTTGCTGTTTCATATGAAGTAGGGACTTCTTTTCTTACTGCTTGTTGAAGTTTAAAGTTAGAGCTCTGATCTGCTATGTAATTTGTACATGGAAGTGACTGGAAACCTCGTCCAGTGAAGTCTTTTGTGTTTAATAAAACTCTGGATGTAGATTTACCATAGACAGAGTTGGCTTTCTGGAAAAAGAAAAGAAGGATCTCAAAACTTAAATCTTTAGCTGGAAAAGTTGGACATTCACATGAAATTCTAAACCTGTTGTGGACTTGCTCTCCTTGAGTATGAAATGATACACTTTTAAAAGGTCAGAAGCTGTCTTAAAATGAGTAAGTTGTTCTCTGCTAGATCTATGAAAAAAGCTAGTGTAATTTAATGGTTTGGTTGTCCATTCATTAGCTACTTGAAAATTAATAATTCAGGAATGTGATAAACGTTTTAGGTACTGATATCATTAATGTTGATGGAATATAAGAGGTTATATTTATTTTAATGCTGGATACTTGACTATGTATTGGCTGCTGCTTGTGTAATACAAGTTTATTCTATATTGTTTAATGTCATAAACTAGTCAATAAAAATTTTTCCATAGTAGAGCAGTGGTGGTTAACTTGACACTCTTCACATAAAGATATTACAAACTGCCAGGCATATGTTATGTCTGCTAGTGTATTCCTTGTATAATATTCACACTGTCTTTAGATAGGTTTTGAAGGAGGTATTTTTATTTTTTATTATTATTTTTATTTTAAACATGGGCATAGCTCAGTGGGTTGCATGTAACACGTGCTATCTTAAGGAAAATACCATGATAATAATAAAATTGTGTGATGATAGTGAACTTAACCACATTCATTAAATGATAGTAGTATAATATGCTATCTTATATATAAATATTTTAGGCATATAAGTAGTATTTTATTTTTGCAGAAGGTGAAATAAACAGTCACAATTACACGTATGGTAAAAATTTCCAGTTTAACATGTATCAGTTTCATGCAGGCAGCACTACCTGTTTTTCTTGCATATATGCTAAGACACAGAATATTAAACCTTGTGAAATTTTACATAAAAACTCTTACTGGTATATTTCATTAATCTGTTTACTAATGCTGCCACAGTAGAATATTTTAAAATGAAAAAGCTTCATATTAATCTGCTTAAGTAGTTAGAACAAGAATTTACTGAAAAGCTTGTTTATTTCTTCATAGCAGACTTATCTTTGTTACTTTGATTTTTATCCTGCACTAGTTTCTTTTAGAGTTTGGAGCTTTATTTTAGGCTTAGATGGCAACACTAGTGTCCTGTTAATCCGGGACAGCTCCTTTCTGCTCGTGCTGCAATTCTTTCATGACTGTGTCTATTAATGTACGTATATATTATTTTCAGGCACAAAACAAGCTTGTACACAGTAGGTTAAGCAAGAAAATGATGCAAACATTAGCAAGTTTATAACTGTCATTCCTTTATTTACCATGCAGTGATGAAGACATGTAATCTCTACAGCAAAAGTCTGTGATTCTCTGCCAGCTGGCTGCCTGCCTTAACTTAAGGGAATAGTAACAAATGAAGCCCAAGCAAATGGCCACCATCTGGGTAAAGCTCAAGTGAGCTTGTTTGGACAAGGCTCCAGGGTCATGTAGATGAAATGGACTTTAATGTTAAGATGCATCTGTGAACATACAATTCCTCCTTATGTAAAATCTGGCTTGATTCAGTGCAGGTGCAGAAAGCTGGTAGTATTTATAAACTAGATATAATTTAGAGTTTTTTAAAGATGCACATTGTTTACGTGTATAAACAGCCGTCTGATGCCCATCTTTCAAAGCAGCCTTGAAAACAGAAAGACACTATTAAAAATAAGTGAAAAGGAAGAGGGCATGGAGCAGCCATATAAGTAATGCCTTCTACTGGGCTTATTCATACATGTTGATTCTGTATTATTTTTATCAGTACAAAATAATACCAATGCTCTGCTATAATTAAATACTTGTACGTTTGTTAAGACTTTAAGATTTTTGAATGCAAACCAAAAATGTTGCACTTACAATACCTGGTGAGAAGCATGTGTATTTTTAGCAGCTACAATGTAATGAATCGTTAAAGGTCTCATATTTTGAACTCCTTGCTTTAGTTGAATCCAGATTTAGTTTTTCTACTTCTGATTGCTGAGATTTATTGTTATATTTTAACCTTTCTCAAGCCATTCATATTTTGACAAGATACAGGAGGCTTTGTATTTTTGGATCTCATTCAGTAAAAGACTTAGCTTTGAGAAGATAGTTAATTATTGTTGAATTTAATATAACGCATGACCCTTGGCATGTTCAGTTCCTTTGTCTGTTTTACTTTATTCCAGTCTGTGCTTGAAGGTAAATGTTCCTTTGAAAGAACTACTTAGTACGTCTGTGTATCACTTGTAACATTAGGAATCTTACCTGACTCTTTAGCTGTAGTTCTGAGTCATTGGATGATCTTTTTGTTGCTTGACTGACCACGTTTTGTCCATACAAAGACATTAGTCCTGGTATAGTTTTTCACTAGGATGAATATTCTTCATTTGTAATTTTGTCTGTATGCGTATATATGTTGCATATGCAAGTGCAGCATGTTTCAGAAAAAAAACCCCAAACCTGCATCTGTGTAATGTTGCTGTTGAAAGTACATAAACCTACACACAGTAAAGGCCACTGTAAGTCAATGTTGTCAATTATGGATGATTCAAGTATTACTGGCCTTCTTAAAAATATGAAAGAACTTAAATTCCTAGTTCACAGCTTCATATTCAGACTTCTTTCACAGATTCTGACAGTACAGTGGCAACCATGATCAGCATTGCCATTTCCAGCCCCTGCCACACACACACACACACACGCCAGATGGATTTCCGTTTATGCTTTTTCCTTATTTGTACAGGACCTTATACCTGCGTTGGAACTTATTCTTGTACGTATGTCCAGGAAGAAAAGAGGATACTCTTTTTCTGCCAAGTACAATTACATTTTCTAGCACCATACAATCACTGAGTACTGCCTCAGCTGGACTTGCAATGTATTCACTCTTTACGTTAACAGAACTGAGACATAAGCGAGGACTCTTGTGGCTCATAAACAGCAACTCTTCCAGCTGAAATAAAGGGATCATCCTTTTCATTGAGCCAGTGGGAGCTGTGCTAAGCTTCTCAGTTGGAAGTCACTCTTTGCATCTTGCAAGAGACTGATTTAAAATCACTCCTTTGAGGGCAGCTGGGATGAAGAATTTGTTTGGGAATTAAGCAGATGCCCCTCAAAACTATGCACTTCCTTTTAAAATCCAGTTACCATAACAACTGTACAGTACTTTTGCTCTCAAACAAAGCACTTTTTTTGTGTATTAGGAAGCTTGCACTCCGGGAGAGAAGTTGATTTACTTTCCCTGAGGAAACACACCATATGATATGCAAAATGTCAGAGAGTGAAGAATACAAACTGGAGCTATAAAACCACATTAGAAATAAAATAGCTTATACCCTCTCAGAGTTCTCTCCCCCCCCCCCCCCCCCCCCAATAAATGGGAAGATTAAGTCAAACTGTACCATTAACAGTATCGAGGCAGTCATCAATAGGACAGATTATTATGGCAATGATTCTGATAGATTATAAATTATGAAAGGGCTGAATGCCAGACCCTGGTACCCTCAGGCATATGTAAATAGTCATCACTAAGAAACCTACAGATGCCACATTTACATCCTCTACTAAGATACTGTTGTATGGTGCTGATTGGCAAATACAATATAATAATGATCAGTGTAGCTTGTACTGAGCTAGTGAATTCTATATGCAATAATTTAAGGATCAGATTCTTATTGCCCACTGGCAACTGAATAATAGTTGCAATTTTATACCCTCTTCTGCATTATTATTATCCCATTTCTGCATGTTACAATTATCTTCCCCTCCCCCTTTGTTGTAGTACGGCAGATCCTCTAGTATATGTGTGATCGGTTACTGGTTTAATCTAATAGAGAGCTTTCCAGTAGTAATAATGGCAATACTATAATGCCCCCATACTATTGTGCAGTGAACACCCTTTGTCATCATAAAATAATTCCAAGTTGTCATAAGCATATTTTGTCAGTTTTAATGTTGGAGAGGTCAAAAATTTCAGTCTGACAAGTTTTTATATTAGAGTAGAAAAAGAATCTGTTGCTGGATACTGTCTTTAAAAAAAATTATCAACAATCAACTTCTTTGCTTTATTTATCCTTTAATGTGCTGTAGCTCAGTGAAATTGAGTCCTTGAACTGAGGGTATGAAATGATACTATTAAAGAAGCCTAAGTAAACCTAGTCAAAGTAATTTATTTTTTTAGTCACCTGGCGGGTGAAATGAACAGAGTTCAGTGCTACCAAATCAGGCATTGCTATCATATGCGTAATTACTGCTTAAAAGAATCAAGTTTAGATAAAACAGGAGGCAGCAGACCTCCCACTTATCCAAGGCAGCCATAAAGTTGTAGGAGAAAGAGGAAAGAAGTGTTTTCATGTTTTTATGTAGCAATTGTGATTTACAGACAGGTGTATGTTACATGTTTTCAATGCAGTGTTGCTATTTTTGTATGTTTTGAATATTTTTGTAGTTTAGCGACAGAATTAAATGCTTGAGTGTCGTGGTTTAACCCCAGCCAGCAACTAAGCACCACACAACCACTTGCTCGCCCTTCCCCCCTCCCAGTGGGATGGGGAGGAGAATCAGAAAAGAAAAGTAAAACTTGTGGATTGAGATAACAATGGTTTAATAACTAAAGTAAAATATAGTAATAACAATAAAATACAATAATAGTAATAATAATTGTAATGAAAAGGAATATAACAAAAAGAGAGAGAAATAAACCCCAAGAAAATACAAGTGATGCACAATGCAATTGCTTACCACCCGTTGACCAATGCCAGAGCAGCGATCTGCCCCTCCCGGCCACCTCCCCCCAGTTTATATACTGGGCATGACGTTCCATGGTATGGAATATCCCTTTGGTTAGTTCAGGTCAGCTGTCCTGGTTATGCTCCCTCCCAGCTTCTTGCACACCTGCTTGCTGGCAGAGCATGGGAAACTGAAAAGTCCTTTACTTAGGGTAAGCGCTACTTAACACACTGATATTTTAGTTGTTCTTATCAACATTATTCTCACACTAAATCCAAAACACAGCACTGCACCAGCTACTAGGAAGATTAACTCTATCCCATCTGAAACCAGGACAACTTGAAAAATACTGACTTTTCAGTGTCAATTGCTGTTAAGACATTCAGCTAGAAATGGAACATGCTAGCTACTTCACATTCGTGAGCTGTACACAGGCAGGATGTAGTTCCCAGTTGAGCAACTAACTAGCTTCAGGTGATGCAATTTCTAGGAAACCATGTCAAGGAACTTGAATATTCATCTTGTACACTAGATAAATACTTTTATTGGTTTGTGTTTGCTTTTTCCTACTAACAGAAGATAATCCTTAAGTGATCTAACATAGCTGATTTTTAAAATACACCCATAAAGTGTCATTCTTGCATGCCAGTGTCTGTTCTTAAACATTCACATGAATGCAACTTCCACACTATTTATAAAATACCACGTTAATATACCTCTAGAATGGAAAAACTAATTTTGGCAGTTATACCAGGCAGTAGTAGTTGCATCATCATGCTATGATTATTTTATTATTAAAAGTTTATAGGAAGAATTCATAGTAGCTTGATCTTGTTGCTAACAGCCATTTTATTAGTGCTTAAAATGTTCTGGACCATTCTGCTTGGAAAAAAAAATCCAATGCAATCTAGGGACATCAGAGAATCCTTTTATGCTGCTATGCAAGCAAGTAGAATATTAAATCTTCATTTGATAATCACAGAAAGCTTTCTGAGAATGAAAATAAATTTTCATTTAAAAACATTGCATAAGAATTTCATACATTATTAAAAAAAAGAGTTGCTTAAATTCATGTTAGACTGAATTATTCTAGGGAACCCAGAATGCCCCTTGATCTTGATATGTGGGGCTTAATGCAGTTTTAGGTGCCTGGAAGTTAAATCATGGCAATGTCCAAATTTTACGGTACCTGGTTGCAGAGAAAAATGCAAAACTCTGCAATGTCTGTACTTCTGGGTTCCCTGACACATGTGTAGAGTACAAATCTCAATTGGGATTGTGGTGGGTTGACCCTGGCTGGATGCCAGGTGCCCACCAAAGCCACTCTATCACTCCCCCTCCTCAGCTGGACAGGGGAGAGAAGATAAAACGAAAGGCTCATGGGTTGAGATAAGAACAGGGAGAGATCACTCACCGATTACCATCACGGGCAAAACAGACTCCACTTGGGGAAAAATTAATGTAACTTATTACCAGTCAAATCAAGCAGGATAATGAGAAATAAAACCAAATCTTAAAACACTTTCCCCCCCACCCCTCCCTTCTTCCCGGGCTTAACTTCACTCCCAATTTTTTCTACCTCCTCCCTCCCCGAGCGGCGCAGGGGGACAGGAAAGGGGGGTATTGGGTCAGTTCATCACATGTTATTTCTGCCGCTCCTTCCTCCTCAGGGGGAGGACTCCTCACACTCTTCCCCTGCTCCAGGGTGGGGTCCCTCCCACGGGAGACAGTCCTCCATGAACTTCTCCAACCTGAGTCCTTCCCACAGGCTACAGTTCTTCATGAACTGCTCCAGTGTGGGTCCCTTCCAGAGGGTGCAGTCCTTCAGGAACAGACTGCTCCAGTGTGGGTCCCCCATGGGGTCACAAGTCCTGCCAGCAAACCTGCTCCAGCCTGGGCTCCTCTCTCCATGGGTCCTCCTGCCAGGAGCCTGCTCCAGCATGGGCTTCCCATGGGGTCACAGCCTCCTTCGGGCATCCACCTGCTCCGGCGTGGGGTCCTCCACAGGCTGCAGGTGGATATCTGCTCCACCGTGGACCTCCATGGGCTGCAGGGGGACAGCCTGCCTCACCATGGTCTTCACCACGGGCTGCAGGGGAATTTCTGCTCCGGCGCCTGGAGCACCTCCTCCCCCTCCTCCTCCACTGACCTTGGTGTCTGCGGAGTTGTTCCTCTCACATATTCTCACTCCTCTGTCTGGCTGCAACTACTACTCCCCTGTAACTTCTTTTCCCTTTCTTAAATATGTTATCACAGAGGTGCTACCACTGTTGCTGATTGGCTTGGCCTTGGCCAGCGGCAGGTCCATCTTGGAGCTGCTGGCGTTAACTTTATCGGACACAGGAAGCTTCTAGCAGCTTCTCACAGAAGCCACCCCTGTAGCCCCCCTGCTACCAAAACCTTGCCATGCAAACCCAATACAGGGATCCAGAGACCCTGATGTTTATTGTGTAGTCTTAGCAGTTAGAATACTCACTTAGAAAGAGGGAGACCAGGATTTAATTACCTGCTCAGTGCCTCCCCTCTTTTATATCTTGAGTTTCACAGTATGAAGTTCTGATTTTGAAGCACACATCTAGCTAGATATGAGCACAGGCATAGCTCCAAGTTCAGCAACTTGAATATTAAAGTACATAGCAGCTTTAAGCACTTCTTTCATGACACTAATGTCTTCTTTCATGTCGCTAATCATGACAGTAAAGTGAGCTTTTCAATTAACACTTGGGACCCTAAATTCTGCATAATTAAATTTTTAGGCAGGTCTGAGAGCCTCACTGGATCATGCTTGTTAGCCTGGATAAAAACTTAGTAGCAGTCATTTTTAAGTTTCATCTGTTGAGAGTCAGTTTAACTTGGTTTAATCTTGACTAGAGACTTAGCAGATTTTAAAATACTGGAAGTATTTGTGTTTTGTATATTGTATAAAAAGATGAAGGAAAACAGTTAACAACATATTGTCCTGCAGGCAGATATGTACCTGAAATGCAGATACTATTGCTTTTTTAAAGTCTATTACTGCCTACTTGTTGAAAATTACTTGGTACTCCAGATTTTTTTCAGTAACACTAATAGGGTTAACATTTAGTCAGCTGTTTTCTTTATTAGGGGAATTTCAGGTGTTTAATGGAAAATTAAAAATATCATAAAATGCTCATTAATAGTGAATAAATTAAAAGGATTTTTCAGCTCTGTTGTTTATATTTATTTGCCAATTTACTTTAAGGTATCTATTCTTATAATTGGTTCAAAGCAGATCAAAATGATAATGAACCTTAGCAAGGACATGACACAATTGGCTGTGAGCAATTGTAATCACTGTCAGTCCAATTGAGAATTAAAAAGAGAAATCCTTAACTCTGCACTGGAGTTAACTATTCTGGCACCTGATGATTCATTTCTATTTCAATGAAACATTGGAAATGGATACATTTTTCTGCTAAAAAATACAGTTTTCAGTGAATCAATGTTTTAGTGAATTTTTGTAAGGAAATTCCTCAGCATCTTTGCTGTAGAGCCCCTGATACCAGGCACTATAGGCCTCCGTTACCAGTGGGTGAGATCTATGCTGTTAGGAACATGATACCTTATTTCAAGTGCAACACTGAAGGACAACTTACTTATGTTCCTAGTTATGCACTAGTTCTTTCTATTATGACCAGCACAAAGCAGGAGTCTTGTGCCAGGCACTGCTAAGCAAAGAGTAATATGTGGTTCCTGGAGCAATGAAAACAACGTAGAAGCTACAATGTGCTTTCTCTAAGATGTATGTTATTTTACTTTCACTAGATGAACTTTACTGCTAAATGGAGAGACATATGAAGGCATAAGGGACATTACAGGAAAAGCATTTTTAGAGCATAGTCAGAGGAAAGATTGTTAGGCAAAAAGAAATGGAGGAAGAGAAACTGAAGTAAACAGCCAGTTAGCTTAGAGCAGGGAAAGTCAGGTTAAAACTTTACATTTGGGAGAATGACAGGGAGATGGGAAGTAGGATGTCCAAATTTGCTTCCTGTTGTGGTTCATACTGCCTGTAAGTAGTAATTTCTACCTGTTCTTTTTCTCACAATCACATGCCCAGAGAAGGGGAGGCATTGCCTAAATTCTGCTATTTTAAGAACAGTCTCCTGTCGTAATTTGCTGTTGCAAATCATGGTGAGAAGTGAGACAATTGAACCTTATCTGTCATCCTTACTCAGTGTAACCATAGTTGATTTGCTGCCTGAGAGTTGCTCTGAGCACCTGTCCCCTTTGTCATTGTATCTTAATGCGTTGTTTACTTTGCAAATTTTTCTAAAACAGATAAAATTAGCAATTCTACAGTCAATGGGCAATGAGCCGATAGGATTTATGAAAAAAAAATGCAGAAACATTAAAAAAAAGCACAGTCATTTACTTGTTTGAATTCAATCACATAGAAAGTGTTGGTGGCCCAACATCTGCAGAAAATACCTGCTTTCAAAAAAGCTTAACCAGATCATTCTAAAACTTTGTTAGAAATCTGTGACACTGGTATATGCCTTCCACGTGTTTACATCCTTTCATATGTTTGGCATTGTATTTCTGCATTTTTATGCATATGTGAATGTGTGTACAGAAAAAAGAGCCTTTTATGCTTAATGCAAGAAATTTCATTTATGTTTAATAGAGTATGTTAAATACATATTTTAATTGTTAGAGGGTACTTAAATCTACAAGAAATGAACTTAATTACCACTTAATTAACTTTAAACCAGATTAATCAACAAATGTATGATCAGATAATTATTACCTCTTTACAAGTCCAGTTGCCAGTAACAGAATTCAGAATGAAGAACACAAGAATTAAGAGTCGATGTGCCATTTGGGAAATGTGTGGAACCATATAATTGACATTTCAAAATGTACCAACTACCACTGCAACAAGATGCTTATGTAATGTACAATTCAGTGCCATGTTAAGGTATTATGTGCTTTATTTTAGCAACTTGCATAGTCACAAAGGCCTCTCATGCTGAATAAAAACAATTGAGTTGCAAATTACTGGGACTGCTTATGGAATAAGAAAACATTTATTAAACCACTGTTTCTGCTGCTCACCTACTTACATTTCTATTCTAATTACTTAAGTTACTTTCTTCACTGTTTACTTTTAAGACTAATAACTCGATGATATTCATAGAGCCAGATGCTGGAACATCTGAACATATGTAGTTTGAGTACTGTGCAACTACTCATATTACTGTATTATTTATCATCATAATTTTTTTTTTCCAAGTACTTAATTTTGCGTCGGGTATATATATTGGTCTGATGAGGAAGTCCTTCTGGAATTGTGTCTTTGTACCTTTTTTATAGATAAAAGTAATGTTTTTTTAAGTTAAATTAGAACTCATCAGAAAATAGTGATTCCCAAGAAAATATGGTTTAAAAAAATGAGAGTGACAAAACTAAGAACTTCCTGAGTGAGATTTTTTTTCTGTAATTTTCAATTTCTGTTCTTTGAAAAGGAAGTATTCTTCAAAAGCAAATACAATTTGTGAAGGAATAGCCTATCAAAAGGAATATTTTCATTCAGCCATAGTTTAAGTTTAGAAAGTTCCAAATTATCAAGATTGTTGCTGTCCCCCCAAAGTAATTTCAAAACTATTTTAAAATACACTTACAAATTCTTAGAATTAACAGGGGTTTGTATTTAATTAGAGTTGTACAGATATATTTTGTCTGAAGCTACTTTCCCAGATTTTAAATAAAAGAGTGATTAAATACTGGAAGTGATTGCCCAGACAAATTGTGGAATCTCCATTCATGGCGATTTTCAAAACTTGATTGTACAAGGCTCTGAGCAACCTGATCTGACTTTAAAGTTAACTCTGCTTTCAGGAGGCAGTTGGATTAGATGATCTCCAGAGATCTTCTCCAATCTGTATTTTTCAGTGATTCTCTGATTACTAAATAACGGTGCTAAAACATGGAGAATATCAGTTAGGTTTTCATGCTTTAAAAATGTGTGGGGTTAAAACTGTATCTCCAGAGTGACCACGCAGTTATCGGTAAGATAGCCCATGCTGAAACTGACAGTATGAGTGTCATGTTGAACACATCCTTCAGCGTAGCCTGGCTAATGCAGTATGGGTAAGAATGCCTGAACTCTTCCTTCTTAACCAGGCTTGCTTTTTCTTTAAAAGTGTAGAATATGAGTTTGTTTTATGATAAAACTTAATAAAGACAGATTACCTGTACCAGCAATGCACTAAAAATAGGTATATAACTTAGCAATAAAAAAGAAAAAAATATTTCAAAGCCTATGTCAAATAGCTGCTTCAAATCCAGATTTAAATTAATTCTAGAAACTTTGAAAAATACTGTAATGTTCAAACATAGCTAAGTCGTTTGACTAGATACATGCTACCATATTTTCAATGTTTAGTATTCCTCATGTAAAAGTATTTATTATTTTTATATGGTGTAATTATTGCACCTTAGATAATGAATATATTGAAAATTGTTTCATTTTAGTTCTGCCAGTCAGCATTGTGCCACCAGTCTTTTTCGCTATGCTTGCTTTAATAGTAGGGAGTAGTTAATATACTTCCACCTATTGAACTATGATCTAAACAACTTAAACTATAACTAACAGAATGTTGTCCGATCTGCCACATAGAATGAGAATTATAATGTGTAATACATTTTGCATACTAAAAAGAAACAAGATGGGAAGGTTGGTTGAGTTCTTGGAAGATTACAGTGTATCAGAAGAGGGAGTGTGTAGGGAAAGAAAAAAATCTTACAAGCAAAGTCTTCTTTTGGAGAGTAAATCAAATACCTGCCTATACAATTTGTTAAAACTGCAAGATTTGCCCTTCACTTCTAGAGAGTCCACTAGCTCCCTAGTTGAACGAACAGTGAGCATGACAGTAAACATTGAAATAAGTAGATTCCAGCTTTGTGAAGCTTAGCATGTGATAGTAGAGGCTGGTGATTAGTTTTTTACGTCACCAGTGATATGTGTGTCAGCTCTTTTTTGCACATGTATTATAAGCTCACTTTGCACTTCTTCCTCATTCTTCTCCAGTCATACTATCTGCATAATTTCCACTTTTCTTTTGTACTTAGAGTGCTCTCCTTCGCTTGGTATCCACCACAGTCTTTTCTTGACCAGCAAAATTAGATTTCCCACAGAGCTTTATTTTACTGACAAAAAGCAGTAATTGCTTTTCTAGAAAGCAAGCAATGTCAAATAGGTTTGTCTGACATAGTCTGAGCAGAATTAGACTTGCATGTATTATTTATAAAATAATACGCAGCAAGAACAAATGCTGAAAGTAGCATTGACCCAGACATCTGAAGACATGAGGATGCCTGACTTGCACTGATTGGAAGGTCTTTACTGGGTTACAGTAGGCTTGAGAAGGCTTCAAGTCCACGTTTCTAATAAATTTAATTACCTTGAGATCAGAAGTTAAGTGCTTCTTGTGTTTGCCTCGGAAGTCATTTGCTACTTTCACTGCATCTTTGCTAACCTGTGTACCCCTGTACAAAAGAAATGAGTCTCATCAGTATGTGCACAGTATGTGGTCCATCACCGAAAGAGCAAATACCTGTTTATGCTTTTGGCTCCATTTGTTTAATTGCTAGTCATTAAATATAGTGGCTCTGTTACTTAGTAGGGGTATTATACTCCTCACACATGCTAATTTAATAATTGTGCCTGCCTATGTTTTCATATTAATTTCTTGTTAGAACTTTACTAAGTCAGGGGCTTAGTCCTCTTCCTCCTGAATAGAATTTTTGGGGGCACAACTGGGCCACTGCTCTTGTCTGTGAAAACAAATGATAGCCTGTGGTCTATATTGTGCAGTACTTCACCAAAATACCCAAATCAAGCCCCCCAAAAACTGCCACAGAAAAGCAGAATGAAACAGTGGCACTGGTGCAGTTTGAATGAAGAAGAGCTATAGGCTATAAAAATGTGAAACACAAATTATACATCAGATTTTGACAAGTTATTTAGGTTTTGGGGATTGTTACCTACTTTTAGATGTATTCTTGTGCCTCTTCATCATTAATACCTCTGAAAAGAATGAATAAAATAGTTCCTTAAGAGCCCTGAGCATTGTGACGTATCATCTGCCATGAAATACTGAAAACATGTTAAAACATTCCCAGTGTTCTAATGCATTTATGAAGGTATCCTTGCTGAAGTCTTGTTCTGTGACAAGCTCAGAAGTTTACATACTATGAAGAAAATCATTATTCAGTATTCAAAGAAGTGTTTGAACAATATGCTGGAAGTAGAGTATGGTATACACACTGATCCATGAGACAGGTCATTTTCCTTTTGACATTTATGGTGCTTTTATTTTCCTCATAAATCAAGTTTGCAAATATCTGATGCTGCACCACCTCCTGTCTACTCAATGCCAAAATACTAGCATTAATTTCTGTATAATTAGTGTTTAAAAGATCATTATCCTTTCAGAGAATAACATTTAGGGGGAGGGAGGGGGAAATGAAAATTTTTGGGGAAAGAATATTTTTCATTCTGTAAAAACATTGTGAGAAGTGCAGGACCTCAACCATCACTCAACCATTATCACAAAAAAGTAACCTTTCTTTATAAAGGTTTTCAGGTGCTAAGGGGTAATTCTAAGTCATATACATAGAACTATGGCTTATATCATCAGTATTAAATTAGAAATACAGTGTAAATTAATTATAAATCTATTTGCCAGAATTTTTTGTTCAGTTTCAATTTACTGAGAGATTTGACTAAAATCTCACAGAATATATTGATCCACTAACAGTGTTTTCCGTGCATTATTTACTTATCCGCTAATATATTTTTGTGAGTTGACGAAATATATGGCTAATGGACTATGCAAGAAAATAAGTCAAGATAAAGAGATAAAATGCCTGGGAAACCCAACAAAAATATGTAAATATTTTACCTGGCTTTCAAAGTACTTGCAAGTTACATAATGATATATATTTAGAGCAAATAAGTTCTTAACAGATTCCACTAGAATTTTTTTTTGTTTCATTGCATAGGAGCAGGAGACGTAGGAAAAAAACCCAGAAAATTATTTAAGCTATAACATAGTGTTATGTTCCTGTTCTTAAGATACATGTAAACATAATTCACTTTGAGAGAGAGGGAAAAACAAACAAACAAAACCAACAAAAAATTCTGCTTCTAAAGATATTATTGGCCATCCAGCAAAATAATGCTGGACCTAGTACATTGTTTTGCCAAATTTTAGGGTGGTATTGGCAACAAGTGCACTGAGAGTTTCCTTCTTGAATCGTTGAATAAGATCCACAAGAAGAAAGGAAAAAGCATTTACATTTTACTTTAGGTAAGGGAATAACTAAAAAGTACTGTTTGTGGTCTTCCATTGAGGGATACGGTAATGGTATATTACATTTGAAAAACAGTAGATTTGAAGAATTATAGTTGTCCTGGTTTTATAGAAGTCCAGTAGTTTTCAAACTTAGGCTGAGGAGATCTAGTAGAAAACATTTCTACCTAAGTACTTAAGGCAGAACTACTTAGTCTTGGATCAGTTACCAGAGTAAGTAACAAAGGTAACCAGTGGCTCATTCTGTTAAAGGCTGTTTCTATTCACACTTATCCTTTCAGTATATAACTCCTTTTTTAAAGTGGATTTTTTTTAAATAATTTTTTTCCCTCTTGAAGAAGAATGGATCTTTACAGAAGAGTTGATACATGCTTTACTTTATTTTTGTAATAGAGTTAAATTCTTCTTTCCCTGCATGTAGATGTCTATATAATCGTATTGTTTCTTGCAGCAGGGCTACAACATCTGCATTTCTGTTTTTCTGATATACTTTCATGTCCATGAACAATGGACTGGGAGGGACTGAATGGTACATGCAAAAGAGAGGAATGGATGTGAATCTTTAGTTTTCAGTGAATAAATATCTTGTTGAATATCACACATGAGCTGGGATCAAAAACTAGGAATCTGATGGCCTCATGTAGAGACATCATGCAAGATCATGATACTGAAGCATTTAAAGCATTTAAAATTGTAATTTTGTAATTAAAATATTTTGAAAAATATACATCATTTAAAATTATGTGTTTGAGTAGAAAAACACGTATTTAGCAGTTAATAATCTATACAGATGAACCAGATTTAGTGTCAGTAAGTAAAGTTTTATTCCTTTTAAGCATGATTTTTTAAAAATTTTGGTTTTTACTTATTACATTTTTGTGAGTGTCATACGATAAAGCATTAAGGTATTTCAGCTTTCTGAAGTGAAAAGATGTATTATATTCAGTCTACTGATGAAAATGCCTCTCAGCAATAAACACCTAACATTACTTCCAGATTGTTTACTATTTCAGATAATAATGTATGGTATTACAAAAGCAATTAAGACTCAAAAGACAAAATAAATTTTATGGAAATGAAAGGAAAATTCAACAGTCATTTTAATGATTCTTTAGAAACTAAAACGATTACAGGTCATTCTTTTCTCAAGGTCATAGACACAAATAGAATTCATGCTTCTGGAAATTGAATATTCTTCTCCAGAAATGCCAGTCACTAGTAGTTTATACAATAAAGTAAGACAGGCATTAGTGTGAAACAATATCAGAGTCACGTTTTCTTGACTTCCTGATGCTTTTCAACATGACCCATGATTCCAAGTAATTTTAGCTTTCATGTTAATGGGGTAGGAAAAAAATATAAAATTTCTTTACATTTAATAGTTATCTTCAAAGGAGGATAAAAAAAAAAAGGGCAGTTTTTCTATACTTCCCAGTAGACAAAAGGATTACTAAAACATGAGGAATAATTATGAATACAGATTCCTTAGATGTATTGGTACTGTCCATTTTGTATGCAGAGAAGTGAGAAAATAGATTTTACAATTTCAATGCATGTGGGTTTTTTCCTCCTTGCATATCTTAAATGTAAATGACTTTTTTTTTTTACATGCTAAAAGAAACAATTTAAAGTTCTTTGTACTCAGAAAAAAATAAATTATATTCGGTATCAAATTGTGTCTTGAGAGATAGAGCTATCTCTATTAAAAATCAAGACAGGTAGCATAAAAAAAAGTGTCTGATTGCTTTCTTAGCAATTGCATTGTTTTCCTTCTGGTTTCAGAAAATTGTCTTGAGATTGGATTTCCCCTTACTCCCCTATACAGTAGCATGCAATATAAAGTAATTTTTTTGTTTCAAATACATTTTCTTTTTGGTGCTATGAAGGCTTATTACATAACACAGAAGCATTTCACCTTCAGAGCACAAACAGAGTGCCTACCTTCTGGGCTTAAACAAAACTTCTAGTAGTGAATCACCCACATAAATAATATTGTATTCATCTTTTATTCAGATGACGGGGCCATCTAATTTCTTAATATCAAAAAAAAAGACAAAATCTGTGTTCATTGTGTTATGACCCACAGTATCTTAGCACTGAGTGTTGTCAGCTTGCTCAGAAAACAAGAAACATTACTCTTTTCTTGCATTTATAACTTTTCAGATGAGTAGCAAGAACATCTGTTTCAGTTATGGCTTTTCAGGATTTTGAGAACCCTATGCTCACATTGTCCTCAGTGCCTGTTGAAAGTGAGGAGCCTCTATGAACTTCAGTCAGTATAGTTAATTAAGTTTAAAGAAATAGAACCAACCTGTGCAATTAGTTAAAAGAAAATTGATGTGGAAATCCCTTTATTCATCTGCTCAATTTTAAATGCAAAGGGCAATGATTTAAATTTTGCAATAAAAAATCTAATTAAGAACCTATACTGCAAGCAACTTCTTGATCTGATAGCTGAGATAGAAGTTCATAGTATATAACAGTATTTGAGCAACATCTCATGTACCTCATTATAATTGAGCCAAACTATGTTAAGAAACATTGCTATCTGTTCACTTGGTGTTAAGTTGCTCATCTGAGTGAGGAAGAAGAGATTTTATCTTTTATTAATTGATAACTAAAAAGGAAGAGTATAATCCTGGTCATGAGTTGGGATGTCAAAAATGTTTATGGTCTTAAACTGTAAAATTTTTAGTGTGATCTTTGGCATTGTGGATGAAAGATAGAATTATAGGCTGTAACAACTGTAAGTACCATTTATTGTTTCAGCAATATCACAAACTATGAAATGGAATTAATGAAGAATATTGTCTAATTACCGTAGTTCATTATCCTGTATAAGAAAGTCCTGTTTTTGATAATGAGGTAACATGGTACCTCACACCTAAATAATGGCAATTTAATACAAGGAAGCATGTATATAATGTGATATGCAACTTACTCTGAGCTACTCTAACAGCTGTTTTTTTTCTGTTTAAGAACTGGACTAAGCAACTTCTACATTAGTACTAAAAAACACATAACCAGAACAGAAAATCCCTAATGCAAGTTACTTAACAAAAGCTATTTATTGACATTTCCAGTAGTCCTGCCTCCCTTATTCCAGCGTACCTGGTTATATTTAGTACATATCTTCACCTTTTGTACTTCGTATAGTATCTGCCTTACAGAATAGACAGATTGTGTTCAATCAGAAAGTGTAAAGTTAAATGAACTTTTCACTTTACAAGTTAAATAAAAAGGTTACTTTTTAGCTGTGTTTTTTAGCTTTTAATGCCAATTTGCAGTTGGCGTTGTTGCATAATGTTGAAAGATGTTTAGAACTGCGCATGCTGCTTTTTAGCCCTGTTATAAAGAGTAACAATCTTAAATGTTATGTAAATAATTTCAATTTCAAATGAAAATAGTAACAAAGCTGATTCAGTGACAGATAATTATAGTATCCTTTGTACATTCCTCAAGGGAACTTGGTCCTTCAGTGCTTTTGCAGCTCATGTAATCAATATCTTTGATATTGTTATATCATGAGACCTTTGCAAAGTGTTACTCCCTTTAGGCCATCACTATGATCACTTAAAATGTTTCTGTTATATACAAGGAAATTTTTTTCTTCCTTTTTTTAGTACTAAGCCCCCAAGGCCTACACTTCTGCTTATTACTACAAAATAAAAGTACTTACTAAGCTTTCTGAAATCACTCCGTTCAGACTGCCTCCAGCTGATGTATAGAAATTTATTTTGAATTACTTCAACCATGCTTTGGAATAATAGTGTGAGTTGTCAAAATAAACAGAGATAGTGTTTATACCTGTAATGCTCTTAAAAATAACATTGTTAGTGTTAGCAGACAGTTAAGCTAGCATAACCAGGTCTCAAGTATAACTTCTGATTTTTCTCTGTGCCTTTCTATGACATTCTGTCTGCAGTCAGTGTATGAAAAGATCAAATGGAGATAATTAATGAATCACATGTCAGTGGATTAGTTCTATAAAGTGAATATGCTAGTACTTTCTTATTACATATTAAGCTATTTATTGCCTTGGGTATTCATTATGGATCAGTACAGCAACTTTGCTTTCTAACACCAGCATGCTTACACTTCAAGGTTTCAGCTACTTCCTATTTCCTACTAGACCTTTTTATTATTCTATTTTGTATACAGTGGAAATGAATTATTAAACAAACGAAAAAGCTGTACTAAAATCCACTCGCTTATGAGCGAAGTTATTGAGGAACTTCTGAAGTATGTGTGTGGGTAGGTTACACTGGCTTGTGGCGCTAACAAGATAGTATGATTTTTTTTTTTTCCGAAAGGGATGAAGGTGGTAAAGCGGAGGTACTTGTCTGGCAAAAAAAAGAAATAAAAGATGAAGAGGTCACATGTTTGGATGTGTACCTGTTAAGTAGCTCTGTGCTGGTCAGAGTTTGGATTAGGACAGTATATTTGTTCCAAATATACGAATATACTTAGGTCTGCCTTGCTCCTGCAGCCAGGAGGGACCTGGTGTGCTTTCCTTTGTGTCAGTGAGGGAATACTTGGAAGGGACGAACTGAATATTTTGATGTCCTAATAGAAGTATCATATTATTGGCTAGTATATCTGGATGATTTATATCGTTTCTCAGATGTCAAACTCCTTCTAATTGTAACCTAGATAAAGACCAAAACTTCCAGCACTTTAGGTCAAATCCATTTTTAAAATGTACTAGAGACTAGAACATCTTGTGGGACGGCTATAATTTGCTTTGATAAAGACAAAAATATTAACTCAGGTGAGGGTGGCTTACTATTTGAAAAGTACTTAGAATACCATTTAAAATGTCACTGAATGTCATAATTGGAACCCTCCTAAAGCCTTTAATACTATATGTGCAAACTTGACCTTTACATGGCATACAAAGATGGAGTAAAAAAAAAAAAAAGTAAAACAAACGAAAACTGTATAAAGCTATATTAAAGGAATTCACACTAAAATAATTTCTTCTCTATTTTGATTTTTTCTACATAGCATCAGTGCTTCCTAGAAACATATCAATACTCTCCAAACAATGAGCAAATTAAAATATAATAAAGCTACTAGTGAGAAAAGTGTTTCAGTTAAATAACGTAAATTTGGAAGATCAGAATATTTTATGAGCACTTTGAAAGAAGCTTGAATTAATCTTTTAAAATTAGACCAGTACTACATTAAGACAGTTTAATGCACAATTGTAAACACCAAGAGGTACCAAGACACAGTATGTCATCAAAGGATTTCTCTGTCCCATCATAAGAATGAAAAAATGTTTTGAATATGTTCAGGCACGCTGATGGCTCTAGACTAGAACTCCAGAGGTTATAAAAAAAGAAAATCTTTAAGTAATTGAATATGACCATCCATCATATGCCACAGGAATAGCTAGAAATATTGGCAAGATTTTCCTCCCTGAAGGCTTTCAGAGTAAAAGCAGCCTTATGATTGTGCTGTGGTTATAGGACTAAAAGGTGGAAAGATTGTATAAAAATATGGGGAAAACAGCTGAAGGAATTCAATACATCATTATGTAGTCCATATGAAAGGTTTAAGAGACTCTGGCCTTCTGTAGCAAAAGTGACTTCTGCTTATGTTAATCTATTCTTCCAGAAAAGATAAACCTTGTTAACATTTTAGAGTTGTTCATCTTAGTACAAGTAAATGTGTGTATGCTGCAGGGAAGATTTCAGAGTAGGTTGGCTAGCTTTATGGTCTTTGATGAACCAAACCAAAAACCTAAAAAGGAGTGCATGAAGGTATAATTCACTACCAAATGATTTTGGAAATGAAAGTCTTTCACTCAGCTCCTTAAAAGATTTGCCTTTTATGCTTATTAAATGACAGATGGCAATTTGCAATAGAGGAACAAATGTTAAAATTATTAATTATGACTGATTTTAATATTTACAGATGTAATAGTACTAGTGTTTTATTATTCGGTTATCTTACACCACGAGGGGAAATCTTTTCTTTGACAGATTCTTATAACCATGATATGCAATCTAATGTATTACTACAATGAAAACCCTCTAAGACTGAAACTAGATGGAATTAGATGAAAACCAGAAGGTTATCATAGTTGTCTTTATTAAAAACATACTGCTCATTCTCATCTTTTGTGACTTTGTGGTTTTGTTTTTGCTTATTATTTTAAATCCTCCAAATCATCAGTCCTAAAATGTTGATACGTATTTGTTAAACACTTTTTCTACTTCTTCTACTTTATCTAGTCTGATAACAAAATAACAGCTATTGAAGTTTCTTTAGTACCATAATCTTATGAAAACAAAAACTGAGAAAATACCAGTGACATTTTTTCACTTTTTAAATTGAATATTATACAGGGAATTACATTAAGTGCACCTGTCCAATTGTCTTACATTCAATGAAGATCGAAGACAAAAGCAAAGCAAGAACAGTGAATTATTTTAGTGAACTAAGAAGGGTTTACATGCTACAGAATGGGAAAAATAGTAGGGAAGGAGTATATAAATTGTAGTTAGTTCCTAAGTACTCCTGCTGACTCCTTCATCCAAAGGGACTGATAAAAAGATAGAATAGTTATAAGATTAATATATCCGATTTGAAATGGACAAAGACAGTATTGGCTAAATTGTTGAGTGCATAAACTAATGTACAGAGAAATTGAGTTTCAAGATGAAATCTTAAAGAGAATTTTTCTTATTGATAAAGTATTTTTGAGAAAGAGGTGAAAGACTTCTTAGGTAAATATTACAGAATTCAGTATCCAGAGAACATGATTCATTATTTCACCATCCTCTGAAGCATACTTTAAAAGGATCTGCTTTGTTTCCTACATTCAGAAACAAAAATTTACATAGCACTGTGTGTCCTTCCAAATTTTGGATAGCACTGTGACAGATTCCTACTCTGGGAGAAATTTATCCCCAAGAAATACCGATTATCTTTCTTGACGTACATCAAGACACTGATAGCGTTCTTTCATTGTCTTGAACTTTTCCTGTAGGGCTTGCCTTTACCCTTGTTTTAACAGTAATGTTAAAAATAGTTGGATATATTGTGAATTCAAGCTGTGATGATATTCCCCCCTGCCCCCATTCGGCCTATAGGTCTCCTCCTGTCATGCCACTTGATTTCTGTTCTGCAGAGAAGTTTTGTAATTTTAAAGCTGAACCTTTATTTACAAGCGTCCAAAGAAGAAAGTCTTGGTGCAAGAGAATGAACAAAAATTTCATATAAAAGGCATTGGAATAGGAGATTAATTTTTTAAAGCATCATAAAGTGGTGACGTTCTTGCACAATTACCTAATTTGAGCTCTAATTTATGGAAACAAACTGGATGCTTCTGCTGATTTGACTGAGATTTTTTTTTTTTTTTTGCTATCCTTTAGATTTTTTTTGTTTTGTTTTGCTTTACTATCCTTTATATTTTACATTAGGGATGAAGGACTAAGGCAGGATTTATCCGTTGCAGAACTAGTGCTCGTGCTTTTATTTCATGGCTTGACTCCTTGCATTACTATATAATATCACACTTGTTTTTCTTCTGGCAATCTATTTTTTTCACTCAATTACCTTCAAATTTGTCCCTGAGTGTTTTACCTGATTACCACTTTGCAATATCAGTGTTTTCTCACTCCATGATCTCCTTAGCCTCTCCTAGGCTTCTCTGTTCTTTGCCAGTTCTCAGGTATAACTAATTTTCCTCTTCCTATGTGGTTAAAACCAATAGCATAGACACCCTCTACCCTCTCCTGTTCTTCTATCGTGCATATCACCGTGATTCCTTTTGGGGTTTTGCTACGGACTAAATCTGTTATGTCAGCTTGGAAATGCTGACCTGTTGTCTTCCTTGCACCTTCATCACATTCTTCATGGTGTAAACCTCTTCACAACTTCAGGTGTTCTTTCATGTGATAACTTTGTCTTTGGAAGTCTTGTATTAGTTGTTGCTCTCCCACAGTAGACAAAATAATTTTATTCTCTACTTTCCCCTTTTCAGCACGTCTGTAAATGCTGAATTGTCTGAGTTCGATGCTTATTTCCAGGAATATTTTTCATATGGGGTCTTCCCTTTCAAGTTATAGTTGTTTATGCTCTCATTTTATATAGAAAAAGGATGTTAGAATAAATGGTCAATTTCTTTTAGCACTCTACACCAAAGAACTAATAATCACATTTTTTTCTGCCATGGAGTTACATGTGAAACACACTTAACAATTTACAGCGGTAAGCAACTGTTTACTTATTATTTACATTAGCTGTGAATTGTAGAAAGCGTATTATGTATCTTCTCTAGTACCAAACTGTTACACTATGAGATGATGTGGGTTTTTTGGTTTTGGGGGGTTTTGGGGGTGGTTTGTTTGTGGTTTTTTACATCAATTCAATATATTTTTCAAATTATTTGAGAATCAGTTCTTTACTTTTCTACTGATCGGGATAGTTAATTAAAGTTTACTTCAGTATATTCTCAATCAGACCCATGCTGGAATCCTTCCAGAAATGTTGGTTAATATATTTTAGCAAGATACTGGAAATTTTATTCTGTTACAACTAACACTGGGGGGGGGAGGTTTTTTACGTCTTATTCAGCAATGATTAATCTAGTGTTGAATAATAATTTTTAATTTCAATTTCTTGAATATATTTATTAATTTACCTCCTGCTAAGATGCTGCTTTAGATGCCACTATTTTGAATTTACTTCTGTACGTAAGTATCATTTGCATAATGGCATTAAGAGGTCCACTCATGAGTATATGGTAGTGGTACGTTGGACAGAGTGGATAGGTTGTAATTAGTGGCATCTGACCTTCAACTTCATTAATATGCAAATAGAAATACTACAGGGTACAAAAGCATGGTGCTATTAAAACAGTCACTGCTGTGTGTAACAGATATTTCAGTCATGGTGACTTGTTTTTTATAGATATATTTTATACAGTAATATACCCTAATAGAGGGGTGTGTGTGTGTGTGTGTGTATATATGTACATGTGGACAAGCAAAAGTGTGTTTACACTCCCTATAGCTAAAAGGGGGAAGCTAAATAAACAGAGCATATTTCTTTTTGTTTTTTCTTACATGACTTTTCTTTCCCTGAGATCCAGATATATCTAAAGCATATTCAAAGGTAGGAAAGTTGAAGATATTATAAATTCTGTTATTGAACTACTATGACTGAAATTCTACCAAAGCTTTATATAAGAAAGGTAGGCAGCGTATCAGATTGTTTTGTTTAGTTTCCCCAGGGACAGCTCATTTGTCAGAAAGGATTCCAAAATATTTTTTCTCAGCTCTATTTTGGGGATTTCTCTTCTGCATTCCCCTATGCGCTGTAGGTAGATAAGCCACATATCTGAAGATGTGTCTTAATTTAGCTGATTTGATTTAAAAATATGTTGAGTTAATCTTGTATATTTCAAAGTGTATTTAGTTTTGATCCTCAGCCTCTTTGAGTAACATTAGGTATGTAAGGTGTGAGGAGGACCCCACCCCCAGCTAATACATATGAGCAGTAAGAATCTCAGTATGAGACATCGAGCCATTTTTTTTTAATCTGGTGGGACAATAGACTCCTAAAAGATAAATTGACATTTTACTGCAGTCTGATTAATGAACAGGTACTGCCATTATTAGCAATTACCAACCAAATGACTTTTGACTCCAAAATCACTAACTGGATTTTCTGAATAAATAAGGTGATATAATACTAAGGTGATAACGTGATTTCTGTATTCTAAATGCAGTCATGCTGACCCTAAAGAAGCCACAAAGATTCCAGGATTTCAGGTGCTAAGCTCTGCTTATTGGATTTCAGTAGAAAATAGCTCTGCTTTATTAAGGAAACTAATAATATACTCTTGAACTTGATGTGATATATTGCAAATAAACTTAAGGGACCTGAGATTTTAAATTTTGGAGGTCTGATTCCATATTTGTAATACATGGAGTAGCATAAATGTGTAAGGAATGTTAGCTTGTGGTTGAATAATGAAGTTTTGCATCTTTCTTAATAGAGGTAATCACAAAGAAACAATTTTAAGTAGAAAATAATGTTCAGAGGTTCAAAGGCAGATATGCATATACCATGTGCTCATTGCCCACTTGTGTGTGTTTGGTTTTTTTAGGGAATATTTTTGACAGTGGTGGGAAGAATTTAAATGAATCAGCTAAAATAATGTGCTAAGTATTTTGTTTTTCTTCAAAGCAAGTTTCTTCATTGTTTAGCCTCTTAATTTATTTTTCAGACAGCCTCTTACTTTGTGAAGACAGCTTTTACTCACTTACAGATACTTCATAGGGTAGGACACAGTGTAAAGTCAGAACTTAAACACCAAAATGAAGTGGAATATATATGTATATAAAGCTGATTTCAGCAGACACTCTCCCTCTCAACAAACCTAGGCAACTCTTAAGCCCTATGCATGTAAAGTAAGCTTATCTTCCAAGAAGCTGGAATTCAGAGTATATGGTTACAAACAGATTTTCATTCTTGTATGACTAATTAGTGTATGTGAAAGACAGATGGCAATGTGTGAATTTGTATGGCATTAAGGGATATATAGATGCTCTTAACATGTAATTTAATTAGACCTTAACGTGGAATTTAATTAGATCTAGCGTTACTTGTACTCAAATAAAAAGAAAGTTCTAAATCTCTTACAATTCATTTGGTTGATACTATTTCAGAGATTACTTCCCCTCTGCTACTCAGACTGCTAAGAAATAAAATCACTGACTTTTTGTTGTTGTTGTTTGACATCATCGTTTCAATAATTAGATGTATACCATCAGTGATAAATGTTGCAGTGATTTTAAATATTTTTAACGGTCCTGCTATCCTTTCTATCTGTCCAGGTAGAGAAACAGACCAACTTCCAGATGAGCAGGCCAACCTTGAAATGCTGTTTGGGGAAGCGGGCAGGGAGGGGGAGGCGTTTTTCTGCTTTTCTGTCTCTTGCTTCATTGAGACTGCAAATCTGAACCAAGTGCCATTCACTTTCTAGTTATTTGTTTGAGTGTCCTTCGGTTCTAGGGTAACTTGAAAAAAATTACTGTAACCTGGCTTTTTTTAATCAAGTAGCAGCTGAAATTAGAATTGGCTGAATTTCTGTCAGTGATTTGGAATATTTTTCTATCTTTAAGATGTATACATTTATGTTAGTGTCAGTGACTAATAGGGATTATGCTAATAATTTACATTTTAAGGTAATCAGATTAATATGCCAGGTTTTTAAATACACTAGTAAATCCTACAAAAGTGTAAGAGGACGGAGATTGTGGAGAGAAAACAGAATATTTGAGAGAGGGGAAAAAAAGCTAGTGGCGTCCAAAACTGATTGTCCAACATGTTCTACCGTACTTTGCAAAATGGTGGAAATGTTTGATGGTTTCTGGAATTTTATCACAAAGGCAAAGGCTGCATTAACAGTTTTGTAACATTCCAAGTTATAGTACATCCACAATGTTTGGGAAGGTTAGTCACCTTCATAATCAATCAAATAAAACATTTGTGATAGAAAAGTAGTATGAATGGGGAGCAGGATGTGGGTACATTCCCCTTGGTGGCAGTAAAAGACATAGCATGGATAAGGTTTCCTGATACTATACAGTGTTAAGCAGTTAAGGTTTCATATCAACTTTCTTTCTTTTGGAGATCAAAAACTAGTATCAGAAACTAAATATCTTAGTTCTGTAGTGCTCAACTCACCCAGAATGTAAGAAATTAAAAATCAAATTTGTTTGGGGGGTGGTGGGGGTGGTGGTGGTGTATTTTTTTTTTTTTCCCCCCTCCTGTTTCAGAAAATGTTTGTCTCCAAAGAGCATGCCTGAAATTAAGAGCTGCAAGACATTCTGTGATAGCGGTCCCTCAGCTCTGTAGCAGAACTTGCTGTTTCTGAAAGAGATGATGTGACATGGTTGCCTCTCACAGCCATATGATACTAAGCTCTTTCCAGTTGTATGTTCTGTTTTGCGCAGGTATAGTCACTAGCCCAAATAGCCATATGCTATGTTCTCCACTACGTGCTTATTATTTACTTGTGGTTGGAAAATCTAAGATCTAGTCTTTGCTCCCTCCTATTAAAAAAACCCAACCCAGCCCCAAATAGCATCGCTGTTTAAAACAAACAAAAAACCCCCCAAAACCCAAACAAAAAAAACCCTCCAACACCTTAGAGGGTTGATACAATTTGAAAGGTAGTATTCAGGATTGTAATTCTTCATTTGGGGACCCCCCTCCCAAAAAAAAAATCGATCTGAAATTATGGTCAGGTCACTGTACTTTATTTAGAGTTAGATACCAGGCTCATTCCACATGATCTGCAGTACAGCAGTCAGGTGACATACAGGCAGTCTTTCCTTCTGATACCATGAAAGTTCCTTTTTTACAAAATATGCAACATTTGTACTGTACTTGTATACTGTTTCTGCCATCCATTACAGCTAGTAAGACAGGTTGGGGTAGGATTTTAGGATGTAAATCTACATACGGAGATGCAGACTGTTCTATAGAAAGATGCATCTTTTTAACTTAAGTTTTAAGGATAAAAGATCAGGACTCATTTCTGAAAGCATTTGGGAACCTGAAAATGAAAATACTCATCTGCTTTGATTATTTTTTTTAACTGGATGAGTGGTTAGGTGCACCTTGAAGTTCCCAAGTATCTCAAAATCTCTGCTTTAGATCCCCTTAATTCTTACAGCTGCATTTTTTTTTTTTTACTTAAAAAACAATCCTTTATAAAACCTTTATAAATTTCATTCAAAGCAAATAGTTAATTTGTTGTTGTTGTTGTTGTTGTTTCTAAAAGGCCTGTGCAGGGATCTTTAAGTGTAGTATTTTTCACCTCGAACATAGTCCAATTTTGTATATGACTTAGGAAGAGGAAAACTGCTTTCATCTAAATAAAGTGACAGTGCACAGACACCCCAGTCACTCTTAGTTCTCTCAGACCATATACCTTAAAATTTACCAAACCTTTAATGAATTTTATAAGAGTGTTAGCTGGAAGTTACTGGTCGTCAATTGCAGCTGAAATCCATCCAGCTAAGCAATAAATTGCTTTGAATTAGTGTAATTGGACTTAGAGTAAAAGAATCATTGTGGTCAAATGAAGAAGGAAGCACGTATGGTACAGTATTACTGTGTGGGACTTCAATTCCTGGAAAGAAAAAAACAAAAACCCAATACCTATAAACTTTAACTAATAATTACAAAGGTTTTTGAAATCACAATCAGTGTTTTGGATAGCAAGAGTACAAGTTACAGAGAAATAAAAGTGCTCTGTAACTTTACAAAGGTTTACATTACATTACAGATGGAAACCAACAGTAAGTCATGCTGAAATTCTCCATTTGACAAGAAAGGATTTTCCAATGCATGCATAGAAAAAACTCCACCTGTAACTACTGTAAAAGAGCGATTGCTGTTATTGTAACATACCACCATGATCAATGTGATAGAAAATTGCAATGAAGCTTATATTGATTTGCCAGTATATATGCAGAAGTGATTACAAAAAAAATGTGATTAGTTATTAGCAGTGCATGCAGAGCTAGCACATGCAGCCTGACATGAAGAATCAGGGTTTTGCATGCCCACAGACCTCAAATCAATAGGAAAGTAAGAACATGGTACGTGCAATCATTCTCTTGTAGAATGTGGATATCCATGCTGTGTTGTGTAAAATAGTGCTAGGCAGGTTTCTCATATGTGAGAGGGTAACTGTTGTGAAGTAATTTGTGATCCTGTTCTCTGTGCTAGAAGAGCTCTATGGTGTGTTTATTGAGAGACAAGATTATTGGAAAAATTCTCTGTTCCAAAAATAGCAAAGAGTGGGGTTTTGCCTGTGAAAGTTATCTGTCTTACTCTGAACACAATTGGTTCAGCATCTACTGAAGACGAGAGGAAAAGAAAGTGTAGTTCAGCTATTTCAGGTTCTTAGTCCCACTGTGAAGGCTGTATGTTATCTCTGGTCTTAAGGTGAAGAGAAAGGAGAGGGGAAGTAGGAGTCCTCCGTCATCACCTTCCTTAGCCATCTTACACAAGTAGTAGCCAAAGTAGTCACCATGTTCAAGAGGCTGTGGTCACTGAACCTTTATCTCGTGCCTGGGACATTCTGTATTATTCTGTTACCTTTCTTATTATTAGGCAGCATACCAAGAATGTAAAAGGTACAAGCCAATGCAATACCATCTTACTTTATTTAGTAAAGTATTAGTTTAGTATTAGGTTTTTAGTAATTTCTGTCTCTTCAAGCATTTGGGTGCTATATTCTCCAACGAGTTTTCAGTGGTTTCAAGCATTAAGATGATTTTTTAAAAAGTTTTAAAAAATTTTAAAAAGGTAAGATACTAATTTTAAGATAAAATTCACCTAGTTGAGTTCAAAATAAAACATACAACCTTCAGTGGCCTTTAAGAGTAATAACTTGAATTGGTACTGGTAAAAAAAGATACTTTTAATAGTTTCTTTACAGTATATGAGTGATAGTTTAAAGGATGGGCCAATTTTTTACCCTGTATCATCCTGTACTGTACAGAAACTGCACTCTCTCAGAGATACTTTCTGGAAGCATACCTTACAAATAAAATTTATTAAATAGTATATGTTTCTAGTTCTCATATGGCATCTTTCATATAGCCTATTGCAGAGGGCTTAAAGACACTGTTTGAGGATACATAGGTAAAATTGTCAGAAGCAGAACTTAGTGAAGGGTTAAGCAGAATGGAAAAATTGTCTTAGGAGTACTTAATGCACGGCATGTATTCTAATACAATACCTTGAATATTCCAAGGTCCTGCGGAAATAAGGATTGAACATTGCCATAAAAATATACTGTCTGTATTGTGTACCACATTAGGAAAGAATCTTTCAGAATGTTTGTTTTACTCAGTAAATAACACAGTTTAATAATCACACCTGTATTTTACCTCAGTATGAAAGCATGTACATTAAACGAGAAGATGCTTACTATAATATATGTGTCATTCTTCAAAATTTCATGTCCCTTGAGCACTTTAGCTCTTATGAACTTCTTTAAATGGAGACACTGGAGAAGTGTCAAAAATGTTTTGGTTTTCATTTTGAATTACTCTATTTTTGGAGGGTTAAATGACACGTTTGCATCCATTCCAGGCTTATATATCAATCACCTATATAAATCACATTGCCAAAGCTCTCCCTTATCTGAGTGCATAGCAGAGTCACAATAACTTCTCTTGGATCAATAAGCAACTTTTCACTCGAAACACTGCTCTCTGAGTTTCTAGTGTTTCTAGCTCCGGGTACAGCTAGATTGCTAAGTGACTGCTAGATTGCCATTACCGCTGTGCAGTTGTACTTGCTTCAGCCTGACTGAAAGCAAAACTTTAGAAGGTAAGCAAGAAACTGCACAGCTAGAGGGTGATCATATGTATGCTCTTTAGAAACAATATTATTAGCATTTTGGGCTTCCTAACTCTTCCTAACTCTAATTCCATGCCTTTGGCATGATCAGAAAAGGTGTATTTAGTTGTTATTCGGTGAAGTAGAATAGCTGTGCCTGCTGTTCCACGCAGTATTAATACCACGTAATAAACAAGCAGGGTTTGAATTCTCTCCCATGTGAAGGGATAGGTAGGCCGTTAAAGGTCTATATCTGGGTTTTTCCTTCTTACTCTTATTTAAAAAAAAAAAAAAAAGGGACTTTAGATCAGTAACTGTAATTTAAATTAGTTTTAAATTAAACAGGTGCAAGGTGGTGTGAGGAGAAAGATGAGGCTTTAAAAAAAAATCCCATATTCTTGCTAATAACTGAGATTCTTTGTTCAAAATTCTGAAGGCTATGTGACATCCAACTGCCTGCATCACTGAGGAGCAGGAAAGAACTTTTTTTTTTTTCTTTTTTTTCCCCCCTGACACCTCACCCACCCCTTCCTTCAGACTGTTTTGCCTTCTTTATGGAATTAGTAATATAGAAGCAGTAAGATGGGATAATTATCTTTAGCAACTGGTTGTAGTTTAGGGGATGTAGTATTACATGGCATATTCATTGGAAATTCCTGGAGCAGTTACATAGCCAAGATCTATAATTAAAACTAAAATACTAATGGAAGAGTCTGATGGACCAGTTAAAGTGGCAGATACTAGGAATCAGGTAGATGGAGACAAAGTTTCTTTACACTTACCAGATAAGATATCTTTTTGGATTAAAGTATTTTGATATCCCATGATCACAGGTACTTCTAGACACAATTTATACCTGAAACATTTTTGTACAGATTATAAAGTTATTCTATTTGATTAATGCCAATTTTTTACTTTCACCTACAAAACAGAAATGAAACTGGATAATCTGTGGCGAATAGTTCTCATGAAATCCAGTTCCCTAACTGGCTGGGTGAACTTTCATTTCCAAGCTCCTCTGGTTTTCACTTATATGAAAGCCAATTATTTGGAAGTTATGCTGGGGAAATGAAATGTCTGCAAGATCAGACACTATATTTTCAATGCAATTACTTCATGCTTCATTGCATAAAGGATATACAGATTTCCGTAAGACTTTTTCCGTCATTTGATACCAACTATCCATTTCTACAGTTACACAGAATATGAAAATATAGAGCAAAGCTGAAACTGTCATCTGCATGACACTTTATTTCTAGAAAAGCTTTGTATTTTATATGTGCTGTTTAAAAATATTTTTTTAATTTGACTTTGTACATGTCGAACCCAAAGAATTACAAAATTAGTATAAGAAACTGCTAAGAATCACAGTTAAAATTTAGAGTGTCTAATTATTCTGAATATTTAATTCTTTTGAACAATGTGCTTCAGAAGAATCATTATCACACTGAATTTCCCAACATTGTCTATTATTTACAGAAGTGGCTATTCATGCCAGTGTAACCTCTGACATGATAAATGGGTTAGTAAATCCAAAGCGTATGTGCCCTTTTGGTAGCAGACGGCAGGCTACTGTCCGTTGAGGCATTCTCTGAATTCTCTAGTGGCCTTTACAAAGTTCATAATTATTGAAGAGACTATTGTAGCGTTTCTTGTTCAGAAAAGTTCAATGAATATAGTAAAAAATAAACATACAAGTAGAAACACAAATAATTATTTTTATGTTGTTGTTTTTACATATAGAATGGATTCCTGTTTTTTTCAAGTCAATAGTAAATTCCAGTTGCCTTCAGTTTTGCCAAGATTTCATTCAAGGGCTGTGTACTAATGAAAACATTGTGAAAAAGTATGAATAATACTTCTCACAGACTCTTAACACTTCGCATCTTGTGGAATTAGGAAGTGGCCATGCTTTTCTTGGTTCATTGTATTATAAATGTTCCTCCTTTGTACGTATCTACAAATATCTGTTCTGGTTTTATTATTCTGGTATAAATCCAGGTTATCGTTGTTCAAATAGAATTTTACTGTATTCCATTAGGAATCACTGCTATCATCAAATCTCACAATGCCTTCACATATTTCACAACCGGTATTGTTGGCCTAAGGTGACATATTCTAGAGTATGGTTTTATGCTTAGAAAAAGCATTATGTTTTTAATTCGAAGAATTTAAAATAAAGAATCTGTTAAAAATTGAAAAGTAGCATTTTAAAGATTCTGCATGTATTTAGAATTCTTATTTTTGAAGTATTTTTGAATATATTAAGAGAAACAAAGGATTGTTTTAGAACTTCTTAGACTTATTTTCTGTGTTTAGTTTTATCTTACGGCACTGGCAGATTTCATATTAGTAATGTAGAGCTAGGTAACCAGTAAAACTCTGTTTCATGATCCTTTAGATGATCACTTAGACCAGTTTAGATCACTAGATATAGTTTAAATTATTTTTAAATTAATTACGTGCAAGGCAGTGTGCAGAGTAAGATGAAGTAGTAACAAAATTGATGGGTTTATTCTCTCTCCCTGGGAATTTGGAAACTTCCTTTTGCCTACCTATGCCTTTGATTCGTGTAATGTAGTTGCAGAAATCGAACAGAATTTTCTAAAACCTTGAATAAACTTTCTGTTACAGTCTAAGCTTCCTCTAAGCATAGTGACAGGTCAGAAGTAGTGGGCACTTAAATATGAAAGTACAGTTTAGAGTTTCTTTTCCATTATGTTTTGTTCATGAACAGATTGCCTAGATGGTCCTTCTTGTTAGCGATAATGCTCTTCCATACCCGATTGCTATTCCAAGCATGTTTTCTTCCTCAGATCAGTCAGAAATGCTAAGGATGAACAAGACTGAGGAAGTCATCTAGTGCCTAGGGAGTCTAACAGTATGTTTGGGAAAGGAGGGCAAAATAACAAAGCTACATTTCATGTTCTGGGAGGAGAGCTGTGGAGAAAAGCAGAATCTGCATTTGTGGCAACTATTTAAATGAACATATTCACAAGCTTATATTGAATGGCACTAAGCTTAACATTGGTAACTCTCTGGAAGTGTAGTCTATTTTGCTAATGGGAGTTGTGATAGGCTTTAGGTCTGTTCATTAGAAGACGGTTTCCTGCCTTTGATTTTTTTTTTTTTTTTCCTGTAGAAGTTTCCATTGATTTCAGTAGGAACTTCAGCACATGCAGATCAATGACAGGATATGTACTGGTGATGTAGTTGCTAAAAGCAACAATAAGTAATAATAGTGGACTGTGTACTCCCAGCACTTTTCTGTATGCATTTTCAAATTGCAGAGGCTTTAGAAAACAAAAGAAATAAATTGCTTTGAAAAAAGCCATAATTGTTTGCTTAGCGAGCCATGAGAAGGAAGCAGTGAAGAAAAAAATATTTTGGGGGAAGAAATCTATAGGGCAATATAATAATTTTCCTGAAAAAAAGAAAGGTACTAGTGATTTCCTGAAGTGCGTTATTTTTAAAGAGCATGCCAAATCTGTTGTCTGTTTCCTAACAGTTGGCAATGAAGACTTGCGGTAATTTTGCAGTAATTTTACATTACACATCTGCCATAAATGCCTCTACTGGATATAAAAATTTCTGTTATGAAGGGATTGCTGTATGCATTAGACCAACTTAGGAAAATTGATCCTTACAGAACAGTTTCCCAAACTGAGAGAATAAAATGATTGATGTTATCTAACATTGAACCAATATAATAATTACACATATATCTATCCTCTGTGACAGTGTTGTTCTTTTTGTACCTTCATTTGATAAATTCCCTAGATGTTTTTGGAAACAAGGTGTTTTATCTGTTCTCATAAAAACTTCTCTATCTCCATGTGTTTTAACTCGGTTAAAAAAAATATTTTACAGGTTAACCCAAATACCACTTTTGGTATTGTAACTATGGTTACATTATGACAGAGTTATATGAGATGGAGGCGTCAAATTCTAAACGTGTACTCTCATATCTGTATAATCTCTAAAGGAAATACTAATACGTATTGCCATGGGATCTCTTGAGACACAAGTCAATTCTCTTTTCAACTTTGTACCATTCAGTGCTTTTGTGGTCATATGAATTTAATTTTAATGTCTTTCTTTGGTTTACTATTTTCATGTTCACCTTAGATGCACAGAATCACATATTTAACCAGAATTCCCATTGAAATCATGATTGCCATTCACAAAAAGCAAGTAGTTCTTTCTCACAAAAAGGTACATGTGCATACAGGACACACTCATATTGAAAACAGCTTCTCTTAAGCAGGTTGTCTGTGGATTGCATCATTAACCACACCTGGCGTCAATTAAAAGACTGAGATGCAAGTTTGTTAAGATAACTCAGGAGTAGATTTAAGAAATACCTTACTAAGTAGTGCATATACAGAGACTATTTGTGCCACAGCAACCTGAGGTTCAAGTTTCCTGCCTATCATCTGGCTGCATTAGAGCAACTATACAGGACGGGGGGGGGGGGGGGGGGGGGGGGGGGGGGGGGGGGGGGGGGGGGGGGGAAATGATTAGTTAACCTTTTCCTTGCTGTGCAAATTTTTGGTTCTATCTTCTATGTGGATGCATCCTTGAAGGAGCAGAATAAATCAGGCACAGGTAATTCTGGTAACCCAAGAAGGCTTTTCATCAGCTCTTCCTGTGGTTGTTAATAGAATATCTAGTTTTTCCAAAAGAGGTTATAGTAGAAGTCTCATGTGAACAATTGCTAAGTGATACTATTATTAACATAAAGTATTTCACCTTGACTGGCAACAGGGGATTGCTGATGCCAGAACGTTTTCAAATACACTTTATAGCACTATCAAGCTATCTAACAGATCATTTTCTGGCCAAGAATACCGTGGGACTTCTGTCACTTCTATGAGATCTGTAAGTGAAGATGCCTGAAAGAAAAGTGAATCCTCAATAGGTGAATATTTGGGAAAGTAAATCCATTTAGTATTGCTGTTAGGGTCAAAGCCATTTGATGTAGGTGGATTCTTTGCTTCAAATGTATTCCGTTTTCATTTCATTGGGAAACATATCCAAGTGTGTGAGTGCCCATAGTTGAGAAATGAAAAATTTCTGATATTAGTAGTCTGCTTACGTTTCAAACTGCAATCGGTTTTCTTAATTATGAATTAGTATTATGTTGCAAAGCATGAGGTATTAACCAGATCAATTCCACTCAGGCATCACTTGAGTGATAACTAAGCTCATACACCTCAGTTTGGTTCTACAGCTATAACAAAACAGAACATTACCGTTTGTGTTAATTGCAGTTCTGTGGTATTTTTACATTTGTTCATCATTATTATTTTCCTAAAACGCATATGGTACTGCCAGGCTGCACAGAAACAAAATATGAGGAATGTTTTAGTTGTAAGTGGGCTAGTGAGAGTAATGTGAGTATAGAGCGGGTTAGGCTGTGTTGCCTGATTTGGCCATGGTCCTGTGCCTGCATGTCTGGTCCAAGCCTGCCTCCTCTCAGCTCTGAGAGCTGAAAGCATTTGGAGAAAAGAGAAGAAATAGTCCAACAATTAAAACTGAAAAATTGGTGTCACCAACAATCAGGACAGAGTAAATTGTTTTCTCCTCATCCTTGGTATAGCAAAATTGACCTGCATGGCTGAAAAGACCTGAAAAAGACCTGAGCTAGGTCGGGAATGGCATAACCGCAAAGGTATGTGTACTATTAATTGTTCTCTTATCTAAACCTCATTTATAGGTTTAATTGATGGTGAACAATTTCCCGTCTCTCTTTGGGACAAGTATGTGGGACTGGCTCCTGCATGCTCTTAAACTTGTATTCACTAGATGTCAAAATCTATACCCCAAACTGCTCTTCTGTGGTAGTAGCCATTTATATTCCTGTGTATGGCTTGACAAGGTACAGATAAAAGTACTTCTGTGCATTTTTTTTTTAATGTTTTCTGTTGAGAAAATATTATCTATACAGTATCTACAACTAGGGAAAGAGATGATGTTAATAAGAAAGCCAATAAATATAATTTATTTTTAATATCTAGTTTCAAAAGCCAGGAATCTTCTAAATAAATATTATAATCATTTTGAGGATATACCAGATGTCAAGGCTAAGAAGCTATCTTACCGAAAATAATTGTATTTGTGAGGGTGAGGAATAGGAGATGGAGTAGAAATTATATTTTTTGTTCAGAGGAGAAATGTGACGTGCTCACACTCAGAAAAAGTAGCCTTGAGGGTAGAAGGGAAGTTGAAGGAAAGTTTTAAAAAAAAAAAAAAAAAAAAAAAAAAATCTCCTCTGACAACTTGAACTATAATTAATAAAAGTTTCCCTGCATATTTTCTGATTAAAAGAATTAGAATACCTAAAAGTTCCAGTATCATCTGAAATATTTGATGATGAGAATTTTCGTTCGTTAAGGACCAGCACATCCAAACTACCATTAATCATCTAAGGTCATTGGAGTGAATGTCAGAGGCTGCTTTATACCAACAAAATGCCAAAAGGCCTGCATCAAAAGGTGTCTGTTAAGGCACCTATCTGACCTTGTTAAGGTCAGTCAGATACTGAGTTCCAATTAAAATGCAAGTCTAAAATCACGTGAGGCACGGTATTTCTCCTACGGTAGTCAATGAAACAGCTTGCAGCCTCTTCACCAATGTACTGGAGCTTGTCCTATAAAGATGCTATTAGGTTTTGTTGGGGAGCAATACATATTGTAAATCATGGCCTTGTCATTGATTAAGAAGATATCGTAAGAAAACTGAAGCTGTTAAAAATGCAAGACAGCTAAATAATTTATAAATTGCCATCTCTGTAGCCTTTATTAGGCAATTAAATTCATAACAATAATACTTTCATCTGAGATACCACATTTGGCTTCAAAAGGTCTAGCACTGGCGTCGCATGATAGAATTCTTAACTACTTCTGTCTATTCGCTGTTACTATTTAGGTACTCTTAATTCGTTGTCTTACTTCCATGATCTGACAGTGTAAGTTACATCTCTGTTGCTCAGCTGTTAAGTGTATTCCCCATACTAGAAATTATTTATTATACTGGCACATGGTATATCATCTGTCATGTCTAAGTAGAGGAAAGATCTTCCTGCAATGTCTTTCTTGCTTTTTAATCTTTCTATGGAAAGCTCCAACTTTCCCTTCAGACTACTAAAGAGAATGCTTGAAACATTTCTTTTAAGCTGATGAGTTCTTCTTTCCCCCACCACTATATTGGGTGCCCAGGAGCACATTTGTGTGCTTTGGGGGTGTACCGCTAGAAGTTAATCACATAATAGTTTTTCAAGTGTTTTGAGGTTAAATATAGTTACTAAAATCTGAGCTGAGTATTTGCACGTGAAAGATATTTCAGTTCAAATTTTTCTAGAGTTCTAGTGGAATTAAAAATCAAATTATTGTAAATGTACAATGTATTAGAGGCAACACAGGCTTCCTACTGATAGTATGTAGTGTCTTGCTAATGAACATATTTCAGTGGGTTTGAAGACATGTTTTATTGCCTTTATCGTCACTAAATGAATGGAAGATTATTTTGTCCAAAGGCAAAGGGTCTCACAGATATCTGCTTAATTTGTTGGCTGAAGTTTAACTGATAATCTCTTTTCCATATGTCATGCTTTAACCCCAGCTGGCAACTAAGCACCACACAGCCACTTGCTCAGTCCCCTCCCTAGTGGGGTGGGGGAGAGAATCAGAAGGGTAAAAGTGAGAAAACTCGTGGGTTGAGATAAAGACAGTTTAATAGGTAAAGCAAAAGCCATGCATGCAAGCAAAGCAAAACAAGGAATTCATTCACCACTTCCCATCGGCAGGCAGGTGTTCAGCCGTCTCCAGGAAAGCAGGGCTCCATCATGCATAACAGTTACTTGGGAAGACAAACGCCATCACTCCAGATGTTCCCCCCCGCTTCTTCTTCCCCCAGCTTTATATGCTGAGCATGATGCCATATGGTATGGAATATCCCTTTGGGCAGGTGGGGTCAGCTGTCCCGGCTGTGTCCCCTCCCAGCTTCTCGTGCCCCCCCAGCCTACTCGCTGGTGGGGTGGGGTGAGAAGCAGCAAAGGCCTTGACTCTGTGTAAGCACTGCTCAGCAACAACGAAAACATCTCTGGATTATCAACACTGTTTCCAGCACAAATCCAAAACATCAGCCCCATACTAGCTACTATGAAGAAAATTAACTCTATCCCAGCCAAAACCAGTGCACCATACTAGAATTTTCTCCATAATACCTGTTAAAATCTCCTTTAACTGCCAGACTACGTACTGTAATATTACTGTTTGTGACCATTGTGTCTTACTAAAGATACAAATATATTCAGCATATATCTAAGAATACTGTCGTTCAAATTATACTAACTTTCTGGACAAGTTATGAAGGATTTTGGGTTTGGATGGCTTTCCTGTCCCCTTGTGTGTCCCATTATTCCCTGCAGTTCTGCTTTTAAGTTGCTAATAACATGGGAATTGTTGTTTCCATTTAATGAAATATTAGCCAGGGTAACCCATTTGTAGTATTTTGTAATTTAAAAGTACTAAATATGGATCAGAGACTCTGTATGGTCTTTGTCTTTGCTGGTATTTTGTTTTTATAACTCTTATTTCCTAACACACAATTTGGTGGAAAACTTTATCTTTTATATTTTTGTTTAGATTGTATAATTTCACATCAAAACAAAATGCTTAAATTCTAGCATGCCAAAATATTGCTCAGTATTCAGATTTCACTGTGTCAGCTATTGGATCCAATTTCTTTTTAAGAAAAATGTCTTATATTCACAATAACTTGTTATTTCTAATATAATGCTTTCTAACTAGATCATCTATGGGAATTGAAAACAATAATCTAGGACTAAGTACATAAGGGGTTTTTGTTCTTTACGCTATGTGTTGATATTGTGTAAATATATGCTCTGGGTTTTTTTTGTGTGTATGGACTTAATCAAGTTTCTTGGCCTCTACTTTTATTTGTATGCTCACAAGGAGTATGTGTGCATACTTTTCTGGTATGAGTTTGGAGATGGTATAAAATATCTCCAGCCCCTCTTTTAGATTTCTCAATGCTGAGATGAGTTCCTTTTTAACATATGTTTTCAGTGATGCCTTAGAAATTGCTGTTCCTAAGTTCTTTCGAATAAAAATCTCATTTATTTACTTGGTCAGTAATAGGGGCTAGCAACATGCTGCTTGGGGCACCCGGTGCTAATAGTGACCATAATTACTTTCTGTAGCACCTTATCCTCAGCAGTTGCTGTAGCAGAAGCTCTAATTGCTGAGGAGTTGGATTTTTTACCAAATGATTCAGATTTCTGTTCTGCAAGCAGACCCTGAGTGATTACTGAGTAACACAAGGTACCAGGAGTTAAAAAATGTCCCCAGTGGAAGACTGGAACATTTAGAATCTCTGTCAGTGCTGAAGATCTTTACATATGTGGGTGCCAACGTGAGCAAGTTCAAGTAAAACTTCCCTTTGTATCTATCTGCACTTTGTGGGTATCAGTATCACCAGGAGTTACAGGTAGCTTTCTTTGCCTGAACTGATTGCAAAGTATTATAAACCTTAAACTTTTCAGAAGTAGCTGAAATAACTCTAACAATGAGACTGTAATACAGACATTTCAGCAGTTCATTTAATTAAAAATGAATGAGGCATATTTTAAAAATCAGATTATAAAAAAGGTGCAAACCTTAGTTATTAGAAAGTCTGCCAGGAGTTTATATTTGCAGTTACTCATAATGGACTGGATTCTTCCAGTCACTGTTTTCTGTTTTAACACACTTGTAAAATCTCAAACAAATTAGCAAATGTTAAAACAACTGGAAAAAAAAAGTAAATTAAAAAATCTTTCAAGTTCATTGATATTTCATAAGATTTTATCCTTGCCCTATTTTGGTCAAGCGTGTTGACACAAATGAGTAGTTGCTCTGTTTTATGTAATCTTCTTTTTTCAATTCGAGTTGTGTATGACTTAAGTTTGAAACTTGTCAAGCATGTTGTTCCTCTCTTGATTGCAGAAATTGTTTGTCATGTACGTATTTCACACAGTGTTCAGTCATTCCCAGAGTGGAGATCTGTGACTGCAGTCTTCATGGCAAAATCTCTGCATTATTTAAGCGTATATTCTGCCTTCTGTTGACATCCCTAGGTACAAAGTACAGTGCGTTAATTAGGTCCCGCATGCTCCTACTATACAGATTACGTGTATATACTCCAAAAAAATTTTTAAGATCTTTTCCTATAACAAATTATGATCAACAGCGCTTATGCAGATCAAAAAGCGAATTTGATCAAGCATTATACTTGCTAATTTTGCACAAACAAAAAGAATTAAAACAATCCAGAAACTAAAGAAGATTTTTAGATCCCAGTCATTATATCCCCTTACATTTCTGTAGTGTTTTTTAAACTACCACCAGAAGTTTTCCTCCTTCATGAAAATGTAAAATTTCACAAGATGATGTGATAAGTGTTTTGCTGAATACGTAACTGCCACACAAGACTGGATCTAAGGTTAGCTTATTTTGGCATCTCTCATTCCAACAGAAGGGACTACTGGATTTTTAGGGAAAGAATAGATCATATGTAGGGTCATGTTTTCCCAACTACCAAAAAATGTGGGTATCTTGACCAAGAACTTGCACACAGATATTTGTGTTTGATAGCTATTACTAAACCTATGTTCCTTGAATTTTTCTAATCCCTCTTTGAACCCATGTAACCTTTTATTTTCATACCTTTATGTGGCAAATGCATTGGTTGCATGAGTGAGTACTCTTTGGTTTAAATCTACTGCCGATGGTTTCACTGAATGAACGCAGGTTCCTGTGTTTTGAGAGAGAATACACATTCCTTTGCTGTTTGCATCCCTAGCAACTTTCAGATCTCCATCATATTCCCTTCCCAGTCTTTTCTTTATGAAGGGGAAGTTTTGTAGCCTGTTTAATTTCCACTCATATTGAACCTCTTCCATGCTTCCAATCATACTAGTTGCATTTGTCTGTATTTACTCTAGTTCTCTATTAAACCCATTTGACAGCTAATGAAAATAAAGGGGAAGTCACTTAGCAATTCAGTGACAGAGCCAAGCAGAGTGTAGATCTTGAAACATTCTTTCTAAATGGATTATATGTTTGGAAGAACTGCAAAGTAAGCATCAGTTAGGGTTTTGCCTGCAGTCTTCAATCTTTAATTATGCCCTGCTGGTGTAGATTAGTTATCTAATTTGTATCCTGACGACTGAAGCAGACATACATTTCACCGGAATTTGGTATTTCTGTGGTTTGGCATCTGGTTACTTAGTGAGAAAATAAAGCAATTAAAGTTAGAATACCCCTAGGAGGATCAGCAACATCTGCTGAAGTGAGATAGATATGTAGCCCAGGTGAAAATTCACAAGGTGCCCTATTATAAATACCAAGACACATTTCTAAGATTATTATTTACACTGGCCTAATTTTTTCTTGGTGATACTTTTATGTTCTGTAAAGTAATGGCACAGTACACAACAAAACTAAATAAAAGAAATAGCAGGGCCCTTAAGGAAAAGCAGATCACAGAGTAAATCGCGAGCACCAACGTAATATATTTTGAGAAGATAGTATTGAGATTAACTTTTTTAACTGTACTAGTTATGTATTTTCACAGAAGACATAAACAGGCAATAAAACAGCAGCCTTCTGGAAGCCATAAACTGAGTTAATAGCTTTTACCCATGTAGCGTTTCTTCATCTGAGTAAACATCTAGAATGAATTACACCAAGCAGTATTGCATATCTCTGGGATATCAGGACTTGTGGTCTTTGAGATGAAAGTATTGGTAAATGAAAAAAGATACTTTAAACAAACTTTAGATTGTTGAGTTCTCCACCAGCCAGCATGAAGGGAGGTGAAAATAGTGTCTTTCCTGTTTTACTGATACTGCTGTTCTTGCAGCACCTTGCAATACTATACAGACACCATATCACCTATATGTGATACTGGATCTCTCAAGGCAAGATACTCCCAGGTGAGCTGATCAAGCACTGGTGAGTTCCCAGTCTCACCATTGACAATGGCCAGTCTGGGCCATTCCCTACATTCCACTGCTCTGTTCATCTTCCTGTGCTATCTTATGTCAACAGAGTCTTTCATAGTCTAGTTTTGTAATACCTAACAAGTTTTCAATACTGAACATCGCTTGGCAAAAAGAGTTGGATTTACAAGTGTTCACTTACCTCCTACACATCTGCAAGACCAGATTGCACAGTACATATTTTGCAGACTTCCAGTTTGCCCATACATATTGGTTGCATCCACATCCAAGCAGTGTATTCAGTTATTACACAAATGTGGATCCTGTTTTTTAAGAATGTCTCTATTTGAATGGTAACTTCCCCAGTGAAGGACAGTGTGCTAAGTATTTGGTGTTCTAGCCTTTGTTATTTCATCTTTCTTTTCACATGGCTATGAAATCTCAAACTGTCTAAGTACTTTTGTATGGTAGACATCTACAGCAAAATTCTGCCATTGGGTTAATTCTGAGTTAACTCAGTAGTGTCACTGAAGTATCAAGTAATTTGGATCCAGTTAATATTGCAACTAAAATTCCATTTTGTTTGGTGACACTAATGTTTATTTCTACAGTTCCAACATGCAATTCATTCAAATAAACCCCTCATTTTTAATTAAGTATTAAAATCATATTAATGAAAACAAGTACTTTCAAAGCAAAATATTTTTGCTTCAGGGAAAATAGATTATTTTTCCTTTAAAGGAGGGGAGAAGATAAATATTTAATAATCAGATAAATATGTTGCTCAGTACTTAATCTTTAACATGTGCTGAAACCTAAGGGATTACTAAGGGTTGCATCAGTATTCAGTTTACTACTGTAAATATTTTGTACTATGGAAGTACAGTTTGTGTTTATTGTGCAGCTTGATTCTATCATGCTGAGTTATACATAATGCAAAATATATCTGGATTTTAACTAGTGCTTACTGTGTTGTTACCAGTTCCATGGGGTTTAAAGTTTAGAGATTCCTTTCTGATATGAATTGTTGTCCAATTGTGCAAACAAAATGTATCATACAGATACATATCTTACATTCAACATGCATTCAACTCATTATATGCCCTTAATTGCAGAGTTAGGTTCTTGCTATTATAAAATAGTCTTTTTTTTCCTCTCTTCACTTTCATCATAGTTTTGCACAGAAAATAGTAGGACAGCATCCACTTATCAAGGTCATTTGTTGAAAAATCCATCTTTGTTTTAGAAAGTAATGATGTGGTTTTTTCTGTCTTGCACACCGTTGTGTTAGCTAACCCACCTCAAGAGTATGCACAGAATAAGAAGGTGTCTACAGGACAGCATTATGAGGAAACCTCTCCTCCATACCTTTTCCAGGGAATTGGCACAACTGCATGCCTTTCCAAAGTATCTGTATGCAGCATGGGAAACAAACGGGATGAACAGAGGACTGTGTGCAGTTGCAGGGCTGCAGTCTCATTGGGGTCACCAAGATGTGGTGGGATAGTTCACACAACTGGAATGTAGCAGTGGTTGGATACAGGCGTAGTAGGAAGGCCAGGCTGGGACAGCAGCATGCCCTTTATGTGAGAGAGCAGCAGGAACGTCTAGAGCTCTGCCTTGGGATCGGTGATGGGCCACCTGAGAGGTTATGGATAAGGATTAGCATACAGGCCAATGAGGACCATGTTGTGATGGGTATCTGCTATGGATGCCTGATCAGGAAGAAGCAGACAAGGCCTTCTTCAGACAAGTGGAAGAAGCCTCCCTTTCAGAGGATATGGCCCTTATTGGGGGACTTGAACCACCCCAATATCTGCTAGAGGCACAACACAAACAGCACAGACAATCCAGGATGTTTCTGGATGATATCAGTGACAACTTCCTATGAAAGGTGATTGAGGATCCGATGAAAGGACATGCTCTGCTGGACCTCATGTTTACAAACAAGGAAGGATGGGTTGGAGACATGAAAGTTTGGGACAGCATTGGCTGCGGTGACCATGAGATTGTGGAGTTCAGGATACAGAGAGGAGGGAGCAAGGCAAAAAGCAGGATCATGGCCCTAGACTTTAGGAGCGCAGACTTTGTCCTGTTCAGAGATCTGATTGGAAGAATGACCAAATTATATTCAAATGCTAAATACAGCATGGATGTTCTTCTGTATCTAATTTTATATTAATTCTAAAAATTCTGAATTTTTATTCAGGTACTCTTTTCTTTATTATGCCAGTAACATTACAGGTTCATCCTTTCCATATAAGAGAAATTTTACAGCTCAGTTCAGTGGGAACAAGAGAGCATTTGTGACAGAACAGAAAATTTTGCCTGTTTCTTCACTGATTAGAAATACATTTCTTTTCCTACACATTGTTCAGGTTTGTGGTCCTGCATGAAACCCACTGTATTGAAATCACTTTTTAATTCAATATTGTCCAAGAAGCATGGTTAAGAACAGAACAAGAACATGGCATTGCAGTTGTTAATAATTAGGCAAGGTCACATGAAGATTTTTTTCTAGACCACAGGAGCAGTGTCATCTCCCTGCACTTCTGAAAGGATTTCACCATCAAAATCACCACAAACTGGCCAAACGTCTGCAGAAGCTCCTCGGTCATACTTTTTGCATGCTGAGCACCTAGAAGGTGATAGGCTAGTAATAATAAATCATCGTTATTGCTGTTATCTGAAAGCAGAGACTCTTAGCCAGTCCTGTCTTCTGCAGGATTTGTTAAACTAATTTCACAGTCACAAGCATTTTCTTAAAGGAGATAGTTTTGATCCATGAACTTCTGTGCTTCATGGAAGCCTAATGTTTAATTTCTATAGCACCTGAATGCAATAAATACTTATCACAAAAAAAGATTTTTTTCCAACACTAGTAAGATTGAGGAAATCTTTTGAGACAGAAGAAAGTGGGTGTCCTAATCTGAGAAGCAGCTGCTTAGAGATAACCTCATCCCAATTTATCTCTGCAAAACCCTTTACAAGGCAGATGACTATTCATATTTTGAAACTCTATAGCAAATTCAAGCTAAGAATAAAAACTGCCAGGTAGAAATTCCTGTAAAGGTCAGTCAACAAACTGAAAATATTATAATGTGGTGTCATTGTTCACAAATAGAGAAGGTAGATTTAATTCCTTTAAACTGCACTTCAGGGACAGTAAAGAGATTGAATTGTTAGAAGTATGACTGAATGATGAAAGATTCAGCCTGATAATCTTAAAATCTCTAATTGTATTTTCACAGTTTTGAACTGTTAAGATTTTTTTAAGCCTTTTTTTGTAGGTTGTCTTTAAACATTTGTTAAATATTTTTTTCCTCCCTTGCCCCCCATAGCTAACCAGATGACTGAGTTGCTAGGGATCTTTTTTTTTTTCTTTTAATATATAGAAATCTTGAAGAACAAGTAAAACATTTAACTTAATTGTTTTCACAGGCCTTGATTGCTTTAATAATTACTTCCCTAGGTTTCAATGTTTCAGAGGTGGTATGCCATAGGAGAAAACAGAACGGTGTATGTACCTGAGTTTTATCTTACTAAAGGAATGCATCTTTAGTTTTGCATCTACATGTATGACAGCAGAAATAGATATGGCTGCTGTTTCATCAGCAATCCTGGAAATAACAGAAAAGGGGACTGAACTGAAAGTAGCAGCTACAAATATTTTAGGGGGGCTCTGAATAAGGCATTGCAGCTTCTTGGTACATAACTTTCCAAACCCAAATGTAGGAAATGTGGTATAACTTTCAGATCTGTTCAGCAAGTCTTCTGTAATGGCTCAGTTGCTTCTGGTTCTGAAGAGAAACTGGTACTGTTATACAGTGGATCAAGTGAGATGGGTTCCAAATCATTCAAAGGATATTACTAAAGAGCTCCGTAGGAGCGACATAGCTTTTTGTTTACAAGATACTGAAGATGATGAAAAAACCTTGAATAGTCCCACATGGTAAGTTCTGCTTCTCCCAAACCACTGTAGTACTCCCTACTTTTCCTGCCTTTTTCTGGAGAATTAGTCATTCTCATTCTCTCTTGCTCAGTTTGGCTGGTGAGAACCCTGTGTGCTCTCTCCCTATCTTTTCTGCAAAGATGCCTCTCGTACATTTGGTCTGCCATGTGGTAGGCTGATCAACACAGAGCATGAGGAGCAATGAAGCTTCAGTGTAACAATGCTGAGGAGTATCATACCTTACCTACCAATATATTCAATATATACTAACATTAAGGACCAGAAAAGGCACAGGTGAGCTACTTGCCTTAATTCTTCTAATGAGGCAAGAGGTTTTTAACCAATGGATTTACTGCTGTTCTTTTAAAAATTCTGCATTTCAGAAAGCAGCTAATGTAAACCTACTATGTTTGACAGTTTGTCTAGGTGGAATCACTGAAGCTATTTCTGTACTGGGGGCAGAATCACTGTGTGAGAGATTCACCGCTTCTTCGTATTGCTCAGCTATGCAACCTGAGCACAAACAGTGCAACTGCTTGGATTCGATACATGGTTAGAAATGTTTTTTCCCCTTTTCACCCTCCATTGGTATGTATCAGCAAATAAAACAATATGAAACAACACAACAAAAAGAGAAAATATTTTCAATTGTAGAAAGGTCTTTCATTTAATAGTAAGCTAGTGCTTTTAGATGCATGTCATCGTGACAGCCCTCTTATTTTCTGTCTTGCAGTGAGACAGATAATATCACAGCCTGCCATAAAGATAAGGGATTCAGGGGCAACAAAGGACCAAAAAATAGGACTTAGATTATTGATGCATTTAGAAATCACATTTTTTTCCTGTTACTGTGAAGGTGAAATGGATAAGTTTCATAGGGAAGGGGCATCCTGGACTTAGTAGCTTCCTTCTCCCCATACCTCTGTGCCTAGTTTCTCCGACTGCTGTAGTAGCCAGTGTTTTGATTGGTATTATTGCAAAAAAAGTAGAAATAAAAGTATTAAAATACTTATTACATTACATTAATGTTAACATGGAAAAGGGATGTTCTTTCAAGGAAACAACATTGCATTATTTGCCCTTACTTTTTTGTTGTTATGCTGTGTTTCAGGTACTTTTGAATTTACAATTCAAAGTTCCTGATTATGCATAACTACAAAAAGGAGCATTTTGTGCAGGGCTTACCAAGTGGGACTGTTCAAGCTTTTTTCATTATATCCAGTAGCTTGCAAACCTAAGCCAAGTTGAACTTTCACTACTATTCCCACATGCCTAGGGTATTTGCTTTATTTAAAATTCTTCGGCACTTCAGGAAGTATGGTTTCTATTGGCTAATGTGAGCCCTGAAATCTAAACTTCACACAAAAAGGTGTTTTTTTGGTGCAGCACATCCAAGCGAAACTGAGCAGGGGCATATAAGTGTATATGAACTTCATGCTGTTGAATTCAATGGAGTATAGAATTAGGACTGAGGGATCAGGCCTTTATATACCACAGTAGCTTGCATTGCCAATAGTCCTTGACTTTTAAAAAAGAAGAAAGAAAAAAAAAAGCAGCTTTTTCTATTTTTCTTGTCCAGCTTCAGAGTATAAATTTTGCAGGTTTCAAGTAGCTGTAGAATTCATTCTGTGTCACATGGCTTCTCCGGTCTGTCACATCCCCTCAGATAGAAATCCAATGGGAAAAGTGTGATTTTACTTAAATCACCACCTTGATAGAGGTGTTCACCTTCTGCCATGATACTGTTCTCCACATTCAGTCCCAGCTGCTATGTCAAGTGAAGGTCACCAAACATGTAGAAAGATGAAAACAGGACTTTCTTAGTTTTAATTCAGAATTTCTGCACAGAGAATATTCAGTTACAGATAGGTATTTCTAATGCAAATTGATTTTGCCCTTAACTAATGCCTAAGAAGACAATTCTAGATTGCCATAAAACCAAAAAAAGTAATTTTTTTAATAACATTGTACTCTGAACTCTGTAGTCCAGCATTATTTAGAAGTTATGCGGAACTATTTTTGCAATTCAGATCTCACTTATCATCTGTTGTATTTAGAAGACTAATAGACAACTTACTCTGAAGTTTCACTTTTCCAGTGTCTAAGAGACCAAAAATAAACAAAACAAAAAGAAGCCAAGGGCTTTAAAAAGATAAAGATTCATTAAGGTGAATCCAAATATATGAAATCAGAAGTCTTCAGAGACAATGCTGGCTTAATTTCTCATTGTCCTTGTATAAAGCAGTTAAAAAAAACCAAAAGAGGGGGATATTTCCAAGGACTAGCTATGAGGAAACTTCTCTCTCTTTGTTACTCTTTATTACAAGTTAAGTCATATTTTGTGATTCATTCTAGGTTTGGACACAGCTTAAGGAGAAGACAAATTTCACATATTGAATCAATAAATATATTTCCTGGAAAGCACTGTCTTATTTTAGTATATGCCTTGCCTTTAGCTATGCATAAAATAACTATTCTTCATATCTGTTTCATGAAAGAGAAAGAGCGTATCTGAGCCATCAGACATGGATAGTCTCACGAAACCAGGGCGTTGCCTAAACCAGAAAGTCTGACTGAGTGCTTACATGTCTAAATGAATTTAAAATGACTGTCTGGTTAGTGTGGGGACCCAGTATGCAATTGACTGTATCAGACCTTAAAGATATGTCAAAAGTCCCTGAGCCGCCTTATTCTCTCATTTGTGTTGACGGAAAGCTGGAATGACTCTGTCAAAGCCAGGTGAACTGTGCAGATACAGAGTTATTAAGAACAAACCAGGTTTTCCTATCTTTAAAAGTCAAGAGTTAGTAAAATCATAAGAACGTGCATTTCCACGTATCTGGAAAGTCAGGTGGATTCCGGTTGCTAACAGATATTTCAACTGAATTGCAATCTATCTACTCTTTGGACACCTCTTTTTACAAAATTAAATTCATTTGAAACCTCTTGCATGAAAATTTGAAAAGCAAAACTCCATTTATCTGTCATGTTTATGGGCTATTTAACAATACATTAAAAATATATTCTGTGAATATATTCTCATAAAGTTCACTCCACCCAAGCATAGGGTGTTACATTTTTCTCAGTTTACGCTTTTGGTGACCTCATCACTTCTACAAAATCACTTCTGCTCCCTAATTTGCTCCATGAAAAGGGGTATTTACAGCAATTGGCATGATTAAAAATACCTAAGGGAGCTAGGATAGCCATTACTTCAAAAGTAATATTTAATATTTACCTCTTCAGTGGCCCCTTGTGTTTTGTTACTGAGCGGAACTCAGAAAGTGAAGCAAATCTGTAACCCTTGCCCAGCAAAACTGAAGAGAGGGATAACCGGCTGCCTTACTTCACTCTGAGAAATCTGAAATTTGGTGGCATTAGCCATGTCTGTTTTTTCTGGAAAATGTGATGTGAAGAAAAAAAATGCCATGGCAACCTACAGTAGTTTAGAGATATGAAAGAAGCATATGGTGGGTGCAGATTCTATGCACTAAAACTCGTAAATCCCTAATTACTCATAAATACCTAATTGTGTGTAATAGCAACCAAGGGGGCTCTTCTCAGATGTTACAAAAAACTTAGTAATTATGTTTTAGTTCCTAATAGCTTAAAACAATATGTTAGGTACATCAACATTTATTTAAGAGAGGTATGTATTATGTTATTCATTGTCTTTCCTTGGAAAACACGTTAATGTTGTTCACAGTAATGAAGTGCAAGTAAAGAATGTGGAAATCAGAGAAGTTATTCAAAAGACAAATAGAAGTGCATACAACCAGACAAAGGGATTAGGATTTCCTGAATTTCTCTTGATGATCATAACTCTAATGATCATAACTGGTCTTCTCAGATATAGATTAAACTTTCATTTATGCCTATATATTTGTTGCCTCTTTCTTACTGTCTTTTGTCACAGAAGATACTGTCAAATTTTAGGGCAACAGAAGTAGTTTAGTCCCTAGAACACTGAGCTAATGAACTGATAAAGTATGTTCTGCTAGCTTTGGAGAGATGATGAAAAAGTGATTCAAAATACAAAAAGTGATATAACAAATTGTTAATTTATTTAGAGGAGTACTGATTTCTTTCCTTATCTCCAGCCCATGTCAATTTTTATTGGCAGCTTAACCAAAGTCAGAACAGCACTGATGAAGGCAAGTACATGATAAATGAGAATAATTTCAAAAAGGAAATAAACTCATAGCAGTGAAGGAGTGGACATTTAGGTTTGTTTGCTTGTTTTAAACCCTTTATGCTTACACAGTGTTTTCGCAGCTTTAGTCAAGGATAATAGACAAATGAACAACTACCTCAGTGTCCAGTATCAACCAAGGCCAGATGATTCTATACTTTTCGTGAACCAGTTGGCTTGAGGGGGAAAGGTGGAATAATGGTGCTTTTAGTTCAGTAGCTAAGTATAAATGAAACAAAAATCCCCAGGAAAATTACTTATAATCAACCAGAAATGTGGACTTGGGCTTGACTTAGTTTCTGGTTTAATTGTCTCTAAAACAGGGTATTTCACTTAAAAAAAGATTAATTTATAGATAGAAATCAACTAAGTCTGTGAGCCCACAGTTCTGAAGCCTACTTTCCTATGGATTTTCATCTTTCTGGTCAGCTTTGTGTTTAAGAAAGCGTTAATATTAACTGAAACTTTTCTTATGTGAACCTTGCTTTGTGACAGAAGCCTTTTCATCAATGAGAAGAGTTAGAAGGCATCTTTCCTTCACCAATCCACTCATTCAGTTTTTAACTGTGGGGACTGAATTCTCTTTGTGACTTCTCCTCCTTTGTCAAATTTGGTTCAAATTGACCAACAAAAAAATAAAGTGGTGTACAGAAAGAGTGGAGTCACACAAACCTAATTTTCCTAAGAACAAAGCTAAAGATATATGTGTTAATTCAAAAAGAAGTAGAAGTCGTCGGTCTTATTTGAAGTTCAATTTTTTAACTCATTTTGACAAAAAATATGCTCAGGTCTAAAGTTAACATTTACTTTACATTGGTTTCACCAACAGCATTTTCATATTTTTTATGGGAGGCTGTCTTTCTTCCTGAAGTCCACGGCATAGAGTCAGTTCTAAGGAAGTGGTCCAAGAAAAGGAGGAGTTCTCACCACCCTAGTATTCACGCTTGCTACTGAATGCAAAGATTGGATGAGGGAGTGAAAAACCACATAGACTGGAGAAAGTTGAGAAGATTCCTGCAGCAGGAGATTTTGAAACTGAACTTCATTCTCTGCTGCACCTCAACTATTGAAAAATGATCCATACTTCCTGTTCTTCTGTGGGCTTTTGGAATGCTGCTCCTATTTGAAAAGTCTTCAGCACTGGTTCCATTGTCTGTGAAATCTCTGCACTCGTACTAGAAGCAAAGTGCAAAATGCTGAAACTTTTTCAAAGAATACTTAGTACATTTAAATCTGTTCATGCCCTTGTCTAATACATCTTAAAGCTTTAATTAAGAACACATAGCTAATACCAGCTTTATTATAAACACAGGAAATAAAATTCTCATCATTAGTGTTAGACTCTAAAAAAAGATCAAAAGAAAGCAGATCCATTGAAAGTCTTTCTCAAAACCATAAACCATTGTATTAGTCTGTTTTACTGGATAAGACACAGTTCCTTACCACAGACGCTTAGAAATTTTTTTTTTATGAAAGTACTCAGCTTGACTTTAGCAGGATTGTTTTCAGAAATAAGGTTTGCAGGTCACAGAGGAAGCTCTTATTTGCCAGCTGAGTGCATTATTATTATCATTATTAATTGGCATTATTATGTGTAATACTTATGTAAGTTATGTACAGAGATGTCTATTCTGAGTATCCCTAGCCTATTGTTACCATGATTCATGCTGTGCTTTGTGGGATTTCTCAGCCTGTGTTTATGTCTAACATATGATAGCCTCAGTCTGATGCTTAATAAGTTTTAACATTTGTTTGTGAATGATTAATTATTGTCTCTCTTCAGGGATGCTAGGCCAAGTATTTTTATATGCTAATGTATTCTTCGCAGATATTTCTAGTCTATGCCATACCTATGGTAAAAGAATATTACAGTACTTATTTTGAATATTACGCGTTTCTCAAGGATTAAATAAACTGAGTTTACAGATTTTCTCAATGATCTGTCTTCTTTTCAGGTGAAAGACCATTCCCACCTCATCAGAAGCCAAATATACATCAATGTGTGTGGTATCTAAGACTGAAGGGATGATTGCTTCAACTTGCCTGACTGTTGGATAATGTTATTTGCGGAGTTACACATAGTTGCAGTTCTGAAGGAATGTTGAGAAGAGATTAGAGGTATGATTTTCATTTGAAAGGTACTCTAGTTATGTGTGTGAAAGCTTGATTGAACCTATTCTGCAGAAGGTTTGCCAGTCTGAAATGCTAGGTTCAAGAATTTTCTCAGCCTTCGGACAGACTACAAACACTCTGTGGAGTCTCTAAAACTCATAGAACAGGTCATGATGCACGTAGCATCTTTGAATTCAGTTTCCATAACATTATTTTATTTTTAAGACATTTTGACTTCTGTTGAAACATCCTTTGTTTCAATTACTGTATAAACATAATGAACAACTCCCATCTGCTCACATCTCTGTACATTCATATTCTTTATTCTTTTTGTGCCCTTAGGTAGCTTTCCCCCACTTAGGTAGATTCATATCAACAGTTGTGATTGTAAGCATATTCGTTTCTTTACTGAAGACCAGTGCTCTTTTTGGCTTGTAGTTAAATGACTGCGATTTGAAATCAGTCAGGCTCCCTCTCAGTTGTTGTTCAGCACGGGTCCAGTCACGTTCCTTGTGCGTAATGAGTCACTGAACAAGTTAAGTTTAAATTGATTTTTTCATCAATAAATAAAAAACAAGAACCAACCTGATATAACAATTTTTCCTTACACCTCTTTCTGTTTAAAACAAATACCTATGAGAAGCATTTCAATAACAATTTCTTATTGCTCACGCAATTGGTATTGTACTAAGAGCCATTTCATTTTACAGTTGTTTTATTCTACCATTTGTATTAGGCTACAAGTTTGTTAGGATAAAGCCCTAAGCATGTATATAACTGATATATATGCTAAAAACAGTGTTGCTACTCAAATAGTGAAATGGTTAAACACATTAAAGGATTTACAATTTTAGCAAGCAGAGTTTTCCAGTTCTATTATTGTAGATTTACAATCACTGTATGGGTAAAAAGAACAAGATCTAGATGTAGCCCTTTTGAAAGAAATTTCTTGTATTCTGGCTTTGAGATTTTCTTTTCACATTGTTACACAGTATACAAGGCTTTTAACAATGAAGTCTGTGTTATCTAACTTGGAAGTTGGCCTTGCTTTGAGCAGGAGGTTGGACTGGATGACCACCAGAGATCTCTTCCAACCGGAATGATTCTGTGATTCTATCAAATTAAATAATCAGCTCTCCTCACATACTGCAAACAACAGAGTAGTTTTCAGAATGCAGTACTTCGAAGTATTTCTTTAAACTCATTCTCATCATAAAACAACAAAGAAGTAAAAACCAATGTTCATTGCAGATTTTTGAGTATTAATGGGAAACACATGCTGCTTTTCCTAATGTGCAAGAATAATCTGAGAGAAACTGAAATGGAATGGCCGTTAAACTCCCTGGGTATGCAATCACCCAAATTATTTCCTAGCCATCTGAGAGAGAGAGAGAAATACATATGCAAACATGTATATATACACACACATGTATCTCCCCTCTTTGTTCAAGGTAACCTTTTTTTTTTAATTTAAGGTTTGTTTGGAAACAGTCACTAACTGAAGCACAGCATTAGCACAATGAGAATTTGGTGACCAGGAAATAATAAAAGGAAAAACAATGTGGGCTGAGGCATTGTCCTTAGAGAAGTAAAATGATTCCCAAGATTACTGCACTTAACTTTTTTTTTTATACTCAGTGTAGAGAGTTCCAACTCTGTTGATTTGCTGCCAATAGTGTTTTTGCCATTTCAGCATCTGGAAGCCTGGGTGTTAAATAATCAATATTTATTATTAAATATGGAGAAGTGTTTACTAAACTTTCCTTGGAGATTTTCCTAACATACCTTAGAAATCTCTTTGTTAATGAAAACTCTCTGTACCGCTTTTCAAAATTGTTCAGCATATTTGCAGAGAGGAAAGGGACAGGAGAAGGGACATTTCTAGTTCCAAACATCTTTAAATTAGCCAGACAGAATAAATACTGCTTAACAAGTAAAAAACTTGAAATTAGCATAACACATTATGATATACCTCTCTTAATGTTCTTCAACTTTTTTCTTATCAAAAGAACAGTCATTCTGAGGATCGATCCAATGCCAACTGAAGCCCATGGGAAAAATCCCATTTCCTTTTTTGAGGAGTACAGACTCATAAGTATTTAGTTTTTATTCTAAGATATACTGAGTGGTTCTGAGTTTTTTCTCTAGTCTTTGCTGTAGATTAATAAACTATTTAAACCTTTCTAGATGCAATCTGATATTTCATAGGCTGGTATTAAAAGACTTGCCATTCCTTCAAATTTCACAACTCAAATGAAACATTTCATCTTTTCATCTTTTTTCTTGCATAAACAGATTTTGTTTATTTAAAAAAATAAAAGAGGGTCGTATTCTAGACATCTGCTATCAAGGGCAGATTGGTGACTTTTTATTGTCACACAAATACTAATCTTAGCTTTTGTAAAACCTTATTCCAAAACATGTTAATGATACGTGCAATGTCCATTTCTTTTATTAAACTGGAAAAATAAGGATTTTCTGCATAGTCAAAGGAGACACACAGAGTATCCCCTGAGTGTGTGCTGCCTGTGAGATTATTCTGTCTATCCAATTAAATATTTCATTGGGTTTGGGTAAAATCTGGGCTTGATTTTAGTTATAGGCTTGTTAATCAATGTTGCTTTAGCCAATGGAAAACCCCTTTTGACTTCAGTCCAAGTTTCTGTCCTTGTCTGTTTATAGTTACATAAATAAAAATAATTTCCCATATATAGATATAGATTTATTTAAGGTTCTAAATGTGTAATGTATGTGAGTTAACACTTAAATTTGTTCTGTAATTTATGTGATGTAGTGCTGAGGCTCCTTAAGAAACCCATTTTTATCCCTAAATAAAGGTAATTTAGATAACTGAAGTACAGGTAGACATAGAGTAGATTGCATATGTGGAATAGTCAAATAAGTTCCTTATTTAACCAACACCTTTCAGCTCATTATTGTGAAGCCAGTTTCCCCTTTATTTTTCCTACCTCACTCAGATAAAGCTATTCTGTGCTGTTATGTGACAGTGTATGAGCAATAGTGCTCTAAGGAATTAACTGAAGATAGAGCTCACTGAAGTGTGAGGAATACCACTGTATTAATGCTGAACGTTGAAGAAACCCACCAACCGATAATTTACCTAATGGTTTTTGGAGAAGAGGAAGCAGCAAAATGATTCCTTGACCTTTCTCCAAAATTAGCATAATGAGAAGATGTAGTGGGAAAAGGTTTTTGTCATTCGGCACACTAAATCTAACCCATTAGTCCGTATCCACTTGGGAATCAGGTAGCCTGCTTGGTCTCCGAGCAAGCACCTTTGTAGAACCGTATTACAGGCAAGCCATACAGAGATAACACAGCAAAGAGCCCAACAATCTTGCTAAATGCCTGAGTGACAGACAAGGCTGACATCACCTCCTGACACATGCTTTGACTTCTCTTTGCAACAAGGGAGTTTTTAAGGTGAGGAACGTGGCATTCACTGTAAATCGCAGAGAGAGGTCAGAAGTGTGTGATTGTGTATTTACTAAAAATCCAAAAGCTTTAGTAACTTTACTGAGATATGAAACTTTAAGAGTTTTACTGACTCTGCAGTAATCAAGATACCCTGTAAGTCAGTCTTACAGAACTATCATGAAAGTTACCAGCTGAGGCATAAAGTTTGTCCACCTATACTGTACTGTGGTAGTTGATGGATGTTGAAGAAGAAGAAGAAAATCCCTGATGATATTTGATTTAGCTCTTAAAAGGAAATAAATTACTCGGCTCAGTTGTAGGGTCAGAGTATTTTGCAGTACCCTTCTATGCATCTATGAAGATACTTCTTTTTTTTTTTGGAAAGAAAAGAGGAAGAATTCACACTGGTTTAGTTGGGTATTTGGCTTGTCTTTACATGTGACCAGTAGAGGTAATTTTCTTCAGAATCGAGGTTTTGATTAGAGGGGTCTAGCTGGCAAAGCAGGTCAGTTGGGACAGTGTAAAACCCCATCTTGAATTGTAAAGTTTTAGCAAATACTCTTCATGGATGGAGAGCATGATTACTGGAGAGTCATTTTGCATTTTTTTTCAAATGCTTCACTATAGGAACATTTGCTGCCTTCTTTCCTAGTCGCAAGTGTAGAACACTGGGATTAATCATTCTTAGCCTAAAACCTCTAGTTACAGTCTTCTCTTTTAAAACTGTGCTTACATGACAATCCCAATTGAATTTGCCATGAGTAGGAAGATTTCCTTTGGGAGCTGTTGCTAATTCAAGTGACTCAAAACAGCTCATTCAAAACAATTGTACTGTTTATTCACCCAGAAGAACATACGAAGGCCTGTTCCTCTGAGAGTTATGTTAACTTTCCCTGTTTTCTGAAAGTTTAGGAAGCTTGTGCTTGACCCAGATACCTTGAGTTCAGAGCTAGGAGATACAGCATATCTCTCTATCCACGAAGTTTGCTGGAAAAAGCCTATGCACCCCACTCTTCCCTTCCCACTTTGGGATTTTTCTGTCTAAGAGACTGATATCCCTGCGAGATGTACCACAATCAATTTCTGCCAACTTTGTCAAAAATAGACTAATGTAGTTTAGGAAAGTAAATAATGGTTGAAAAATAGGCAGTCAATTTTAATTTCTTATCAGGATATTTGTTGGTAACCTAAATCTAGAATTAAGAGTCTAAGTGTAGGCTGAAAAATCAAAAAAATCTTAGACACAGGATTTAATCTACTATGATTACTGAAACGATGTTTCTTTTAGTGAAGAGAATGCAGAGGCACATGCCAGGATATTTTTCAGGTCCTTTAATTAGAAACTGCTGAAATATTTCTAGGCATTTTTATTACACCTTTGTGTAATATAAGAGCTTAGATAGAATTGAATATAGTAGTCTACTCTTTTCCCAGTGTTCACTGAGTTTAAAACTGGTTTGCCATGAAGTTCACTGGGGAAAAGTAGCAACTGTTTTCTCATATAGAATTGATTTAAACTTCTGAGTGGGAGTCTAGATCTGTTGCTTGGTTTATTGCCTTCTACTCCCATCATCTCTTTTTTGTTTGCCTTCAGAAAGCCAAGCAAGCATTGGAAGTGAGATCAAGTTGTTGGTAGGATTTTTACCACTGATTTCTAAGAAACTAAGCTAAAGTCCACTTAAAAGCAGAGCAAAACTAATATTCCACTCTCCAAGGTATCGTTGGAGTTGCAACTCTAATTTGAAGTCAGAAAAGAGTCATGGTGTGTATGGCGTACTCATTTGTAGTAACCATCTCCTGACTACTACTACTACAGGCAGAGGACCAGGATGCAGAGGTGCTCTATTTGTGTTTTTATCCTTGGTCCTGCCTGTGGCACAAGGGACTGACATGGGGAAATTAGCTGTTCTGATTGTGAGCTGTCTAAAAATGTTTAATGCTTGGAGCCTGTTTTTTCCATTTTTTGAATTTGCTGTTCCACAGATGTCCACAGTGGAAGTGGAAGGAAACTTACTTCACAAACATCAGGACATATGCATATGTGTTCATTCAAGAGTCTGTGCTGCTTAGTTTATGTTCTCCTAGGAAGTCAGGACACCTCTTCTCTGACAATTTAAGTTTTTCTAATGTTTGAGTCATATTGACAGCATTATGTGTCATGCTGTCAATCAATCTTCTGCTACCACATGATCTTTTTGTGCCATCCTTAATATACATCCTTTGACACCACTATTACATTTAATTTTTTATTTGATTTCATTTTGGGGCCCTAAAATATTAAAGATGCCATGCCAAATTTCAAAATATTGCTGACAGTGCCAAGTTTAAACTCTTCAAAAGTGTTGTTTCTTGTAGTGAGCTCTTTTTTGATGTTAAATAAATCTAGCACCACCACCTGCTTTTCTTTCTACTTTCAGCTGAAGTCAACATTATTTAAAAGGCAGTGCTTTTAAAATTTGGTAGTGAAAAATAATTTCATTCTACCATTTTTTTTTTTAATAAACAAAAAGGACTTACCCTTTGTTCTGTCTTCCACACCCAAGTCTAGTGCCAGATATAGCCAAGGAAATGGGATTTCAAAGATGTTGTATCTAGACTTATCTTACCGAAAACAATATTTTCTATTTTAAGTGGTGAATTTGTTTAACTTAGCTTGATAAAAGCTAGAATTGGTGACAAGATGATTTAATACAACTCTTGCTAACAAGTTGCAGACATTACTAGTGTGTCAAAACAGCATTACTAGAGGCATTCTGGCGTCAGGCTGGACTGATAACTACAATACAGTGAATCAGCTTTTTGACAGCTATTTTATTCTTGAATGCTACTGATTAAAGGGAGCTTGAGTTAGTGTTATTTTTCTTCCCTCCAGATATTTTCATTCATATGCACTTTTATTTTTGCTCACAAATAGAAAGGTAAATACTTCAAAATTAATACAAATTAAAACCTAGAAGCCTATGTCATGACTAGATGTGAAATGGAATTTTAGATTTTTTTCTTCTACAGTTAGGCTGTTGCCTCTCTTTTGTGATCTGCAGCTCAGGTATACTTTGCACTCGTTACAGGAATTTTTAGGTGTTTACCCTGTGTCTTTGACCACCTCCTTCAGGAGACGTGTATATGATCAAAAAGCCTAGAATTGATATGGGAATAATTATTCTTGTCATTTCAATAGATATAAAGGGGCATTTGCTGAATTAAAAAAAATATTTTTTATAGATTATGTGGGACTTGAACCTTATTCCCTTGATTTTAGAAACTTGTTGCGCTTAACCACAAATGCTATGCAAAACCTTCAGTTTTGATCTGAAATAGAAATGTCAATTGAATTTTAAACTGTACTTTATCCTTTCTCAGTTCTATTCAGTGTGTTGATAACGTCCAAGGATTCCGCCTGTAAACAAAGAACTTGAAACTGACTAAAACTTCTACCTTTACTTTTCATCAAGTGTTCACAGAGAATACTTTCTGAAAAATTTGCTGTTTAGTTTGTATGCTTTATATTAGGTTTTCAAATTATAGCAGCATTACACATCAAAAGTGTGATGTTGAATTTTACACATAAGTGCTATGTTGAATTTTTTTATTGTTTTACACATCTTGTGTACAGGCAAATGTGAGGGAGATTTGTGTAAAATGAGATGGAAGTTTGCTGTCTGCCAGAGCTTGAAGCCTTGAAGCTCAAAGCTTGAAGCCCTGAGATTCCTGAGAGGAGGATTTGTTCTTCATGTTCTTCTCATCCCTGGAATGGCATAGACAGGTAAATAGTCAACTTCAGGAGTGTACCTGTGTGCTTGTGTAGACATCTGTTATTCATGGTGATACAGCCCTTGCTCCTGCAGAGCTGGAACAGTAGGCAATACATGTACAATGTTGTTCTACATGTATTAGGCTGTTTGAAGTGTTGCTTGCTTTAACATGCCAGAGCTGCTTCCTGAAACTGAGCACAATTGCTTTTGACCAGTGCTGTGTACGCATACTTTGTGAATCAGATGCCTAAGCATAGATAACTATTGCTGTTTCAGACACACTACGTGACATCCATAGTAGCCGTGGCAGATACAATGTGGGTGAATCGTACTGTTCTAGAACAACAACTGGAGAACAGATAGGATACTTATACATCTAAGGTGTCACTAGAGGCCTACCTTAGTCATCTGAATTATTCCCCAAAACTCATTCAGAACTAACTCAGGAATCTGCATTAGACAGGTCTGTAAAATAGAACTCTTTACTAGTCACTTCAGTGGAGTGAAATGCAAAAATTACTTAAAATCGATGTAGAGCAACGGTAATCCATGTATTAGGAAAGTCTATGAGGAAATGAAGTTAGGGAGGGGATTTTTTTTATTTTAAAATTATTTCCTCTGGAAACATTGCAGCTAACACATGATAACTTTTGTGTTGGTGTGCCTCATTTTCAAGTGGGCAAGGCTTTATGTTTTAAATTGTAGAGACATTAGTGATAGCAGATTATGTGGTTCCAGAAGTTGCATCAGTAGTCATAGGTTTTAAAGATAACTCGATATTGTCAAAGGGCTTAATCATCTTCATTTTCCATTTTCATTACTATTTATATATATGTGAAATGTCCTATTTCAACATAGTACAACACATTTATATTCTAAAGTTTAATATATATCTAATTACAGAACCAAATGCAAAAGATGTGCCAATTTTGTGGCCTAAAAAAAAAAAGAGAAATGAAATAGGCTCTTTACTTGTACACTTGACTTATCTATTCAAGCATTTTAACTGGCAGACTCCTTCTAATCCCCTGACAGCACCTGGAGGGGTGCCGGTAGAACACCAAAGGGATGGTGGGAAGATATGACATATGACACTAGGGCAAGATCTGAACTCAGACAAATGAAATCTGTCAGCCAGCTCCTCAAAGGCTGCCACAGTTCTTATCACTGCTTGGTTGAGCTGGCTTGATACACAGACTTATTGTATTATTCAGCTGGTTTGATTTTCCTTTTTATGACAACCTTACCCTGGAGACCATCCATCTCTTTGCAGTGTTGGGGAATGACTATAACTGAATGATATTTCAATATAATTTATAATCCTATGCTGTAAACAGAAGTGATGGTTGCTTCTAACCACTGTGAAGAATTCTAATAGGTGCATTTGGACTCTTGTTTTCTTGGAGGGTTGGAAATACTCTGGCATTGGGAGATTTTTCATAGCTTAGCTTAATAAGTCTTATAGCAGAAAAGCTATGAAAAACCCTGAAAAACACAGGAAATTTTTCCAAATGTGCCCAGGCGGTTAATGATGCATGTGAACAACTACAGCTGCAACAAATTATTTGCCAAAAATTTAAATAGTAGTTATTATTACCAGCTTTCTGGATAAGGTACTGGAATGAAGGGCTTAGCAGTAAAAAGTTGGGCTCAAGTGAAATATCTGAATCTGAAAGAAATCCAACTAAATTTGGATCCTAAAATCCACACTTTAAATAAAAGCGCCAACAAAAATGTAAGGTAAAATAGTTATATTACTGTCTTGTGTGGCAAGCTTAAGCTTGTATTTTACCTTCTCCGTTGCATCAGGAAAAGGTGAGGGCAAGTATTATTAAACTCCTTAGAGAACGCTCCCAACAGTACACTTACTCAATCTGGTAGCTTTGAACAAACAGGATTTGTCCTAGATAGGGAAATGGCAGACCATGTCTTTAGCACATGCATTTTTACTTTGAAAGGACAGCCTTCTGGAAATATTCTTCTCCCCACAAAAGCTACAAAAGAAGATATTATTGAAAAGATACAGTTTCATGTGTGTGTAGCACAGTGGATGCCCGAAGGAGGCTGTGACCCCACGGGAAGCCCGCGCTGGAGCAGGCTCCTGGCAGGACCTGTGGCCCCATCGAGAGAGGAGCCCAGGCTGGAGCAGGTTTGCTGGCAGGGCTTGTGACCCCGCGGGGGACCCACGCTGGAGCAGTCTGTTCCTGAGGGACTGCACCCTGTGGAAGGGACCCACGCTGGAGCAGTTTGTGAAGAACTGTAGCCCGTGGGAAGGACTCACATTGGAGAAGTTCGTGGAGGACTGTCTCCCATGGGAGAGACCCCACACTGGAGCAGGGGAAGAGTGTGAGGAGTCCTCCCCCTGAGGAGGAAGGAGCAGCAGAAACAACTTGTGATGAACAACTGACTGCAACCCCCATTCCCTGTCCCCCTGCACCGCTGGGCAGGAGGAGGTAGAGAACTTGGGAGTAAGGTTAAGCCTAGGAAGAAGGGAGGGGTGGGGGTGAAGGTGTTATTTTAAGATTTAGTTTTTATTTCTCATTATCCTACTCTGATTTGACTGGTAATAAAGTAAATTATTTTTTTTTCCCAAGTGGAGTCTGTTTTGCCCGTGATGGTAATTGGTGAGTGATCTCTCCCTGTCCTTATCTCAGCCCATGAGCCTTTCGTTATATTTTCTCCCCCCTGTCCAGCTGAGAAGGGGAGTGATAGAGCGGCTTTGGTGGGCACCTGGCATCCAGCCAGGGTCATCCTACCACACCACCACAATGTGGTTGCTGGTAGTTTATTTATATCGTTAGATGTTAATCTGGATCATCTAGAATTTTTTCTCATTTTTTGAGGAGCATGGTGTATTTCTGAATGGTAAACAAAGAACAGCGATATCTGTTCGTGGTCAGTAAGTCCTTACCTGACCTAAATAACTCCATTTACACTTCATATTCATGAAGTTACAAATTAGGTTTTTGTATGTTTTATGTGTCTCATATATTAAATGCAGTTACTCAATTATGAGAAAAACTGAAGACTAAAGATTAGAAAAGACTAAAGATTAGAAAGAACCAGATTGGTTTAGATGGAGGTGAGGGAGTAGGGGGCTTGTTTTATCTTTAATATGACAACATGTACGAAAGTGATAATAGAGACAAAATAAGACTGTCCAGACTCTAAGTAATAATTCTAATCAAATTTTGGATGAATATATGCAGCAAATACAATGCATATGGTCTTTATAGTTGAATTGCTGAGCCTTCTTTTTTTAAGGAGCTTATTATGTTTAGTTTGAGAAACACTGCGCTAAATTAAGTGAAAATAAATTAGTGGTGAGATTGCTTTTCTGAATATTCATTCAAAACCAACCAGTGGATTTAATTCAGTCTACAGAACATATCACAATGGATTTTAGTCACTGGTTTCCGTGACCTATGTCAGGTTCCATTCACCTTAGCACTGTTAGGCAGTACAAAACAAAGACATACAAGCCCATCTTTGTTTTTGTAGCTAGCAAAAACTGGCAGAAATTTTGCGCGTTGTAAAGGTGCTGGTTGCAACAGTGGAATCAAGAACTGAGATTCTCACCATTGTTTTCACTCTGACTCTTCCTATGTACTCTCCCCAGCACACCCAGGAACACTGTCCAAAATGACCCCTGCAAAGACTGCTGCTTCATGCCTAGACATGTTTGTTGTTGTAGTTTTCCAAAGCTGTTTAGAAACTAACTCTTTAGTGAAATACATAGCTATTCCATTTCCAAGGAGAAAACAGATGAAGAGCGATCATAATCCTGTTGATGAAAAAAAAAATTACATTTTCACTTTGCTTTCTACAAGTTCTCAGTATTAATCATTTGTTTCATTTTGCTTTCCCAACTTTTATACTTGTTACTGATTCACACAAGTGGAATGCATACTTAAGTGCAAATTAAGTGCAAAAGTACACTGCTACTGGAGCAGTCACCTTCCCCCTCCCATTCTAGCAGGCATTAGTTTAAAACTTTATGACACTTAGTGACATTTTGACAGAAAACTATCCTGTTTAGCAGTATGGAAAACAAAGAATTGAACTTTGTGCAACCTTAACCTTTGAATTATTTACAAGTTGTGAACCTCTCCAACCCACCCCTTGTTGGGCCAAATACAATTTTGAGAAACCTGTTTAGGGCTACCCTGAAGATTCAAAGAACACATCTCCCCCAACTTCAAGTGAGGAAAGATGTTTAGGTTACATACAATCTTGTGTGTAATCACAAGTTGAGAACAGAATCAGAGAGTCCTGTGACTTTTTTGCATAATCTAACAAACAGCAAGTAAAGAATAAGTGGTTAAGAGTACTGTGTAGTGCTATGCTGCTAGTTCCATGAATCCTAGTTATTGTAACCATCCATCAAACAATGCAATTGTGAAATCCTTTGCTGTCTTGAAGTCCAGCAGAGGCAAGGAAGAGATGCTTTTAAGAAACCAAGAGATACATACCTTTGTGCCTAGTAATCAGCTTCATGTTACTGGTTAGTGTTATAGAAAGAACTGAATGATATGCTCATAACAAACCATTAACAAAATATTAATCTAGGAGGATTGACAATCAAGTTGCTAATAGTTCCACATTCAGCAGTGTGGAATGCCTTCCTAAGTTGAAGGAACAGCAACCCAAAGGAAATTCAGAATTTTATTGCCTTGTATAAGAGAAACAGACAGAAGTTTTAATAGCAATCTGTCATCCATAGACTTCAAAAGTTGCGTATTTAAACACAGACAAGAGAGCATTACAGATGAAGAAAGTATCTGAATATTGTCACATCAATTTTGTCCTGGTATTCCCTCCCAAGTAATTGGTCAGAAGTTACAAGAAAAAAAGCAACAGACATACTTAATGGCATCAGTTCCTCTCACACATCCTTATTCATAGAATGGGTTCAATTTGGAAGGGACCTTTAGAGATGATCTAGTCCGACACCCCTGCCATGGGGGGAGCATCTTTCACTAGATCAGGTTGCTCGAAGCCCCATCCAACCTGAACTTGAACACTTCCAATGATGGGGCATCCATGACTTCTCTGGGCAACCTGTTCCAGTGTCTCACCATCCTCATCATAAAAAATTTCTTCCTTATGTCCAATGCAAATCTACCATATTTCAGTTTAAAACTGATGCCCCTTGTCTTGTCGCTACAGACCTTGGAAAAAGTCTCTCTCCATATTTCTTATAAGCCCCCTTTATATACTGAAAGGCCACAATAAGGTCTCCATTCATGTTACTTGAAAAGACTGTTAAAATTTTCATAAGAAAATCTTTATAACATTAGATTTTATATAATTGAAATGTTGGTGTTTTCTTCTGGAAAGTGGTTGGAAACTGATATGATGAAACCGAAGAGTAATATTCCTACAGATACACAGATATCATTTGTTGACAAGGTGTTATTTTTTTAATGGGTAATATTTTTTTCCCATATTTACTGCATTTTATCTTCCAGATTTTATTCAATGTAATGGTAGATACAAACTTCCTGTCCAAGGGAAATAACTTCAATCATGACATGAATTATGTATCTATCTGAGGAGGAAGAATAAGGACAATTTCATCTACAATAAGAATTGTCTGAAGACAGTGATGTCTAAACAATCACAGTTCCAGAATCCTACACATGTAAGCCTACAATCTGCATTTTATAGCCTAGAGATAAACAAAATCTTGTGCTTAGAATTTTCTTTGACTTCTGTCAGGTGCTAAAGAGATGTAAAGGTAAGGGTTCTGCACGATTCTACTACTGCAAAGCCTCAAGCCAGATTCCTGCTTTTTTGTCTCTTGAGGTACTTGTCAGAGAGCCACTGTTATATTTTTGCTTTATTAGGATACTGAGTTTGTTAGGAAATCCTAGTTTTGTTTCTAGAATGGGCACTTATGTCATGAAGTGGCAGGCCTTTTACTAATAGAGATTGTTAAAATAATGTCTTTCCTTATGGCAAGAAATGGTTTTGCCATTCAAACTCCAAAATTTTCATTGAACTCCCTTGCTACTCACATGTACAGACAACCACACACACACACACACATGCGCTCTCTCTCTCTCTCTCTCTCATTAGCTTCTGCATCCTTACACTCCTGGTTCCTCTGTTGATATTGACAGTCTGATGGCTAAAATACATTCCAGTAATCACCCAATGTATTTCTTTACAGTTGGGTTCCACTGAAACGAATAGAAATAAAGTATTTGTGTTTGGCATGCTGCAGGTATCCTGAAGGTATCATCACTGCACCTTCAGAGAGGGATTAGGAATCTGGAACTAAGTAAGAGAAAATCATCAAATTTTAAGGAAAGAGGTCTCTCCCCTTACTCCTTTGTAATTTTGAGGAGTTACGCCTAAGTGGTAAGTAACCTGAAGCATAGAATGATAAGGTATTGTTCAAATTAACTTTTATCTACAAAACAGTAATTTAGCTTCCGCATAGAGGTAGTTTAAACCAGCCCCTAACCCTCCCAGCCCCTCTCCCTTTTGTTTTCAACCATTTTTGTACATTTGAACGTGATAAAGCATCAAGGAAAAAATTGGTGAGCATACCTGAGCAAGGTAAGGAATAGACAGATTTGGCATCAATGGCTTCCCTTGTTAAGTGTTTCAAAAATCTTTAAGTTTTGCTCCAATATTGTTAGATTGTATGTGTAATAAGACATTAATGGTATGAAATGAGGTCATTCACGTGTCAGTTAATGACATTGTTCTGTACTTGTTTGAATAAATTTTTTTTTTTTAAAGAACTGTGAAGCACTGTAATGTCTGTGCATGAATTTGATGAGGATTTAATTTCACATCCCATGTGACATGTGATTCAGTTTACACATTTTGTGTTGTAACCCTTGGTATATTACTGCTTCTCAGAAAACCATCAAAGAGCAGGCTTCAGAACTGACTTTCACTTAAGGAAATACGCTTACTTTTTTGTAAGCCTATTGTACTTTTCTATCATGTAAAACAGATGACCAGTTTATGTGACTGAGAGTTAAATGTTAAAAACACTTGGATACATAAAAACACTTAGTGATTTGGCACACATACACATGCACTTACTGGGATCAAATGTATTCTTTATGAGATGTTTTTCAAAGTTTCACTTTGAAACAGAATGAGTCCAAATATGCCTTAATTTTCCATTACCTAGAGCTTTAGCATGTTGTAGCAAAAGTAAATATGGTCAGATTCATCGTGGACTCAGTCAAGCTTTTCTGAAATTCATTTTGCGTCATAAATACTATGCACTTTTCAGTGGCTAATGATATCATAAAAATGTATTGTATTACCCTCTAAAACTTCAATTTTTCCCATTTTCTATTTCAGAAATGCTCTAAACAAATGTTTTCATTTCTTACTGCCTTCTGGAAAAACTAGTTTCTCTGGAGCGTCCTTGGTTAATACTCACACAATAAAATTCTGTGAGTCTGTAAACCCAGGGAGCCCCATGTCACTGAGCACACGGTGGGACAGATCAGTTTAACTGATACCAGAATTTGTTCCACTTGACCTGAAGTGACTGGTCTCAAGAAAATACAGGTACATATATAACTGCTATACAATAAATACTTCTTGTCATGGAGATCGGAAGAGATGATAACACAATCCATTTCTAATTGGAAGAAGCAAACAATATTATATTATTGATTTATTTATATTACACCTTTCTAGAACAGGAAAAATAAGAAAAATAGAGGCCTCTTTCACCTCAAGTTTCTGTTCAACTTAGAGCTTACCATAGAAAGGCTATGTCTGGGTAAGAATTAGAGTAGAAGTGTTGTGTGAGAGAAAGGGATGCTGTGAAGACTAACTCAGAATAATGCAACAGAATAAATGAGTTGGTGTGCAGTATCGAGCAGTGGAAGTCAGTATAATTCATCTTTTGTGAAGCAGTTGACTGCTTAAGAGACTTCTTTCGAAATGACGGTGTCAAGTCCTATTGAATTGATCCATTTCCCTTCTTTCTTCACCTCTACACCCAAAGGGTATCCCTAGCAAAGCATAATAGCGGAATGCCTGTCCCAAGAATACCTTGGAAAAAATCAGACAATGGCTTAAAAAAAAAGCAGAGGCCCAAGGAGAAAATTACAGAGCTAACTGGGAAAAACAGATGCAATATATCTTCAGAGCAAAGTGGTGTTCATCTTAAGGAAATGCAGCATGAATGTTGATAAATGTTGATAAAGATGCACAATTTGTGTTTAAAAAAAAGAAGGGTTGCCTTCTATAAAATAAGCATAATAGCACACAAGTGGGCACACTCTAGGTTGGGAGAGCTTGTCCAGAAGGGCTTCCTTAAGAATGACAGGGTGCTAGCATAACACTTGTTTCTAGCAATTGTCAGAACTATCTTTCAATTCTTTCATGTTCAGAATGATTCATCGCAGTGCAGGATCCATCAGCTTAAAAACACAACTATGATCAGATGTCGTAAGAGTAGCCTCCCCCAGATTATGCCCATTTACTGTTGAGCAATTTTAATTTTCACTCCTGCCAGTGAGTGACATCATATTTTTGCTCTGTTTACCTCTGGGTCAGACCAATCAAAATAATGATCTTTCCCATGAATTCAGTTGATCCATCCTTTTTAACTAGATAGTGTAAATAACAGGAGCCAGATTTAGTGTTTATATAATGTTAACCATCAAATAATTAAAAATAACTTTTAGCATGTAATTCAGTGGAGTTTTGTTTTACCATCGTTGGTTAAGTTTAACAATATTTTTGAAATATGCCATATAAAATTCTTTAATGAAGCAGTCTGCTCTTCAATGTTTTATTTTTCTTTTTAATAATATAGTTACATGTGTAAAGTACAAAGAGAGGCAACGTACAAAGGCTGTAACTGAAATAGAAATGTACAATATAGCTCAATAGTAATCCTATTAAGTAATTCTATTTGCTGATGCAATACAAGGCAAGTCAAAAACACGTAGTCTTTTTTTGTACACATGTCAAATGGCTCTATAGTAATTCAAATGCTGACAGTTGGCATTGTTCTCTGACTGGCAAACAAAGCAACTATTTCAGTGTTTGATCCATTTTTTATTATGACTGTGTAAAATGACATATTGCATCAAACATTTACAAAAAATAACGGGAAAAGTTTTTTTCTATTCTATGTTCAAATGAACTAACAACTGCTGGCACATTAACATTTAACAACAGCTAATCAACAAACAACATTAAAAAGAATGAGAATACCCCCTCTTGCCAGGATCTGGTATTGTTCTCTGACCAAAGGTGAGAGGTGTATGTGTTTTCTAACTCTGTTGCTTGATCTCGGTTTTATTAACACAAGCAGCCCACAAAGCAATATATTTCTTCAAAGACCCTATTTCAAGCTCTTCGCCATTGGGCTGTTCTCATATGTTGCAGCACTCCTATGTCACTTAGCTCATGCTGTAATTAGAAGAGAAGAATTAGTAAAGTTCCTAAATGTCTTGTTTCTCTGATTTTAAAAGAGTGAAATGCTACTAAGAGAGATTCCTGGGGAAAGGAAGGTCATTGAATGTTACAAGGTGATATTTCAACATCACTCAGCGTAGGTTATGCTCTGATGCTAGTCAGGTGCTGAAAAGTTAACTCACTGCGGCAAACAAACTAGACAGATCTCTTGATTATTTGACATTTATACATATTTTGATGGCAAAGCTCAGTTGTTAGTAACTGTTACATGTTCATGCATTTGTCTGAAATGAGTGTAAATCTTTACAGTCTTCCTACAAGGCCTTTCTTAGTTTTATGCTGGATTTTTTCTGAATTCAGTCGGTCTCAGCAACATGCAGACTTAAGCAAAAGCAGTTACAGAGTTAAAATAATTAATTAGTAAAGCAGAGACAAAATCAACAAGACTGACAGTTCCCTAAAGAAGGTGGTTTGGATTCAGTCTTTTCTCTTACTCTACCTGAGACTAACTTTTGAGCCAACAATAAAATGCAACCAGTATTTCTTCCACCAGTAGTTTGAGAATTTAACCTCTCTTTTTTTCTTTGCTTTTCAAAGAGGTCCCTGACACAAAAATGTCTCATTTCAGGTTGCATATTAAAATAAATGAAACTTCTTAAGTTCTAGAATTGATGAGGAAAAAGTGGCAAGTTTTAGTTTTAATTTGATCTGCATAATTTTTCTTAGTTTTTATTGCCTGGTTCAGTAGCTGAATCAAAAAATAAATTATTCAAACAGCTCTAATAATAATCTCCTTCAGAACAAAGATTAAGCCATACTGTTCCCTGAAAAGGTACTAATAACTCTGCTGACCTGGAATGGTGGTAAGCCTGTCAGCATGTAAACAAAACTTAGGTATATAGTATATGTTATTAGAGAAAGTAATATGTTAAAGGGACCCACCCCCCTGGCTAATTTGTCTGGAGAAGAAGAAAATCTGTATAAAAGTAAAAGTATTTGTATTGCTTATCTACCAGAACTTGGCAAAGTGAAAGCCTATGTATTTAGTCTTTTCCATAAAAATCCACATATCATAAAACATCTCTTCTGAGGAAAACTGTTTCCATCTTGTCTAGGAGGGCTGGTTCATTCTTGCATGAGCATTCCATACCTGTGAATAAGCAGAAGCTACTATAGCCTGGAGTGGCATCATAGTAGTATGTGTGCAGAATATAGCAAATAAATCCAATTTTATGTTAGGTTTTGGGAGCCTTTTTCTACACCGTTTTATTGATATGTTATGATAGCTTTATCTCTGAAACATATCTGAAACAGTTAAATCATTTTATATGTATGGAAGACTGTGATGTGAAGGGCTGTTCTTATATAAGTTGTTGTAGGGAGAGCATTGAGCATGTCAGGAATATTTGAGAGATGGACAGGACTGTAGGCACAAGACAGTCTATTCCAGGAAAAAGAAAGAAAGGCAGATACTCTCAGAGATATGGGAGATAACTGGGCCTCTGTACTGATGGTAGCCTAAAGTATGGCAGTGAAATACAGATATGTGGATCATGGGAAGTGTGGTCAAATGTACCAGTTCCTAACCCCTTTCCCTGAGAAAACCGTGAAACGTATTGTGTGTTCATACTTTGTTTCAGCACATTTCAGTGTTAAAGCGTAAGGGAATGTTGCAGGTAAGCTGGTATTCCAAACTGAGGAACAGCAGTGACTATTACCCTGGACAGCAGCAAGATACTGTTGATCTCCACACACAGAAGCTTCCATCTCTTGCTGTCACAAAAAGCACTGCCTTAGAAACAGGCAAGTAGTACCTTGCTGGTCCTGCAGGTACTCAGCCATTATCAGAACCTACAGTCTGAGAATGCAAGAGTAGGCTAAGGAAGAACAGGCTAGTGGGAAGAGGAGTGCTATAGGGGGAGGATGGAGTTGTAGGGGAGCATGGGACTGGCCTGTTAATTTGAGAGAGAGGAGAGGTATCATACAATAGCATGAATGTAGAGTCCTAGTTCAAGGACCAATCTTCCTAAAAATAGACCAGAACACCCACTTCCTCTTTTACGTACTGGGGTTTGGAGTTTGTCTGTATTGGGTAAATGTAGTAAGTATCAAAAGCCATGTTCTTGAGGCTATATAGATTTCTTTAAAACAAAAAGGCAGCAAAGTATGCTTACCTAATGCTGTGGGTCCACCTTTAATTGCTGTGTAGACCTGCTCACTTTTGGATTTCAGTTTCCCTCACCGATGAACATTCCCTTTCTCAATGTGCAAGCATGCAGTCTTTCCATTTTAATTTTCTCCTGCAGACCTTTATGTAATACAACACTGAGCAACTTTTCACAGTTGAAAAAGCCTTAGAAAATTCATACGGCTACACTCAGCACAGTGCACTACCACGGGCAGTAACTGAGGATCCAAGAAAGGGTAGCACTTTTATGGTGTACCCCAACCAAAACACCATGTATTCTGTAAGACTACATTCTTGCAGAGCTTTACTGTTTCCAGTTCTGAAGAATGACATAAGTTATCTTGGACATCGCAGCTCCAGATAAGGTTGGACTGATAAGCAACCAACAGGCTTTCTTTCCTCCCTACTCCATTATAAAATTCTCTCTGTCCCCTGAGACCACCAGTTAGTTCTGTCCTCTTTTTCTCTCTTCAGATTTTAAATTCTTGAGGCAGGGATCATCCCTTTCTCTAGTGCTCTTCTCTCCCCTTCCCTTTCCTCCCCAAAACTGAGAACACTGTCAGAACATTAAAAAAAAAAAGTAAGAAGAAAGAATGCAGTAGCAAATATTCCCTTTTCAAATAGAATCATTACCATAGCACAGTTATCCTTCAGCTACTAGCAGCTGCAAATGGAACAGGGAGATGTTAGTGTTCACTTCTACTGATCTCATTATACAAACCACTAAGAGGAGCAAGGGAATACATTTGGAGAGCTTTCATGTGGTTAAAGCGACAGGGGAAATTCATTCTTTGATATCCCCTTGTTCAGTGTATCTGCCTCACTTTGTGCCTGCCCCTCAAAAGGCAAGACTGTAAAAATATTAAAGGATTGTTGAAAGGGATTGGAAAAATGAAAAAAGGCTCTAATTAAAAGAACAAAAATATACTTGGAAAGTGTTTCTCAGTGTTTTTAAGTTCAAAACCAGACCACCTATCCAAATCTCCTCATTAAAAGTCAGATTCAATTTTCATGCAGAGAGCTTGATACCAGGTTTCTACCTATCTAGACAAATACTTACTACTTTGATTTCTGTATTACCAAGGGGCCTAACAACCACTGATTGATATGTGTGTTTGTGACCTGATGATCTTGGTAGGGAAAAGTCATCATCCCCAATTGTTGAATTGGTAATGAAAGCTCAGAGGTCAAGAGATTTGTCCAGGATTGCCTGGAATGCAAGGCACAGTCCCTGTCTCTGGAATTCCATGTTGCCCATTAAACATAAAACCAACATTCTTTCCTTCAGCTTTTTTTTTTTTTTTTTAAATTTTCATTTGAACACTGTAGTCTCTGTGCCTTGCTGACTCACTCTTTTATTGGCAGGACCAGGATGTTACATAAGAATTGTAGAAAATTTAGGATAGAAAGCAAAGTTGATACTACCCAAACTTTTTTTGAGTAGATGTGGCAGGTAAAGCCATGGTAAGGCTCGAGAAAAAAAGTACCAAATCCTGACAGAATCTACATGGAGTCTGGTTAAATAGGTGTCAGAAAAACCCAATGGCTATGTATAATTCATTGCCTTCGGGGTATGACACTGTATGTAGCATAGTATATAAAGATGAAATGTAGCCCTTTACATTTCAGGCTGCTGGAGAAATATATTTTCTTTTGGTTTTGTTTTCTTTCTCCATTAGAAACTGTAGTTTGTTAATTCCCTGCACAGCTGATTCTTGCTCTCCAGAGAATTCATCTGCATAGTCCTTACTTCTACAGTGTTTCCAACCTAGGGGGATATACTTAAATCTGACAGTAGAAAGAGATGCGCGCATGGCCACTTTGATGGGAACTCCAAGTTATCATCATAAATAGCTATGTGGTTCCCTTCAGAATTTAATTAGTCATTTCATTTGAATTATTCACTTGGAAAAAGACAGTGCACTGGGTAGCTTTTAATCTAATTAGGCTATTAGCTAGTAGTAGAAGATGAACATCTCCAAATAGAAGGTGAACATTATATTTCAGTCAATAGGGGTACTAGTCTTTGGGGTAATGCACATGGTTTTGTAGTGCTTCCCATACCCATTAAAACAGAGTAATCTTAAAAAAAAACCCAAAACAAAACCAAAAAACAAAGCCTGAGGTTAAGCTATGCTTTGTGGAATTTAGCCATATGTTGTAAAATTGAATGAAAAACTTTATAGAGGGAGGAACTGGCCTGTAAAGATAAGAATTAATGTATATATAGAAGAAAAAAATTGACTATATATAAAAATATATTTATTTATGCACTGCCTGAAAAAATGTCCTCTAAATAAAGTATAATTGTCAGCTATCACATGATAAAAATAAGCACGTCTGCTTGAAAATTTTGTAATGAATAGAATAATGAGGCTATATTTTAATTTTGCTAAATTATTGGGAATAGATGTAAAGATTTATTTCACAGAACAAAAGCATTTAAGGAGGACTTTATATTACTGTTATGCGTCAGTGATAGTAACACTGGGACTTCAGTCTGCATTACTACAATGATTAATTAAAGGCCTTGTTCAGGATGAGTGAACATCATTATTGTTTTTAAATAGGAAAGGCAGATAACCATTACTGATTACTCCTCAATTCCCAGTCTCACTTGTTAAAGACTAAAGAATACTAAAGTAGGTTGTATAGTTTTCATGAAGCTATAAACGGGGCCAAGAATAATACGATTAATATGCAACACATACAAAGGTAAAGAGTGAGAGCTGGATTAATTTAAAAATTTAAGTTACAAAAATACTGCACTGCTGTAAGTGCAAATAATACTGCCATTTTTATTAATAAGGTAAAGAAATGTAGGCTATAACTTTCATTTAAACAATTATTTGTAATTGCACAAAAATTTTTAGAATGCATTCCCAGATGCAGTAGCATTATTTAAAGCATGTACGTAAACAGAAGCTAACTACCTTGCCTTAAGAAAACATACATAGAAATTCTGTAATCTTGGGTAATTCAAATATATCAGTAAGAATACTGAAATACAAACCTGTCTGCTAATTAACTGACCATTAGAAATTATACACATTGTTTAAAATAAATATTACTGAGAAATGCTGTTGTTGACTTGGCTGAAATCAGGAATTACAGCCATAAGAAGTTTACACTAAGGCTTCCAGTGGGCAAAATAATTTCTAGGATGGATTTCTAGGGAGATATGCAAGCAGAGCTCCAATAAAATTTTTTATATTCATTTTGCAGAGGACACTTTATTTTGCACATCTGAGTGGTTGGCTTTGGTTTCCAGGTAAGAGAACAGAGAGTAGATTTCTTAGCTCAGTCAACTGTATCAGCAGGTGCAAATTGTGCTAGCCTTACAGTACAGCAAAAAATCTATGTGCTACGCACAAAACTTTTAATCCCATGAGGCCCAGAATGGAACTAGAGACTAGGAAGTATTGTATAAGAACATACGCAATTGCAGTGATTAGAAATTAATGTTATGGAATAGGATTCAAATCAGTCAAGACAAAGCTGATAGATTTAACCATTAGAGAAACTAGAAAGCTAGGAAAATCTACATTCTTTGTTGTGAGAGGCTTCATACAAGGCTGTAGGGTCTTGCTCAGAATCTGTAGTCTCAACTGCTTTACTGAAGAAGGTATTTGTCCCCTTCTTTCAGGGAAGAAACGTGGAGAAGGTAATAGTCTGAGCTTAATCAGAGCGTCAGACACTTTAAATATAATCAGTAAGGAAGAATAATTGCAATCTTTTGTTCTTCTCTGCTAGTTCATTGGTAGCAGGCCTTAGAACAATCTCATTGTTCAGTCTCTCAGCCTCCCCAAGTGCTCTGATTCAGTAATATAATTAAGTATATGACAAAAGTCCTGCTTTATCCATCCACCTGAGTCTTGCATCATGTTCTTCCCCTACGAAGTCATGATTTATTTCTGGCACAGAAATCCTCAGTAGGACAGGGAGGGGTGGTATGATCACGTGTAACAGCTACGGAGGGAGTAGTTCCCAATGGACCCGGCACCAAAACGAGTCCCAACAAAAGAAGTGCTTTGCTTGGCTCCAGCCATTTTTGCATTATGAAAAGGAATGGAAGGAACCTGTGTCCTTGTAATGTAACAAGAGGAAGAGCATAGCTCTCCTCTTCACACTGTCCTCTGTGGACAGCCTTCCAGACAAATAACAAAAGAATGAGAGGTCAGAGTTATTTCTACTTATTATAGTGTTAATTTAGAGACATCTATAAGTCAGTGTTGTGGTTTAACCCCAGCCAGCAACTAAGCACCACGCAGTCGCTTGCTCACTCATCCCCCCTCTCAGTGGGATGGGGAGGAGAATCGAAAAAAAGTAAAACTTGTGGGTTGAGATAAGAACAGTTTAATAACTAAAATAAAATATAATACTAACAATAATAATAATAAAATAATAATAATTGTAAAGAAAAGGAATATAACAAAAAAAAAGAAAAAAAAAGAAATAAAACCCAAGAAAAAACCCCGTGATGCACAATGCAGTTGCTCACCACCAGCTGACCAATGCCCGAGCAGTGATCCGCACCTCCCGGCCAACTCCCCCCAGTTTATATACTGGGCATGACGTTCTGTGATATGGAATATCCCTTTGGCTAGTTCGGGTCAGCTGCCCTGGCTGTGCTCCCTCCCAGCTTCTTGCACACCTGCTTGCTGGCAGAGCATGGGAAACTGAACAGTCCTTAACTTAGGATAAGCTACTTAGCAACAACTAAAACATCAGTGTGTTATCAACATTCTCACACTAAATCCAAAACATGCTGTACCAGCTACAAGAAGAAAATTAACTCTATCCCAGCCGAAACCAGGACAGTCAGAAAAATGCTTTCTGAATGAGTCCATTTAAGGCATACCTGGTCTGAAAAGATGAAATCTCTATTATGGGAATGCCTGCAGCAATAACAAAAACTCTCAAATCATCTTTTAAACAAAGAAGTATTTTAAGAAGACTTTTTGGGCACATGTTACAAAGAACAGAAAATAACCTTTTTTGGTTCTCACTGGACCATTATATTCTGTTATCTGTCCTTTAGAAAAAAATAAAGTGCAGCTGAGCTGAAGCTACTTGCATAACAGTCTCAGTGACTAAGAATTCAAATTCAAAAGGAGATGCAAGCAAACAAAAACTTCACCAAAAGACGTAAGTTCACAAATAAGTAGAAAATAGGCAAGTAATAATGTGTTCTCTGCTAAACAACAGATGTCAGGCAACATACAATGAAGGAAAGATGGAGGATTCTGGTGGTAAAATGATTCTTCTAATAGCACATAACAAATCATTAAAAAGTATGCACATCAGAGCTACCAATAATTGATCTAACAACATTTTTCAAAAAAGCCTTAGCATTCAGGATCCTGCGTGGGTACTCAAAACTTCTACAAATGTAATTGCAAGTGAAACTGTGAGGTTGCCATTTTGATGTTCTCTCTCCTTCCTTCAAATGGAATAGTCTTGCTTCTTTCAGCAACACTGAAGAACAACTCCCTGAAAACCCTAGCATCTATGATCTGTGGAGAATATTGAATATGGAGAAAAATACAGAAATATGTCACCATAGAAGCATGAAATCTTTCAGATATTTGGTGTGATACAAGGAAGTTCTTTTGTGTTCAAGGACATTAATTATAAGTTTTATACAATACCTAAGGGGTAATCTCAGAGAATAAGCCACACTTGTGTTGGCTACGAGTTTGGCAGGCAGATGCAGTTACCATCCGGTTCTTTTGTTTAATAGATATGAAAACAGAGCTGAAATGGAAATTGATGCGGAGATCTGTTTTAGGTGAAAGATCAAGGTCTATCTTCTGGCTGTTTTTTGTGATGGTGTGCCTCACTACAGACCTGTGAGATAAAAATGAATTTTGTCCCTTCCTCCAGATTTCCTGGGAAGCTCAATTAATTTTACAGGTTTTGTGTCTAGTCTGTGGGCTGTCTGAGAAGGACTGGGTATTATATGTATCTGTGTGTGATGTGACTCAAAAAATAACCCTGATATTTAAATGCGTAAAAGTAATGTGTTTTTCTGACTTGTCTCCTAATTTAGAAGATCCACATTTAGATTCCACAGCTGCTCTCTCAAGACTTCTTTGCAATGAACAGGTTCTTAATTCTTTATTAGACATAAGTCTATGAATCCTTATGAAAATTTATGGTGTGTTTTTGGCTTTTTATTAGAAAAATTTGGCAGTTATATGTAAGTGGGTTATTCAGTGTCCAGTGAAGTCACTGATAGCCATACTGTTTATTTTTCCAGGCAGAGAACCAAGTTTAGTTTTTTGTTTGGGGTTTGTTTTTTTTTCTTTACTAGGTGTTTTTTATTAGATTACTTGAGTATGTTCTCTGTTACGATACAGTTGTTCTTTCCAAGGTGAATTTTCATTGCCACTGTAGTAGAAATTTATAAAATTTGGAGAAATTATACATGCTCTGCCCCATCCCCTCATACGTTATTTTTGCACACCACAAGTATATTGCTTTCAACCAATAAAGGAATTGCAGACTTAAGCCTGAAGGAGCTGCAGTATGTCCATTCTTTATGTATGCAAAACTGTTGTTGTCAATGGCATACTTACGTTGGCAAGAATGTTAGGTCTGTATCACTGTAATAAGTAGAACTGTCATACTAGCTAGTTGTATTTTGTGAACACTAAAGTGTACTGTTCTGCAACACACATAGGATTGTGTTAAACAAAATAACTAGCAATGAGAATTCTGTGCCTTGGAAGAAATCATGAGAATAGCAAGGTGATTTTTGCCAACTCTAGATCTCTTAGAGCAGTTTTCTTCTGAATGGTTTGGAGTGGCAAAAAAAAAAAAATTCTTTTTTTTTTTTTTAATTCAACATCATGGGTTTATGAATTAGATCATCTTTGATACAAAAAAATGAGTCTTTTTACTTGAGATGGACAGCACACAAGAGTCTTGATCCAAACAAGTCTGTTCACTTAGTTGAGTAGACACTAGAACATTCCCTCATACTACCAGTTTTCAACACAAGGTGAACATAGTCTGCCATTCAAGGCATTGCATCATTTATCTCCAGCAGCATTAAAAAGAGATTTCCCATTAGATTCCAGGATGCTGCCTGGCACGTACAAAGCTTTTCTGATGACGAGCTCTAATCCGATATATTTTTTTTTAGCTTATACTCAAATCTTTTACATTTTATTATTGGAAGATTAGGACATGTAAGAATTTTTTGGTGGATTTTTTCTGCTGTAAAACAAGCTCATATTCTGTTGGCACATCAATCAATTATATAAAGAAAGAAAAAGTCAAATAAAATAGATCAAATAGCTGAAAAAAGTAAATTCAAAGCCATTTAGCTCAGTGACATCAGCAGACTGTAAATGATGTCTTTTCTATATAACCTTTTTATATAACCTGTATTTTACATATATATAATATATATATATAACTCCAGTGGTAGTCCTCACTCCTCCCAGTTCTTCCTGCTCCTAAATAAGAAGGGTCTGTCTGACCCCACTGGAAAGACAACTGAAGTGTTTAGTGCCTTTATATCAAAATTAGTAAATCTCTCCAGAAATAAGGAAGTGGTTAGTGCTTCATTATTGTTGATTTCAAAGTGAAATACTGTACGAAAAATAAACCCTTACATTTAAGTATTTCTTCACTACTTCCTCAAAACAGCATTTTCCAGTGTTTCTGTGCCATGTTTTTGCATTAAATACTTAATTTTGGGGTAAGTGGTGCATTTCAGGCTGCCCCACAGTGGTGCGGTTTTTTTCCTCAGTTTTTTCCCTCTGTCTTCCATCCTCAAGCTCTGTTAAAAGTCAATCAAACGACTCTTTATTTTTGAGGGTTTGGGTACAGAACTGAAACATCCATTATTTTCCCACCTGTAGTAGTGTTCACTCTGGAAAGCTAAGTTAAAGCTGTAGAAAAATAAGTTCATTAAATGTTATTTCCACAATAATGCACTGTGAACAACTTATTATTCTATATTTACATTACAGTAAATTAGAGAAGAAACAGGATTAAAATATTGCAGAACAGCTGCCTGAAATGGTTTCAGTTCTGTATTGCGGATGACAAAATGAGGTGTTTGACTGACTTCAGACTGTGCAGTTGCATTTTTTAACTGGGAGAAAGGTTTGTGTGATACCACTACCATCTTAAGGCAAGTCAGAGTATAACAGCTGAATTTCTATTTAAACAAAAGGCCAGATCGTAAATGAGCCTGTGTATCATTCATTTCACCTTGTTCAGTCATCATACTATGTTACAGTTAAAAATTCTGTATTCTGCCTGCTACTGAACCTACAAAGGCTTGCACAATAACAGTAGCTTTTTAAATACATGCACAGTTGTGTAGCCTTAATGTTCAGAAAAAAGCAGATTAATTTTCAAGTACAGACTGAATGCAGACAGACTGAGAATTTGAAGTCAGTACTCATGTTTTAATTTAAAATACCATACTGTTTTTAACATTTACCTTGTTAAGCACTGAAACTCCTTGCTACAGAATGTACAGAAGCTAATAATTTATTTGAATTTTGATGTGACACAAAATTGTGGAGAAGAAATCCATTAAGAACTGTAAAGTAAGAGACTACATCTGGCTGAGGAAACCCCTCAATGTAAATTGCTGAGAGAGAATTTTGCAAGTACTTGTCTTTTTTTATACTCTTTCCTAAACAACAGTTTGGAGCTGTGATAGTTGAACAACTGAAGTAAAGAGGCCTTTTGCCTGAGCCAGCACAGGTGTTCTTATTTATGTGGGAGTGTTCCTGATAACCAGATTTTTGGAAAGCACTTGGATAATACGGTGATTAATGTGTTATTAGAAGAATAATTGGACAAAATATTAGTAGGCTTGTTGCTACACGTGGGATTGGAAAACTATCCTACAAAATTTTCCTGAGAACACATTAGGTTTAATTCTGTCAATTCAAGTATTTCAGGTCAATTGCAGAATCAACACTGCAAAATTAACAGAAAAGAATCACAGTGAAGTAATTCGTATTAGAGTAATTACATTCAAATATTGTATTTTTTTCCCTGGAATAAAATGAAAAGTCATTCCAAGATAATGCAATCCATAGCTAAACATCACAATCCATAGCTAAATATCACAGCTATATGCTTTCCATGATGGTTGTCAGTACAGGCTCCCATGCTTCAAGCCATGCTATTGATTGTTGTCTGCTTCCTGTACTTTAGTTCTGTGAACTTCAGTTGCTGGATCTCACTGTCTCCTTAGCCTTGCTCTGCCCGCCTTGGCACCTGTGTATGTCTGCAGCAGATCCATTTGACACAGTACATCATAGTGGTTGGCTCTGCTATATATTATAGGAGCTTGGCACTCTTACAGTGCACTAAGAATGTTCTGTTTTTATTTGCAGTAACTGCACATCTAGGAGTTTTTCCTCCTGTTTGTAGTTTCAGTACTTTTTTTTCTTGCATTGGATTTTATTGGTTTTACTTCGTTACTTACCTAAGTGGATTTCTATTTTTGTTTTCGTGCTTCCTGTGAGGAAAGTCTTTTTCCACTTAAGTTTTTTTTTCTTTCTTTCTTAATACTATGTTGTCCCTTGACTTTGCAATTTTTTCAAGTTTCACTAAACCAGTGTTTAAATGCTGCTTCTAGAAATAGTCTGACCTTGCCAATCACCTTTTTTGCTGTTGGATAACGCATGGTACCTTCCAACTTCTACTTACGGTGTGTCTTTGAAATGGTCGATGTTACTTCAAAGTTTTGTCCTCCACCCCTCAAATTCAAAATTTAGTATCAATGTCTTGTGTGCTTTAGGACATTTAGTACTTTGCTTGTGTATATTAGAATGGAATATGGTAATTTTTAAATGTTTTTTTTTTGAAGATTACAGTAAATGTAAGCAAGGTTGCACATAAAACGTATTCTATCTTATACAGCTAAGGCTGTATTTTAATGAAGAATTATGAGTATGATGGGTGTTAGCACTGTATAAAAGTGCACTGTGTTCCCCAGGAGATTTAGGGAAGCTTTTCAACAGTTGGATCTTGAAGTTTTATTTTCCGTTTCAGCAAGGGAAAACTCATTTGAGGCTTTCAGGGTTCAGTGATTTTGAAATTAAGCCACTATACAGAACTATCACAGCACTTCTTATCCATGTGGAAGCTCAGACAAGATGATCCAAGCTAGAATTGTATGTCTATAGGTCTCATTTCTCAAGTTACTGGTATATGAATTATTATGTCACAGAGAAACTATAACATCAATATGGAAATGCCTTTGTAAAAATAGTTGCCAGCCCTTCAAACTGTCCACTGCAAAGCAGGTTGTTTCCTGAAATCCTGTTTCATTTTTCCTGTGCACCTGAGAATGCCCTTGTTCTGAAGCAACTACATGCAGGCAGACTGGGAGTGCTTCTTAAAAGTTTTAAGGTGCCAACCCTTTGTGCTGAGGCTTGCTGAGGGCAGATTCTGTTTGTATTTGCCTACCAAGCTTTATATTTGAGCTTCAGAGAGGAATAGAAGAAAGCTTGTTGTCTATGCAACCCTTTCGCCTTTGTTGGGGTTTGGCAGCCTACTAATCTGTTCTTCCTTGCTAGCACTACTTCTCCTTCCATAGGAATTTGATGCAAAGATGCTAGATCTCACCAGGCTATTGTGGATACATTCTCTGCAGTCAATTCAGTCCTGAGTGTAGGCCTGTGCCTAAATGATCATACAAATTACATATGACAACTGGCAAGGAAGCTGTCAGCTACTACCAAGGTCTTTGACTGGCCTAAATGCTGCAGATAGATAGTGACAACAAGGAGCATGTAGTTTCATTTGATCTAGGCTGGACTTCCAGAGACTTTCATCCATATACATTCAATCTAATTCAAAATTCTGTTCAAACTCAGAATGAATCTGGCTAACCTGTGCCGATCACGTCCAGAATACCAGCTTTTGATATGAACATGCATGAGCAGCTTGAATATGCTATAATATTCATGTTTCTGATATGCGCTAATAAGTGTATCGTGTACTACTTTCTGTATAAAGGAAGGCACATCTGATGAAGTTTGGGTTCTAGGCTCCCCTGGTATTTGTTCGGGCAGCAATATGTATAGGTTGTGCCATTAACTATGCTGCTGGAATAGAGGAAAAGGCAGCAGCAGCTGTTGGATGGAGGAAGTGGCAGTAGAGCAGACACTTAAGGATCAGCCAACACTGACCACAGCTAGTGGGTAGATGATGGCTTTTTGCCAAAATGTAGACATCTCATGCTTTTGTGAGAGCAAAATATCCTGCTATTAGCAGAAAGTTCCCCATCTGTTTTTTAGGACCAGCAATTTCAAGCTCTTTAGAAATTTATCTTAAACTACAAGTGACTGAAGGTAATAGAAAAATATATCACAATTTGCAACTGTGTAGGAAAGTGATCAATGAATTGTAGATGTACAGTGAGTATGCTGAAAAAAATAAAGTGCACAGTAATTTCCAGCACTATTTATTTTTGGGAAAGGCCACTGTATTCTTTGTGTATTATGAATTACAAAAAAAATAGGCTAAGCAATAGTCTTGCTTAAAGTTAACTAAGAAAGCCAAAGAGAAGTGGATAGGAGAGTTTGTATGGAGAAGGCAGTGCTAGGAGTGAGTTCCATGCAAAGCCGTGCTTGGAGGAATGCATAGAAGTGCTTTTGTGGGAATCTGAGTGCATGCATCAGCAAGAGTTCACTGCCTTTTGTCTCAGAGAGTACTTACCACATGGTATTTCTGTGTGTGACACCCAGGCATGACACCCAGAGTCTTGCCCAGATGTAATATATGTAACTCCCTCCTGTAGACATGCATTTCCATTACAAAAGTAGCTTTCTTCCTTAGCTAAAACCACTTTCTAAGTTACATGCCCTGAACAAAATGTTAGCTATTCTTCCTGAAAAAAAATTCTCAAGTGTAGTTGGGCATTTGGGGGGGGCGGGGGAGGGTTTATGGCCTGATAAGTACATATAAACCCTTTTCCTGTACAGACTTTGACTCACTGTAGACAAAGCCAGTGTCAGATTAAAGAATGTGAACAGGGAATGGATAGAATGAAGCAAGATGAGAAACACAGAATAAGCTTTAGAGATGAGCAGGCAGCTTGAGCTGAGTACTCTGGAAAACAGGGAATCATTGAAAGATTCAAAGACAGGAAAAATTGAATGCAAGAAAGATCATCTAAGATGGTCCTTATTGGCTGGCAAGATAAAGTAGGTGTAGAAACTAGCCTTGCAGATTTTAGCTGCAGTTTTAGATCAGTCATTACTTTGTTTGGAATATTTTTTTTTTAACTTTCTCTGGTGTTTATGCTAAGCATGAGAATTGAAGGAGAAACAGATCAAAAGATACCCTTCATTAGCAGTGGACTGTAGTGTTAAGGAAAAGATAATCATTTGGTAATATGGGAAACAGGTGCATTGTTACACAAAGACGACTAAAATAAATCACTTCCTTTCACAAGTTAGTGTTCAGTCTTCTCCCAGAACTGTATGAATTGAGAACTATGGAGTTATCATTTGTCATTTCAATACTACAGTGATGATGCCATGCAAGCAGTTTAGCAGCCAGAACCAAAACTATAACTGGCCTATAGCAATGTGTGAAATCTTTTGCCTTCATAATAAATGTACCAATTAAGTAGAAGAATTCAAGGATTAAGATTCAGAAAATACTATTGTGTATATAGTGACCACAGGAAGACTGGTAAGTCCTTTGCAAGGTAATTTTCTATATTAAATGATGAATAACAAAAGCAAAGAAAAACCACGGTGGTCTTTAAGATTAGAGAAAATTGACAGAGATAGGTGAATATTTCCATCTTGCCAATGATAAATGTTTCCACATTCAGAACACTTTACCTAAGACACTCAAAGGTGAATTGCAATGGCTGAAAATAAGCTCTTCAGGGTGAAAATATGAAGCAAGATTCAGACCCAAATATATGGTGTCGCTTACCACTTAAGGTAAGCGACACCATAATTTGTCTTAGGATGTTGATGACAGTCTACTGATTTTAGGTGATGGCATAGTTAAAATAAAACAAAGATGCCTTGAAGCCTATACTAATTTTTTGCTTTTCTGTTTTGATTGCATTTCCCTTCTGTAGAGAGGAGAGGTAATGGATGAAATTGCAGGTTTATTTTAATACAGATTTTTTACTGGTAAAATATTAAAGATTACTACATTCTATTCATAGTCCAAATTCAGCTCTTCAGTCACACTGCAGCAGTGCAATTAAGTGGAGAGGAGTGCAGGGCAATTTTCTCTAAAAAACATTCCCAAACATGCATATGAATACAGCAGAACTGTACACTTCTAGGGCTGTACTGTGATCTGAACCTGTATAAATATTAGAAAGAGTAAGAAAAGCCTGTCCTTTGCTTTAGGTCAGTAGAAGTGAGTGCCCAGTGCTGACTGTGCTTCAAAGCTTGTGGGAAATACGTGGATGACAGTCAGAATAGCTGTACAGCAACGGCTGTCATAATTTATTTGCCAGCAACATTTCATGTTGCCCTGGATCAGTAAGAGAGGAGAGGGCAAATTACAACTCTAAGTGGTATTCTGGTTTAAACAGGGCTATAAACATGTCCCTTTACCATATATTTACAAAAGGACTGTCTTCGGTCTAATAAAAAGGCTTAATTTGGGCATTAAGCCTTCTTAGATGTAAACTAGTGCAAAGAATTAAGGTATGGACTGATACAAAACAGGAAGTTTTCTTTGCCACTGTACATTTAAAATTCTCAAAAGTACCCTAATTCTGGAGAATGTTTACTCATTCAACAAGGTGTGTTTCTTCCCCATGGGAACAGGCGGTAACTTGATTCATGGCCTCCCTAACTACCTTCAGTGTTTCACAGTTGTCTGTGGGACTCCCGGCCTTAAGCCTTGGCTTAATGTTCTGAACAGGCAGAGATCATTAGCACTCCTGTAAAGAGTCAGTTGTAGAATTCAGTTTGGTTATCATCAGATCTGCTTTCATCATAAATGCCGGTTTGAAGGATAATAGTTGGATTTTAAATTAGCAGATCTGATGCTGAATATCTTTTTTTATGGTAGGTTTGTCTTACAGATGATATAAAGTCTGATGCAAAGCTCTTTGAAGTCACCTGAGTTTTCTGTTGATGTCAAGTCTTTGGTCCAAGACTTTAGTGTCAATCTCACTTGCACTCATTTGTGTAAAGACACAATAGATCTGTGTTAATGGATAAGTAGAAGAACAGATTGTGTGATAACTGCATGGTTTTTATATTAATATGTTTTCCCATGACTTTACATGTCTTTGCATTAATCTAAATCTTCCTTAACACTGCTTCTAATCTAGTCAGCAGGAGTTGCAATAATGTCTAAACACAGAGGAAAAGCAGCCAAGTATTATGGTCGTTTTAGTTATGTGTCTATTGCAGTACTTGAACATGAAGGTATCTTAGTTAAAACCAGCCCTAATTCAAACAAATATTCAGTGGAAATATTATGAAAGCTCTGATTAATCTAGCAATTTAATGTTTGTTTAATCAAGATATTGCAGAGATACTTTTGTAAAGCCTGATAAATTACACTGAAATCCAATGTGGCAGCAGACATAAACGATAGCTACCTAAATATTCAAATCCTTTTATAAGAGATGTGTATACAGAAAATAGGTAGAGTTGTTTACTTTTTAAAGTCACTAAAACTGTCATTTAATGCAAATGAAATATACAAAGTTCTCAAATGTGAAACTAAATTATTTTATGAATATACATTTTTAATCATGAGAAGAAACTGTCTAGACTAAAATTCATTGTGATGAATATTATGATGATACAGAGAACAGAAGTGATGACACTTGCTATAAGTGCTCCCTAAATATGCACAGAATTATTTCCTGTTATATGTGTGAACGCCTTTGAAAAAATGCTGAAATTCAAAGTTTTAGTGTCATGTGCCAGAGTAGCGATTTTTTTCAGTCTTTTAAAATGCATACTTGCATTTGAACTTTAATTCATTATGTGAAATTTTCAGGGTTTCAGATACAAACATTCTACTTTCTTTGCAGACTGCATAATATAGCTGTGTGGTAATTATTGGTCTTGCCCTGCTTCTTCTAATAACCCTATGCTGTTGCACTTCTGCAAAGCAAACTTACAATAAGTGGAGACTTATCAGAAGATTTAAGGAAAATAATTTTGTTAAGTAGCTCAGGATTCTGTCAATCACACAACCTTTCCAGGCTGCCTTTGTAATATGAAGTGTGTATTCCTTTCGTTATCCACCAAGATCCTACCTGTTCTTGCGTAAGAGGAGGAAGGGGTTTATGAAGGGAGGTTGAAAATGGAAAATGAAGCTAAAACCCATAAGTGATTCTCTTTTTGGTATCAGCTTGGGAAAAAAACATTAAGACAGAGTTGGAAAACTCCCTTGCTTCTCCAAAAAATTAAGGTACTGGTGATGTTAGTCAGCCTCCTCCAAAGAGAACGAGGAAAGGAGAAAACTAATGCACTTTCTTAATTTTTAAATCCCGGAGGATAAATATTTTAAATCTAGTGGTACCTGTTCCAACACCTAAACCCCCACTGTCAGAAGCATGCTGGCTAGAATCTGGTTTTATACACTTGACGCGCCTTAAGTGCTTTACAAGAGATGAGTCAGATGCTTTAAGTGCAGTCAGCCATGATGTGTTCTGTATTAATTCCCACCAGCTCTGCAACTTTAGAAACTAGTATTTTATATTCTTCATAACTATGGAGAAGCAAGGAGCAGCAAAGAGAAACAGCTACCTGACCCCAACCCACTGTGCCATGTGTTTCCTCACTGAAGGAACTGAGGGTAACCTGGGCAGTAACAAGTGGGGAGGAGAGGTGTCTGGAGTGAAGTTGAGCCTGGGAAAAGGGGAGAATAGGTGTTTTAAATGTTTGTCTTTTTTGTTTCCAAATACCATAATCAGTAATTATTTATTCTAATTGGCAATAAGGTAACTTAAAGTCCCCAAGCTGAGTTTGGTTTGCTTGCTTGGTAAGTGATTTCCTTGTCTTTATTTTGACCCATGAGTTTTCTCACTCTTGTTCTTCCTATTTTCTCCCTCATCCCACTACGGGGGTGGAGGGCAGTGAGCAAGCAGCTAAAATATCTTGCAGACTGAAGTTCCCTCTCCATTCCTTCTTTACTGGCACCAAATCTATCTTAGCCTTTTGGATATTTTAACTCTTTTCAATCTAAATTAAGTATATTATCCTAATTGAAAATTTTAAAAATTATGGAACAAGGCATTATTTTGTTATTAAAAGCTTCCTTGTGTAGAGTGGAAATTGAGGCCTCTGCATCCTCCTATTTGTGTATACTGTCAGCCTGGTGAGAAGTAGCATAGGAACTCATGATTCCCATTTATGAGCACATAGGCATAAAGGGAGGAACTCTGCCTCTGTTCTCAGTGGTTCATTTAATCTGTGCTACAATTCAGTTTATGCCACCCAAAAGAAGAGGAGGAATTGTTATTCTCTAGCTCAGATGAGCCTCCAGTCTGTTTCAGGTCTGCAGACAGTATTACTATGTAAAATTGTTGAATAAGAAGTAGAAAAAATCCATGGAGCAGTAAGAGGCTAAGGCAACTGAAATGCCAGTTACTTTTTTCCTTCCAGTTTATACATTGCTGATAGTAGTTGTTAACATTCCAGGACTATGTAAATACCTGATGGGGGGTACTATGTAAATACCTGATGGGGGGTACTAAACAAGATGGAGCCAAACTCTTCTCAGTGGTATGAACTGAAAGGAGAAGAGGTAATTTCAACAAATTGAAATACAAGAAATGCCATTTAAACATAAGAAAAAACCTTTTCACTGTGAGGATAGTCAAACCCTGGAACTGGTTGTCCAAAGAGATTGTGGGTTCTCCATCCTTGGAGATACTGAAAACCTGACTTGGATGCAGCTGTGAGCAACCTGCTATAGCTGACCCTGCTTTGGGCAGGGGGGGTGGATTAGACTATCTCCAGAGGTCCCTTCCAGCCTTATCCAGTCTGTGATTCTGTGTTGACCCTTCCAATAGGTACTTTCCTACCCATGAATAGCAGCACAGAAATAAAAGAAGTAAATGTAATACTTATAATTAATGCGGGGCAATGCCACTAATGTCCATAAAAAGCCATCTGAAACTGCTTGAAATGATGGCCTTTGAAAATAAATTGCACTCAAATCACCCAGCTGCAGACAATTTTAGTAAAAACATTGCTGAGCTGATATGTGGGTTGACGATGTTTCCATTGGCTATGGTTTGCAAACCTCCTATTAATTTCTCAACTGAAGCTGCATAGTCATTCATCTTTAGAAAAGCTATTCCAAAGATTTATGAAAGCATAATATGAAAATAAGACTAATGTATTATCTGAAAAGGGCATTAATGTTCGTGCTACTCACAGCATAAATCAGAGGTCAAATGGTCATTCACATCAGAATGGGTAAGGCTCCCTATAGTACTCCCTTAAATTCACGCCCACTAGCATGCAATTTTTGTTACCTGCATTAAGAAATGAGGCAAAGTACATATATTCCTGTGGCCTGAACCTAAGAATATTATCAAAAATAACCATACAGAAAGACCAGAACAGAGGAAGGCAAATATACTAAAGAGAATACCTACTCTCTTCCTGTGGGTTTGATCATTTGGAGCTAAGTGCTTTTCTTGTACACAACAGAGTTTTGTTGAGGGCTACGAGATGCTTTTTGTCCTGAGACAGTACAGCAGCAAGAGTTTTTATATAGTGGCTACTAAGAATGCTTTGCATTCCTTTGACGCAACTAAAATAGAGAACACAGCTGATAAGCAGAGTTTATTCTGGGTCTGCTGTACATTAAACAGTTGTAATTATGCTGGTTTTGTCCTTCGTAGAATGACAAGAATGAAAATACTTTAAGTATGTATTTTATAGAGATGAAAAACTGCCTTCCAATTTTATGTCTGTTTTCCTTTTAAGATTTTGAGGTTTTTTTATATTTTGTGAGTGCACCAAGGGAAGACTGTTTCCAGCATTACAGAAATCCAGCCACCTCTAAGGTAAAATGCAGTCATTAGAACAGAGATCAGCAAAGCTACAAAATGATTGTTGATAGGAATGTTAAGAGTATGATTAAAAAATTGTAGGTGTGAAATGGCACTTAATAGTAGATATCTCAATTGGACTGAGAGCCAAGACCTCACAGAAGGCAAGACACTTACTGAACATGCTTCAGTCTTCATATTTTGAACAGTGCAAAAAATGCCTTTATAAAGAATCTTTTAGATTTGAGACGTCCAGGGGAAGAAGTGTCAAGTTAACATAGACTCTGTGCGGTGCGATTTTACCAGTGTACCAAGGTCAATACCTTTACATGAAAAATGCTGTGCGTACTTTAATGACTGCAAATAGCAGTCCATCCCATATCTAGTTCAGAAATTATCTCTCTTGACAACAGCTTGACAAGCAACTCTTCATGGCCCTTTTAATTAAACTGAGGTATTAGTTTGCTCCTTGGAAAATCTGTAGCTTAGTGAATAAACATTGGCTATTTCTATTTCCAGAAATTTCCTTGGAGATCTCATCTAAATGTTCTGGAAGCTTCCAATTGACTTTGTTCATTAAATATGAAAAACCACATCCAGAGCTGTCCTAGCTTCAGGAGTTTTTTATTCTAATAACAGGACCAGTACTTGGCCAAATTGAACCTAGTTGGTTATTCTTTTGAATGCCACATGTGGATTTCCAAATGCCCTTGCTGTTTCTGTAACTGTGGGTTATCCAAGAGGTCCTTTTTTGAACAGCCTTGAAAAGATTAAAAATGTAAGTCTACAAAGGACTATGATGCTCATGCAAGTTGGCATGGATCTGTGATTTTACATGTTGAAAATTTTCATTCTATATTCTTCAAGCGTGATTCTAAAATTGACCTGAAATTATAATAATTTCCCCAAAAAAGGTTAAACCCCTTAATCTTGCATTATGTAGAAAGAAACTTTTAAAATATTGATTAGGCACTAGCCTCAATAAGGAAAGAAAGTCTTTCTGTATCAAGTTCTCAATACATTTCTCCATGTCTTCAAAGGCAGAGGAAATATAAAAAGTTTTCTTAGGAAGCCTTTTCTCTAACAAGCCTTTAAATGAGGAAAATTCCTGGTATATTGGGACTGGCAGGGATCATTCAGTAAGCACCACTCACAGATGTGGCAAATTTGAACTAGATTTGTGGTCTGTCTAGACCAGGTTTTGATGATAGCCAGTATCAGGTGCTCTTAAAATGGTGCAAAAAGTCCTCAGCAGCATGCCTTGTCCTGAGGGAACATTTTCCTTTTAACAGCAAAGGCTGATACATGCATCTTCCACTAGTTGCATCATATATGATTCGGCATATTTCAAAATAGTATTTTCTATAATATTGCACAGTGAACAATTACTAAATTTATGTTTGTGTGTGTAGACCCTGCTGCATTACCTTGAGGTCATCAGGATAATTTCTGGTCTCTTCCTTGAGATGCTCAATTTTTAGCTAAGCTAGCCTGTGGCATACCAACAGATTCCAATACAGGCAGCCCTGTTTTGAGCATTGCCTGGGGATATTAAGTCAAGAACTGGCAAGAAGATGGATGTTTGGCAGAAGTGACAAATTCCGTTTCCTAGAGAAAGTTGCTGACTGCACTGTTCCAAATAGAGCGGCTTATCTGCCATTCCAGATGTTGTAATGATGACAGCTGTTTAGGGGGACCTTGAAGAGGTGAGGGAGTGAATGAATTTACTGGAGAATCCAACTTGCTTGTAAGTCTAAGAACAAATCAACACTCACTATGATTCACGCTTATATTCTGTGATTCATGTCTATATTCTGAGCAGTTTCAATGCACAGACTTCCAAGTAGCAAAAACATGCACATTAATAAAAGTTCACAATTAGTATGTGTTTTCAAACCTAGAGAATTATAGCTACATGTGGACAGAATAAAGCAATGATGTTCTAAAAAGGAAAACTTCCTTCTGTGTGAAATGTTCTCATATCTGTGCAAGGTTTTTGAGGCTGAAACAGATGTTCAAACTCCAAAACATAACATGCAGCTCTCGTTTGGAGTGGTTAAACCATCCTGTAAAATATGTTGCACTCTTAGTCTTGCACAACTTTGTAGCAACACATCGTTCTCTTATATGGATGTCATCTCCTCCCAGTCAATCTTTCATGTGGTATTTTTCTTAGGTACCGAGTGCCATGCTCAATTCTTAACTAAAACCAAAATAATTTAATCTTCAGTTACTTTTTTTATGACCATCAAAAGCAGCAGCAATGAATGCAAGAACAGAAAAATATATTTGTCCCTCCTTCTACCCATTCAAAAGATATGAACTGGAAATATTTGACTTCTGACCAGTATATTGTTGGATTCATGCTCTGCTTACAGGAGATAGGAGGGTTGAGGGGAGAGAAGAAGAAATAAAGACATATAAAAGCAGGTTAAGCAATGGAATACTAGATCAAAAACAACTGAGGTAAAAGCAGACAGCAAGAAGAAAGTATAGCTGCAGCCCCAGGATGTGATACAGTAAGCCAGAAGTTTCAGATTGCATGCTTATAGTTTCTTGAGTGATCGTTGAAATTTACACTGTTTCTAAAAGCTTCTTATGTGATTGAAGGCATGACATACATGCTTCAGTTTGTACAGGGACTGATTGAAATTACTTAGCTTTTTTGTTACTGTTGTTCTATATTTTTCTTAACTAGTTTTATTTTCATTTCTATAACTATATACTTCTGCATATGAAATCCTTGTGATAGTAAAAATTTGTTGTCATCTCAGTGAGTGTAGTCACAAAAATAGTAAAACAGACCAAAGCCATAAAATCAAATTACCCAGCTAATATCAACAAGTTTTCTGAAGAATCTGCTGTTAAGTTTTCAAGCGTCAAAAAGTATGACACATTTGTTCAGAATCTGAAATGCATGTTTGTCTTTCATTGAAATGCACGTTTGTATTTCATTGAGTCTATGTTGATAATGTGCAGTTATTTATTGAGACTGTTAATAGCTCTTTGATTATAGGGTTTTTTTGCTGACATGTGTTGCAGAAGGTTTATTCACCTATTCTCCAATAAGCCAAATGACAGGAGTTGCCAAATTTCTGCTCTTTGGGTTGTAGCTAAAAGAAGCTGAGTCCAAAAAACAAAAGTCATGAAGATGTTCTTGATAATATTAAAGTGAGGAGTACTAATCAGAGAGACTTTTCCTCATTAAAATTCTTAGATGTAGCAATTTACGTAGCTCAGCGTTCTTCCATGCCGTGCAGGTAAAATTTTTCAGCAGCAGACGTAGACATTTTTAAATTTTTTTGAGTTGGTACAAACTCTCTATTGTACTGATGTTTCTAGCAAGATTATTATTATTGTGATGCAATCATTTTTGTTGTGGGAATATCACTTAGTGATGAATCCTATACTGTTTTAATAATCGTGAACCTTTTGAGAAAACAGTTACAATATAATGATTTCTACAGAGGACAATTTAATTTTCGATCAGAGGTTATAGAGGTCAAACATGATATATTGCCTGTCGGCATTTTTCTGACATGCCCAATCAGTAGGGATTTCTTGCTCCATTTTCTAATTTTCTTTATTTTTTTAAATATTTCCATTTAAGATTAAGACAATTTCTGAAGTAAGAACTGCTTTTCCTTGTCAAAATGTGACCGATATATGGGGGGTTTGTTTGCTTTTTAAGAAAGTACTATAACATTTTTTTCTGAATATTGATGTGGCTTTTATCAGTAGCTTCTATAAGTATCCAGTTTTTATTGCCAGTGATTTTTTTTCTTTCTTAAATATTTGCCTTTCTGAAATTCAGGCACTGGTAAAATTCCTACCAGTGAAATAACTAACCTCTTATTTGGTCAACAAATGCATAAGAGACAGTCCAGGAAGTGTGAAGGCAATACATAATGTTGATCTTGTATTCATCTCTGTGTTCAGATACTTTCGTCAGTGTGAATCAGATTTAAGGCTTACATTCTCCTGAAGTCAGTAGAACTTATAGGCATATGTTTAAAGCTAAGCAGTCTGTTATTTGCTGTGTGAATGAAGGACAAATATGCATATTTAACTGTTTTCAGATGTTAATTTTTTTCCTACCCTATTCTTAGGAAAAGCATATACACCATAAGCTTTCTTCTGTTTGCTAAAGGCATAGCAAAATTTTAGCGCATAAAGGCACTAGAGGCTGACTTTTTATGACTATGCAGGTCAAGGTACTCTGAGAAATTTCCTTTATCTTTCTGGAACCAGTCTGAGCTGTGAAGCCTTTGTGTCCAAGTTGTACTATGGTCCTGAGAGGTCAGAAAACGAGACTAACAATACTCTTATAATCTGATTTGCCAAATACCAGTGCATTTACTGATTCAGTGAATGAATGTGAAACGTAAGTACTACGTTTCAGAAAAATCCTATTGGTAGAAAAGGAAAGTAAATGCTTTTTTATTTACTGAGGCATTCAGTACACTTTGGGATTATGTGTAAAGCCTTACAATGCTTGCTTATGCAATTAACCTGTGCATTTGCATGCTTTATGTCTTAATTAGCAAGTGTAACATAGTCTGGATAGACAATCTGTGTGTGACCTAATAGAATTCTGTTTTTAAAAATGGCATGTGCCATCATATAATGATAAGCCAAAATACTTACTTATGATGTCCTAATAATTCTTGATTTATGTCAAGTATGCAGCCATGGTTCACTGTAATAGATATTTTCTCCTCATTCATTTCTTTTCAGTCCTGAAAGTCTCACAAGAACAACAACCAAACAGGCATATGAATAGGAAATATTAAGTGAATTTTTGCTTTTTGACTGAAATCCCAAACCAGCATGTGCTAGTCTGCCTTTTGAACAGGTGATGTATGCAACTGTAAATGTGAACATAGTAACAACGGTTTTTAAAGTTGGTGTTTATTGTTAAAAAAACCCACAACAAAACACAAAAAGATGGGATTTCCCAAAAGAGAGAATAACAGCATGTTCATGTTAAATTAGTGGAAGTTTTTCAGTTATTTTAATGCAAAGATGCTATTTTGGTTCTGGACATCAAAATCATTTCTACCCTTTGGCTATTCACAAGTCTGAATTATCTGGTAACTATTGGATTTATATTTTGTGTTCATTGATTCATTAAAGCAACTACTCACATTCAGACATGGACAGACTGTTCAGATGTATATTTTATGGATTAGCAGACCTTTCTTGCCTGAAATTACCTTTTTAAATTTATCATATGCTTATCCTAATGACTCTGTCTTGATCATATGAATTTCTGTATGGCTGAATTTCTATATGGCATGCAATCTTTATTCTCAAAGGGATGGAAAATTATCTGTTTCCCTCAATAGTTTGCTCCAGCTATTCTATCACAGTCACTGTTAAAAGCAATTGTTTTAAACAATTTTTATTTTCACTTTCATGTTATGCTGTTCTTTGCTTAGTTACAGAGCCCTTTTGTAACTGATATTTTCTCCTTATGAATGTACTTATACAGTAATCAGTTTTAATTGCTTTCAATCTTATTTTTGATAAGCTAAATAGACTGAACTCTTTAAATCTTTCACTACAAGTATTTTTCTGCAGCTTTCATATAATATTATGTCTTTCTCTGAGCCTACTCCACTTTTTAAGCATGATTTTTAACATATGAACACCCAATCTGCATGAATTATTCCTAGGTAGAGGAGTAAAATTATTTACTGCCATTCATCCTTTGGGTTTTCACTGTAAATTGCCTAATCAGTGTGACATTAACATCCTTTTCAGAGTCTGTCTTTTCCAGGATAGTTTCCTGTTCTGTTTGTATGGCTTGTATTTACTGTCCATGGATGCTTAGCTGTATTAAAATACCTCCTGTATTAATTGGCCCATTTTGTCAGACATCGAGATTAACCTGTAAAAATACTGTCATAGTTATTTACCACTCTGCTGCTCTTTGTGTATCCTACTAATCCTGTCAGTGGTGGTTTATACGTGTTTCCAGATGGTAGTAACAATTATAAAGCTAGCCCACCTCTTAACCTCTTCTCTTAGCAAGGAGATTGAATGAAATAATGCCTGCACAAACATAAGGCATTATGATATTTTACGGAAGAAGCAGTATTCCTCCTACTTCTAGATCTGCAAAGCACAATGGAGGATGAGAAGTAGTAGAGGTAAGATTGGCTTCAAAAACCTGATAAGAAGTCTAGTCAGGGCATACCTTCTCAGGCAGGCTCTCAAAGAACATTCAGAAAACACTGAGAAGTTGTTAACCTGATTTCAAGATCTTCTGCCAAACAACGGTAGAGAATTTTATCTTGAGTTACTGCTTTTAGTTCTACTGAAGCATTGTTTCTTCCTGTAACTTCTTCATAAGACCAGTTTTCTCAAGGCGTTCCTATCAATCTTTCTAAGTGAAATACACATATATATTTCCCATTGTACTCTTATCTGTAATGTTGCATTTTTCTCCTACTGAAAAACCTCTATACAGGATCTCTTATTTTGGCCTTGGGCAATTCATTCTCTGATATGCAAATATCATAAATAATGCAAAACTTGGGAGTTGTGGGGGTTTTCTTCTTAGTCCATTCAAACTTAATACTCAGCAGTTTTTATTTTGAAAATCCTTTGCTGAATAAAACTCTGTAGGGCAAATCCTGTCCCTAGGGTACAACCTTTACAGGTGAGTTATGAATCAAGAAGTGCAACAATTACTGAAATCTGAGGAAATCTTTGGTCAGGTGGGATTTCTCCATCAATGCTCTGTAGCTCTTTCAGCCTCCTCCACTCTCTTTCCCTAAAGATACACTTAGTTATTGATCTGCTGACTGCACAAGCCTACTGATAAGCTTTCTGTTCTCTGCTGCAGAAGGTGTATCTGCTGGCCAAGTAAGCGTTTTGTGGATATAGAAAGGTGAAACAGCAAAGCTGCTATCACTGTAGGAAGAGCCCTTTTTAGCTACAGGAGAGAAGAAAAAATCACCTTCAAAACTATAAAGAATGAACTCTTTCCCGAACAATCAAGCCTTCAAAAGTGGGAATCAGTTTTGAGTCTCTATATAGTGAATCAAAATAATATTCTTCATTTAGGAGAAGCAGACAAGATTAGTCATTTTAGTACACGATGCAGATGCTCTAGTTTGGCTTGCAAAAGAAATTTTTAAAAGTGATTTAAGAACTTGACATGAAAGAATCTTGCTAATCTCTGAACTTGTTTTCTGGGTTTCCCCAGGTCATTTCTGACCAGTACTGCTTCAGAACTTTTTCCAGACCAGAGAAGGTCACCCATTGCAGGTCTGGAGATCAAGGATCACATAAACCTGATTATTCACATTATCTAGGTAGGAAGATGAGATAAAAATTTAATCTGGATCTATTCTCCTCTGGTTGATCCCTCTTGCATTGTGACACATCTTTGTGTGGCAGATTGAACAAAACCAACCCAAAGCAATGTCTCAGTCTTTAATTCTCCTTCTGCCTGTCTATTTTAGTGTTGTTTTTAGCCAATTAGTTGTGGCTACCTTCAGTGTGGTATTCTAGAAGGACCATGTTTTCCTTACTCACATGAAAGTGTTCTTCAGTACTGCTTCAGTTTATGAGGTCAGTTTAAAATCCTGTGTCATTCAAATATTGGCTCTGGTCTGACTATAAATGAGGGGCACACTGATAGTTTGGTTTGATGATTTATCTGTAAGAAACTGGATTTCAGCCACAAAACTAGCTGAGATTGTTACAGTGTTATTTGGCAGATTATAGGCACATGACATGTAGTATAAATAATCTAAAGGAGAATCCATTGAAAGCCATTTGGTCTTCCTTCAGGCTTTCAGCAGGAGTTTTAACCTTGCAGTCAACCTCCAATGATACAGTCTCTGTAATGAGTTAATTTCTTTGTCAAAATGCAAATCAATTTTCTTAACAAAAATGTATGGTATGCCCTAAAACACAATTCTAATGAGATAGATATATATATACAGGATCATATACTAAAATTTAAATTAATTTATATATAAACTGTTACTTTAGCATGGAAAGATCTGTTGCCTAAATAACATTTTATTTTTGGAAGTAAATGATAATTACGAGGATTCAGTTGGACTGATTCATTGACGAAAAGAAAATTAATACGAAGCCAAAATTCACTTTGAGGTGAATAATTGGAATTGACAACTGTTATTATTTTTTATCATGTAAGTTCCATCTTTTGGATAAGACTGAAATTGCTTATAGCTGGTGGTTATGAAACAGCTGGCACTTTCTGATAGCCTTACTATGAGTGAGCTTTAGTCCTTGGAATATCTCCAAGAGTAAGGTGTCAGCAAAAGTAACTTGTCTCTAATCTAATTCCTATATTATATCACATAAAATACTAACGTGTAGTAGGATTTCATACACAGCTTCTAAACATAGTATTATCTAGATAGAGTTCCAAGAAGTGGGTACAAAACGCTCTAGAAAGATTATTCTGTAAGGGCTTCAGTATATTCTTCTCTTTGTGGCCAATGGAGCTTAATTACCAACACAAAAGTTGATGGTCCTTTGCCAAGATCCTTTTAAGCACATAAATGAGATACATTAGAATTAGGAGAGACCATAAGAGTTTGGGACATCATGTTTACCACAGTGCAGAGGACTATAGATTGCATGTGCAGAAAATCTGTAATGCATGCCCGGAGAGTCCTTTCTACATCTACATCAGCTATGAGGTAACTGAGCTTCCTGCATGAGACCTTCTGTGTATGACAACTGGATATTGGAGCCACCTTCTAAATAAGGCCCATGCTTTAAACTGACGATAGAGGTAGGCATCTAAATTATGTTGGAGGCCCACTGTTGTCTCCTTACCTTCCTAGCATGGTGACTATCCAGCAGGCTTGAAAGTAGAGTGGCCTAACGTCAGAAGAACTTGGAATTTCCAGGGTCTTTTCAGTTTTGCGTGGTCACTGCAGACTTCACTATAAAAAAGAAACTTTTTGTGTTAAAGAAATTCTGAACCTCTGTTTTGTTATTACTTGTCCTGTTCTTGTGCTTGGAAAATTGCCTTAGCAAGATTTGATTTGAATACTTTCCAATTAAAAGAGAAAGTCAAAGCTGCTAATTCTGTCTTCCTGCATCTTCCATCCCCCTTTTAATTTTCATCCTCTACATGATACTCTTTCTTTTCCTCTATATCACACGCACCCCTGTTTCTTAGTACTCTCAGTTCATGTTTGTTCCATAACTATTATCCAGCAAGAGGCAGAACAGAATAAACGGAGCTGTATCTGTTTGGAGTTGTGTAGCTCCTAGTTTTCATAACATTCCTAGTAATTTATTTTCCGTGAGACAGTTGCCCATTTCTCAAATTCAACTGAACTGTTGGATGGACAAATAGACGATGCGATTACATAGAAAACAAAATGTGATCTCCCCCTTTCCTAATGTCTGTGTAGGAAATTGTATTGACTTTTTTTTCTCTCCACCTCTTTTCACTACGAAATCATAAAAGCAGAAAAGTGTAGATCCTTTGGCAGGTTTCAAGAACACCACTTTCCCCAACTCCTTGCTATTTTAATTATTTTTTTCTCTAATAATATTAATAGAAGTTTCATTTGACTTTTGAGTTTGATGAGCTTTTAAAACTGTGAGCTTCCTTGTCAAGATAGTTATCTCAGTTCTGTGATAGGATTATTTAACAGGCAGCATTTTGTTGCATATTTCCCTTGTATTACTGAAGGCTGTTTCGTATCACCCCTTTCTGTGGCATTGCTCTTTTGAATGTTATGTTTTTAATTTAACTCAAGAAATGGGCCATTGAAGTGCTCAGTGAACTAAGAAATTCACAAATAAATAGAAACAAACACACAGTCCAAAATTCAATAGCCGGGAGTCTATGTTCTCGCAATTACTGCAACATAGCCAGTTTCCTTTCACAACTCTGCTGACTTTGTTAAAGGATTACGTTTACGAGATTTTATTTTTTCAGTTAAAGGTTTAACCTTGATTTTCCTCCCATTACCTTGCTGATCTTTTAAGCCAAGACAGCCTAAATCCTGTTTCCTACTTTTGCTCTCTGGATCCTATCTGATTCTCGAGACAGAAGTTTGAAATTGCAAAGCTTTAACAGCTTCTTTTATGCTTCCTACTCTCTACTAAAGTACAAGTACTAAACTTGTTGCTACGCTTATGAGATCTCTAAGTGCAAATCTGTTTTCTATTACACTCAGCTCTGTGTTAATTTTTGGTCAAGTTGGCACTATGCCTTACAGACATGGTGAAAAGGAAAGATGTCTCTTATCTTTCTTTGCTCAATCACAGGTCCTGTATTTGACTGATCCTTCAGTGCTTCACTGCAGTATGAATTACTCCTGAAAGGAATGACAGGGTTTGCGCAAACTAACCAATATTTACAAGCCATTTATGTTTCATGAAGTGTGCTGTACCACTCTATGGTTTCTTATATGTATAACACTAGCTTCTGTAAACGGTTGCTGACAGCAGAGGTGAAGCTTGTGATATCCAGTATTTTGCTACATCAGATGCTAATCAATCTTTTTGTTCTCTTACGATGGGTCTTGTAAGGTCGTCAGCCACTGTAGATGCCACCAGTGGAGAAAGACCATGGCACAATTAGTGGTGTAGCTTTTACATGTGTATCTGATACCAGTCTGCTTGTGTCAAAAATTGTTTTTAGGATTTTCTCATAAGGGGCTTTTCAGCAGTGCTACAGACCTTTAAAACCCCATTCTAATAATTGATATTAGGATTGAAACAGTGCAAAAGCTCAGTGAAGGCATATGACAACAAGGTTCATGACCGCAGGAGAATGTGAGCTGACTTCTAGATCATTTGAACCATCAGTCAGAAAGCACTCTAAAGCTTCAGTGGCTAGAAATGAGCATAGAATCACTGGTGTTGAAATCTATGCAAAAGGTAAAATAGATTGTGGAAAGCAAGAGTTATGATCTGACCTTAAGGTTTTAAGGCATAAGAGAGCAATTGAAGAGCAGCTTCCAGACTTTTGTTATATAGGTAGAGAACTATTACAATATTTACCTCTAAGGGTGAAAAGAAGTGACTTCTCCTCCCAGCTCTTAGGATGACTGCTATTTTAATGTACATGATTCTGATTTTTATCACCTAATGCAAATATGCAAAAGAGGTGTCTACTGGAAATATTCTGCCTTCTTAGCAATATTAAACTATCTTATATAAGTACATAGGAATGAACATTCTTAATATTTTCCTGTATTATTACTATTTTGACAGTTCTTTTCCAGAAAGTAGTACCTGTTACTGTAATGAAAATATAAGCAGAAATGCCTACTACCCCCCCCCCCTAGTTTTTAATCTATTAGTAATGTTAGGGGCATCATCTTTTGTATCAATATGCAGTAAACAGAAGTAAAATTAATCACTTCGTAGAAACTTAGAAATCACTTAGGTTGAGACTTTTAAATGTTACAATGCTATCACCATTCTTTACAGAACTGATTTGAAAGGTTGCCCAGAGCTTCCAATAAGCTGGTATTCATATATGGACTGTGGTATTCATGAATTAGTCTAGCAATTGGCAGTTTTAATATGCTGTTGTACATACTTGCAATAAGTCAGACCTTTAGACTGTGAGCTAGACTGTAGCCCATGTCCAACATGGGAAGAGGAAGAGTGATTCCCAGGAAGAAACAGTTACATTTCCAAACAAAAAATTCAATATTTGATGAGCTTTCTGACAAAGATTAAATGTATTTTTAATACTATGCTAATGATTATAGCAGAGTAGGCTATAATATATCAAAATGTAGCAGAATGGAAGTCCTGCAGGTTGGTATAATGAGAACTATTATTGTCACTTAGAAGATTGAACTGTTTCATTTAAGCAGTTCTGAATGCCAAAATGCTGAAAGTAAAATATCAGTAGTTGTTAACTGTAACGATTTTTAAATCAGGATCATTAAACAGAAGGATTACTGCAGGAGCTGGTGATGAAAGCTGTAGCAATAATGCATCCATTAAGCAGGCGTTCAAGATGTAGCAAGGAACATGACTGTTAACAGTTCATGATTTAGAAAATTTTACTTCAGTCTTAAGCATTTTCCCATAAAACAAACAGATTTCAAGTAATGTTTTGTGTATGTTGCTGTTGAGACTGCAAGCAGTCTTTATTGGTGATGTGTGCTTAATATATCATGAAGGGGTGTAAACTACTACACAGAGGGGAGGAAATTATATATTCTCACAGGTCCACCTTTTTTCTGCAGCAAACTAAAAAGGAAAAAAAACCCCAACACCAAAACCCCCAAAACTCCACTGTTGTATTGCTCTAACTTCGTTATAAGTTTATGGAGCTGTCAAAACGAGACAACGTGCATAAAGTTTACAGTTTTGTTGCCATTTGACCCTGTTGTACTGAGTTTTGCTTCCACTTGCTAAGACTTCAGGTATTAGACTCTAATGCTTAAAGAGTTGCTTTTCTAATTAAAGAAAAGCTCGATTTCTTGACAAGGAATTTCTCCTTTTGGGTGTTGTGCTTCCTGGACAGTTCCATGCCACAGACCATATAGTTCCAAATCACTCTGTGGGAGGAAAGGAGTAAAAGGAAGATGCAGCCTGCATAATCAATGACATAAAAGGCTGGTTTTAAAAGGATTACATTCTAGAAGGCTCTTGAGGTTGTGTTGAGCTTCCTTAACAAAATAATTTCTCCATCCTTTCTTTTTTCTCTTCTCTCTGCCTCTCATTTTTGAAATATTTATTTTTGGAAGACAATACAGGAAATAGTCTAATGTACAGTTAAAGCATTACACTGTGTTCAGGACATTCATGCCTTCTAGTATACTAGGGCTTATGATATTTGAAGTAGGCATGAAAGTGCAACAGAAACATCACGTATTTTAGAAGCTTCTGTATAGGAAGCAAGATGTGATCTTAAGAGTCAGAATGAAAAAAAAAAAAGGCAAAAAAGCTGATGGTGATACAATAAGATAGTAAAAGATCCATAACAGGTTATTAGGAATACCAAGAGAAGTAAAAATAGAAAGAAGGAAAGGAGTCAGAATGATTTATTTGGGAAGTATGGCACATACTCTCAGGAGACTTAACAAACTGTCTCTAATTAAGAATTATTTTCAGTGTATTATGGAAGCATCTAGGTGTTCCGGGACTCTATTGTACTACATGCTGTAAACAAAGAACAAAAATCTGACACCAGAAAAGCTTGCCATCTAGTTACATGACCAGAAAACTTCCCCTGAACTGGTTCAAAAAACCCAAGGGGACCGCTCAAGTTTGCTGTTGGCACTATTACAACCTATAAAAAGGAAAATTTCCTATGAAGTAGTAGATTTCAAGCAATGCATGCAGTGCACAGATATGAATCTTGCAAGGGTGAGGCAGAGTGGGTGGTTGGAGGTAAAAATTACTCCGCTGTCTTTAGTATTTACTTTTACTTAGAATACTTTTATTAAGAATAATTATACTTAACATATGTAAATCAAATGTTGATGAATGTACATAGACTCCACAAGCAAACAAGTGCATTTTCAAGTGAGGTTTCAACTTCCCTTCTTCTTATTCTAATTGAGAACATTTATAGAGTTTTGAGCACATAAAGCATATAAAAGTCTGGAAAGTGAAGTACAGCCACGGTCTGTACCATAGAATATGTTTCTTTTTTCATTAGAAGAATGAAGTCTTGTCAGTGCCATTTATAACTTTATTTAAGAATGTGCATCTGGTGCTTTTGAGAGAATATGCAAATGATGGATTCTTTACAGGTTCAGTATTAAGCAAATACAGACTGCTACAGTGTCATCCTATTTGATGCTGCTGAAAGGAACTAATCAAATAATCTATAAATATCTTCAGCGTCCTTTTCCCTCTGAGAAGCAAGTTACTTTCTGTGAAATTCATTTCCATATTGTGTGTGCTAAACAGAGTGAGTGACAACTCTCCTTTCAAATAGATTGTATATGGTGGAGAAATACTTGCATTATAAATCTTGTCATTATCTAGCTAACAATTTTTGCATTATTGTAATTTAAAATGGATATAAATTTATAAATAGTGAGGTGAGTGGCCTTCTGATAAATCGGTTCTTGATCATGACAATGAAGTATTCTTCTTATCCTAATGGACAGCCTAGGATGAAGGGAGGTGAAAACCTGAAAAGTAGACAGTCTGTATGGTTGACCCTGCTTCCATTCCTGTATATTTCTGGATCTATCTTCTTCTTTTGCAGAATGATATTCCTGGAATATCCATGGGCACAAGTCCCAAGAACTAACATGGCTTAAAATATAACCAACTGTCTTCAGCTCAGCAGGCAAACAAGGCAACTTCCTTTACTGTTTAGTTTCCTACAGATGTGTGTGTTAGAGAACAATGGATCTGATACTGTCAGCTGGCCAAGAGGTAGGAAAGAAAGGGTCCATTTCTAGCTACTGTGCTTTCTACCCTGGATTCCTACATATTCTGAAAGTTTTCATTTGATTTTAATATCTGAGAAGGCATGTGAGTCTTTTAAGGCTTTCTTGACCAAACATTTTGGTGCTTAACTACATTTTCTGTCATATACTTGTACTGACTTTTTTCATCAGTAAGAGCACTAATGGTACTCTTTCTTCTTTCCTATTTTCACAAAAGTTTTAGCACCAAAAGTCTTTGATTCGTCTGTTTCTCTTGTCAGATTTTTCTGAAATTGAGTAAAGCTTCAAGAACTGCTGTGTTTGGAGAAAGGCATATTCACACATCATGTAAGCCTCAATATCTTAGAAAATCACATTTAAAAATTATTATAATGTGTCAGCTGTGGTTTGAGGCAGAGAACACAGATCTAATACATGATTGAAAAATGGAATGAACCAACCAAAAAACAATTCTGAATAGTTTTTCTGATATTCTGTCCTGTTGGAAGGATAGCATCTTTGAACAACACTGACTGAAGCCTAACTCTAAAGTAACCTCAGGGGACAAGCCACCTACTTGATAGCAGTAGTCACTAAAGAGAACAGTTAGGGAAAATACATTCTTGCACCGATTTCCAGATCTTTACGTTCACTCACTTTGGATTCCCAGTAGCCACTGGGTTATCTTATTCTGGACTATGGACATAAATCTACAAATTCATTTCTTTTACATTTGGGTTGCCAGTAATATTATTTTACTTTTCAGTCCAAGTTGAACCAGCTTGAACTGACTGCAAAAAATAATTTATTCCCATATCATGTATGTTCTAAGTATTTGGATGTATGACTCATTCTAAAAATCTGAAGAGAGAGTTCATTCTGTTCTAATTTAAACCTACACATTTTATGAATTCTCTTTTACACCCCTGTTCTTTCATGAGAAAGTATCCTATTATAGGATACAAAAACTTACGAATTATTAGAAAGATTAGACTTCAGAAATGTAAAGTTGACAACCAATCTATGCATAAAATTCTCTAAATGTTTAATATTGTTATGCAGCATGTTATCGTTTATATTTTTCATAAGTAGTTTGGCCTTTCCAATGATTTTCACTAGATACCTTCTGCAAATTTCACATCTTACCTTTTAAAGGCAGTTTATTGTCATTCAGGTGTAAGTTATGTGCCTGCTCAACTAAAACATGGTTGTAGTTTAATTCTAGCAGTGATGAATTGCTGGAGTGAATTCATGCAAACAGGGAAATTGAAATTAAATTCATCACACTAAGAAAACCATTCCTCCCCATGTAAATTAGTAGCTTTTCTGCTAAAATCAATTTGTTTTGGTAAATTATGCAAAAATTCTCAAAGGACTTAGGTAGATGATGTATTATACTCTTGGCTGTTTCATAATATTAGAAAATGAAATTTATTCACACAATATTAGATGGCATAAGCTGAGAGCTTTAGTGACAATTTCTGTTTATTACAATTAATCTAGATTGTCTATGGTGACAGAATTCCCACAATATGTAGGACATAATCTTTATGAGAGATGCTTTTTATTAACCTGTACACAAGTGTTCTTCATTTGAATAGAACAGATCAATTACTTCTGCATTGCAAGACCTTTCAATTGTTCTAATAATCTCTAATGAAATTCAGTATTTCCATGAAAACTGTTTGTATTCTGAATTCTTGAAACATCAGAACTTAAAAATCCCCTCAGAAAATAAACAACTCCTCAGATCTTTTAAAGAATGTAAGTGGCAGTTATTTAAAATTACTTTAGGCATCTTGTTCAGAGTTCTAAAAGGCAGTTTTGTAGTTACTTCATACCAAGAGTCCTGCAGCTGAAGTCATCAGTGTTCATGTTAAATGCATGTTGCTATCATTTGATGGGATCTAAACCCCTAAAGAAATAGAAAAATAGTGTGGTAGAGATACTGGGGGGTGGGGGGTAGGGGGGGAGGATAGGATTCAATCAAGTAATTAATGTCTAGGTAATAAAGCATACAGGCAAGGAAATACGTTAAAGATAGTAACTATGCATTTATATTTGTTACTTCTTAATTATGGAGTGTTTGGCTTGGCAATATAAATTGTACATATGTTTTCCTAATAATTTTTTTCTGTTGACCCGCATGAGAATTAACCAGTTCTAGTAAGTACAGCAAGTTATTTCCTCTGTCAATTGCCTCTGCCCATTTTGCTACACAGGTTCAACTGTATTATGTGGCATCAAACAGAAAAGCCATTACCCCAAAGAGAGAAAAAGACAAATAACACAGAACTCAGTTTAACCAGTCTAATTAAAAAAGACAACAGAAAGGCACCTTTCTGAAACAAAATGCTGTTGCTTGCTGGTTTTCAAAGATCTATTGTGAAGAGAGATCTTTGTTACTTTCACCTAGTAAGTCATAATCCTAATGAATTGTGATAACTTTTTATAGAGGGAAGTGTAAAGCAACTTTAAAAGTTGCTACCAACTCCCCCTTTAATAATTTTTTTCAGAAGATAAAATAGTTTTTGACATGAAATAAAATACATCATGTAAAATATTGTGAACTTGAACTTTCATATCAGTTTTAAGCATCAGACAGCTTGCCTGTGTTATCTCAGAAGTCTGTTGATATCTTTATGCAAAGTCCAATTAAATTAATATTTTCAGACAAAATTTAAATATTTATTTTAACCAACAGTATCAGTTAAAAGAATTAATCTTCTATCATAGAGCTATTTTACATTCACTAACTTGTGTCTAGGCATGTTCCTTACACCCTGAATCAGTGAAATGTAGCAGCAGGTCTGAAGGGCATGTGAAGCTTTGTGAATATTAATTGCAATGTCGATGGGCGAGCAAGAGATCCAAACCCCCAAGGATAATGTTATATAGTGCCAGGTGACAAAATGTGATGACCCTATAGATGGCCACATTAATTGACCATTGAATCTGGCAGTTTACAGTGTGCTTTACAAGTGTATTCCTAAACCTTGAGCTTCAGGAACTTTATTATGTGAGGTTTAGGAGATCAGAAGTTTGTGACCATGATTTCTTTACTAATAGAAGGCAGGTCAATTTGCATTTTCTTTGTAAATTTTTATCTTTTTTTTTTTTTTTTTTTTAACTTAGTGTCCAGCTTCATATCTGTTGTACGTTTTCAGATACCCTCTCAGGAATCTTCCAAATCCATGCATGCAATGTACAAAACTAGACTAGGACAGAAATATGAACTATTCTATATAGCATGAATAATTACTGGATACCTTTCTGTAACAATTGTTATGGAAGTGATCCGGTCAGTTACCACATGACTTGCCCACCTTCTTTACATCTCCCTCTGTCCAAATGCAGAACCACATTTGAGAGGCTCCTAACACTTAGCAAAATTTTAAATACTCTAATTCTGACAGCAATGTTGTGGTATACTTTCCAAATAAATAGAGGCCTTTTGTTAACTTAAAAGGATTTTATATCAGCCCTCTTCTCCATGAATACTGTTTTGCAAGCTCACAGAGTTTGTGTAGGTAGGCACTGACTAATCATGTATTCACAGTTCAAAATTTAGAAATGACTGTGTAGGGAAAACCATATGGAAAAAACTACATTTCTCATTTATTTTTAATGACAGAATCTTTTCCATATAATCAGAACATGTCTGACAAAATATATAATCTGACTCCTTAAAAGGGGTTGTCTTTTTGATTTTTTTTCCTTGAGGTTCGTCTAAAGTCAGATTTTTTGTCCATTGAATCTTTTCATTGGCTTATTTCTGCCATGCTGTGGCTTAAGCATTTATAAAAGCTGCTCTATTGTAATGTCATCTTTCATTTTGTACCAATTGGGTCTGCCTTGACAAAGGACATGTTTTTCTCTAAAGTCAAAATTCTACTATGGTGTGAAAGCCAAAGGCTTGTTATCCTAGCTATCATTTTACGCAATGATATTGTTTATAAGAAACCCAAAACCTAGGGAAAACTGAAAGAATATTTTTTCAATGGAATATGATTTATTTTCCAGTTATAGAATCTGGGACTTGCTTTCTAAACAAGCTGGCAAACTATACTGAATCCAGCTAGAAACTCTCTTCAAAAATCTTTAAGCATTTCTTACATTGAAGTGATACTGAAAATGCATTTTAAGGAGGAGAAAAGAGTTTAAGAAATATGGAGGTATTATGGTGACGTACAATATAAAAAAATGTCCAAGGGGCATGGCAGTGAGGTAATATTCTAAGTGAGTATGTGGCAAACATGACTGAAATTGGCCAAGAAGGCTTGATTCATCATCAAGCATCAAGGCTTGCAGATTTTAGGTTATGTTAGTAGCATAATTATTTCCATAAAGAAAATAATATTTTTAATACACTCTATGTAGGTGCCCTATATGTATGAGAGGGGCCATTGGGAAGTTAATGTGAGCTTTTCACTGGTAGACATAGAGTCATACTTGTCTGAAAAAAGCGTAGCTGCAACAGTATGTTTAAGCATACTTAACTAACTGAACACAGTGCCAAACTAATCACAGCTTCCACTGTGGATTGGAGGCAACTTGCAAAGCAGTTGGGCTAAAGCAGGCAGAATGCATTGGTATCTTCTGGTAAAAGACTGTGCAATGGTATCTGTGATATTTCTGTTGCAGTTCTTGTCACAGTGGGAGAGTGAAACGCTGTGTTCTGAAGACTGATTTGCCATTAGTTAAATTCTTTTTTCTTAGTTCTAAACTTGTGAAATGAAACCTGAAAGCAAAGTCTTTGACATCTTAGGCATACAAATCTTTTTAAACTTGGGAATTCCATAATTATGTCATGTATTCCCTTGCCTCTGGGACTCTTATTTTCAAGGGGGGGGGGGGGGGAGGAGAAAGAAAAAAAGTCTAACTATATTTCATTTTCATAAGAATAGTATGTGTGAGAACAAAAATAATAAGTACATGATATTGCCAAAAAGCTTTTTTCTATATTATATGGTTCCTACCATCAGATACCGTGGTATCTGAGTTTTACACAATCTGTTATATATTTATATTTAAAACTATTATCTTCAAGGCTTTTTGACATTGAATAGTTATGTGATTTACATAAACCTTATGCCTTAAACAATAGGTCATTCTTCTTTAGAAAAATTCAATTCTCTGGTAAAAAGGGAACTAAACAAATGTAATTAAAGCCACTTTTATGGCACAGTTGCTATTTTTTACAATTCCGTTCGCATACTAGTAGTGTTCAATATCTTACTTGGAAAAAGTAACTCATCATTTATTGAAACAAGTTTATTTTTCTTTAATTGGTTCATTTAAATTAATAAAGTCAATTCTTTTGTCTTAAAAGAACTTTCTTTTATAACTTTCAGGTAACGGATTGCCATGGCAATCTGGTGTATCCAAAAACATTTCTCCACAAGGCAGGAGGAAAGGGAGATGCAAAATAAGCAGTATTATGCTGTGGGTCATCCACAAGATGGCAATAGCAGGATAATTTCGTAAAAGTTCAAGCATTTATGAAACTGTCCTCTTTGCTTCTGATACTTATTTGGAAATTTAATTTGGATCAGAGAGAAGCTGAGACAAAACTTGGTTGCTTTGTCGTCTTCTTGTTCCCAGAAATATAATATGATTATAAAATATAGAGCATAAATTGTGAGCAAACCTCACTGGCCTCATTTAAAACTTTTTTTTTTTTAAGCTGGTCATTGATACAGCAGAATTTCTGCTACACAAAATGCTGTGTATGACATTTCTCTTGTTTCCCTCCATCCCAATTCTATTGTCCATGAAGGGACCAAGCTCAAATATTTTGAGCATTTCTATTTGTCAAAGGTCTGTAAGAATGTTTGCTTGGAATTAAGCACTTGAATAAATGTCCTCGTTTTCAGTGATGCTAAACATCTCCCAGTACCTGTACACTTGAATGAGATCTGATTGCAAATAGGAGTTTCTCCAAACATTTAAGTTCTGAATTTGAAAAGGTATTTAATACCTCTGACCTGTAAAAATACGTTTCTGAGGGCTTATTCCTGTATGCTGCTACATTTTGAGGCATTTCAATTGCCTCAAAAGCAAAACAAAACAAAACAAAATGAAACAAAACAAACAAAAAAAAAACCAAAAAAAGAAGAGGAGGAACTGAACATTCCTTTAGCGTTTGTTCTGTTAGAAATGCTCTCTAATTGAAATTCTTTGTCAAATTTAGTAACTAAGTGAATAGATGGTCATCCTTCCTTTCTTGACATGGATAGGGCTGGTAGGTTCATGTTCCCGAGGTTCAGATGCCCATCATGCCTAATGTGGAGCTAAATCACTCTGTGCGTTCCATAGACCAAACACTGAATTTCAGCATCTTAACCCAATCTCTGGACTGTCTCCATTTAACAAAATTAGATGGAGAGAAAAAACCTATTTCAACATGTTCAAATATGAAGTTGGTAAAATGAAAATACTTGAAAACAGCTACCGTAGTCAGTAAATACCTTATGATGTTAATGGATCGAATCATCCCTTGAAGTTGCCTTTCTCCACTGTCCATATAGGAAGCCTACAATGACTAGGTAAATTGGGTAGATGTCTTTAGTGAAGTGAGTCTCCACTAGGTGAAAAGTATTCATTATCCAAAACTGAAATCCTGTGTCTGAGTGCTTTCATGCAATGGAGTTTGGTTCTGGAGATGATATTTTTGCTTCTTTTTCTGACATGCAGAATGTGTGCATGTGTTACACTTATTTGTAAATGTCCAACAAAACCTTAATCTTTTACACAGTACATTGACATACTAAAAGCAGATGAAGTATGTATCTCATACTTTTTAAACCTATTGCTGGTATTTCATAAAGTCTACTTTTCTACATACTAGGAAGGTGAAATACGGAGCTCAATTTTTTTTTTCTTTAAGATCTTGCTGGTAGTGAATTTATTGTGGATTTGCATAGAGAACAAAACAGGTACCTTATTTATGTGGAAGCAGAAGTTACGAAATTAATATTTTATCTCAACCCTTATTTCAGAGAATTTTATAAACACAAAGTGTCATTTGGCTTTACACCTTTTTTTGAGGAAGCAAGCATATGATGTGAATACTTACAGATGTGAATGAAGAGTTACACTTATATCAGCTGACTAAAAAAACCATATTCATTCTTTTGCTCTTGTTCCTAACCTGTTCAGTAATGGTCTAAAAGGTGACCGCCCAAATGATTTTCCAGCAATGAATACCAAAATTCATTCATCTATCCACAAACTTTGAGTGAAAGTATTTATTGACCTACAATGTCAGTTTTGGCAAATTATCTTTTGCATATATTTTGGTAAATCCAGCAATATTAAAAGGTCCTCTAGTACAAAAGAAGATGTAGAGACACAGGTCTTATCTTTAATGAGAATTGCCAAAAGCTTATTAAAAAGTCTCCAAACAGGCAAAGTACTAAGACATGAGAAAACTGATCTCAAGATGTGTACTACAAAAATATATCACACATCTTCGTCCGTGTTTTTGTATATATTTTCATGGACTTGCCCCTGAGACTGAGAAAAGCCAAAGGAAAGAACTAAAAATGGGTTAGCCATAGCATCCTCCATTTAAATCTTTAGTCTTTTGTGAAGTTTCTGAAAGTAGTAATTTCCAAATCATGTGCACTATCTTACCACTTCCTGTTCAGTCCACTCTTCTGTTGGACTGTTTTTTCATAATAGAAAATGATGGGGGAACATAGGCACTACTTGCATGTTGTATTTTTTTTTATTATTCTGGCTTGAGGGCAGGACAGGCATGTCCATTGACTATGCAGATGTTTTGAATCTATAATGCCTTTTGGTACGACATGAGGGCAGAAATGATCCGTCATTTTGCCTGAAAAAACAGAATGAGTGACAGTGATTAGCCTTCTTTGCTTGTTTTCTTCTTACTGGTTATCTATAGCTTATTAGCACTGGTTAACTGTGTTCTTTCTCTTGATTTTCATTAGATGAATACAAAGGGGAGGGAGCAGGGGTTAAAATCTGATCTTACCAGACTAAGTCTCAAATCCTAGTTTTCTATAATTAAGAGCTCAATTCAAGTCTAGGGCATTCCCAGAGAATTAGACCTTTTGATTACAGATGTTTGTTAAAGCCAGACTTGTATTTTCATTGTTATCCTTGCTGAGTTGTACAATCTGTGGCTCATATTTACTGAGTTTGTGTGATGATTTGTCATTTTCTAAATTCATGTTATTTTACCCCTACCTTCTAAATTCATACTACCTTTCCCAATAAGCTGTTGACATGAATGGCTTTTGGGTTTTAGGTTTTTATTTAACCTCATGTCAGTTCAGAAACCTAGTCTAAACTAGTTATTTAAACTCTTATTCCCATTAAACTAGTGTAGATATTTTGCTTTAGCAACCTAGAAGCTAGGTGAGACGAATCCTAGGTGTGATCCTGCTATCACATTTACTAAAGAACCAATAATGTACTTTATGATTTAGAAGGACTGAGTCTTTAAATTAGGATGCGACTTTCAGGATTGCTAGTAAAATGCATATATTTTTTATTTATATGTAAGTATATATTCTTAGATCTGCTGTCTTATTTAATTGATAGAAACCTTCGAAAATTAGGTATCATTCCAATGCAATGTACAATTTTTTTTCGTCTTGTATTTTTATATTGGCAGAGAATATAGAAACGACAGACTCCCAGGCGAGTAAAGACAATTAACTATTAATCAAATCTCCAGTATATTCTAATTTGACACTAATTACTTTGTTATAATTCATTAATAAATATTTAATTTGGCCTTGAGCATGTACTGCTTGTTTGTTCCTGTAAAGACCTAGCATGAAATCATTGTTTCTTGTAACATTAGATCTACAACTGATTCAGCAGTAGGATTAGAATCTAAGGAGCACAGGTTAATGGAAGAGTTTCACTATGGCCTAGTACTAACACAAACAACAGGTTTAAAGAGCCTGTGATGCTGGTAACTTTTCATTTGGCTGAGAATTTAAAAGCGCCTCTACTTCATATGTTATTGTCAAACAATAAGGAACATTGTGTTTCCATGTACTCATCTCTTTAAAAGTATGCTATGTTTTGATCGCAATTTGCCTGAGTGAAATATGAGGTTCCCCAAGAACTTCCTTTACAAAGTTATTAAGCATAATTATTTTCCTGTTTACATATAGATAACCCAAGAAACTAATTTAAAGTGTGTCACTTCCATTCACTCTGCTACCTTCAGGCCTTTTGGTACTGTTAGAGGTTATAAGTACTTCTGAAACTGGGTGCGTTGTTTGTCACAGTTGATATTCACAATTTAAGGAACTCACTACCACCACTCACTTCAGAAAATGCTTTTTTTGGGACTTACTGAATGTTACAGAGTATGTGAAGTACATGGAAACACAATCACACGTCTCTTGCTCCAGTTAAACACTATTATGTTAAAAGACTGATTTTCTTCTGCAAAGGTGCCGAATGCTTTTGCTTGTCAGTTAAAAGGTCCTCAAGACAGAGATGGAAATGAAATCTCTGGTATCTTTGGTGTGTGAAAAGGGAAAATAGCCAGGGATTGTTCTTGCCCACTGACACCTTGATTTTGCATGTTTCAAAGCAATTCCATGAAATGTTTTTGGCTGCCCTGTTTTTAAATTATTTTTTTCTTTTCTTATAAGATGCGTGAATATAGTATATAGCTATATATTTATAGTGTCCTGGTTTCGGCTGGGACAGAGTTAACTTTCTTTTTAGTAGCTGGTACAGTGCTGGGTTTTGGATTTAGTGTGAGAATGATGTTGATAACACTCCGATGTGTTAGTTGTTGCTAAGTAGCGCTTATCTTAAGCCAAGGACTGTTCAGTTTCCCATGCTCTGCCAGCAAGCAGGTGTGCAAGAAGCTGGGAGGGAGCAGAGCCGGGGCAGCTGACCTGAACTAGCCAAAGGGGTATTCCATACCATGGAACGTCAAGCCCAGTGTACAAACAGGGGGGAGTTGGCCGGGAGGCGCGGATTGCGGCTCGGGAACTAACTGGGCATTCATCAGCGGGTGGTGAGCAATTGCATTGTGCATCACTGGTTTTTTCCTCCCCCCCCCTTCCTTTTTTTGTTGTATTCCTTTTCATTACTATTATTATTATTATATTTCATTATTAGTATTGCTAGTATTATATTTTACTTGAGTTATTAAACTGTTCTTATCTCAATCCACGAGTTTTACTTTTCTTTCTTTCCTTTCCTCCTCCCCACCCCACTGGGAGGGGGAAGGGGGGAAACGGCTGCGTGGTGCTTAGTTGCTGACTGGGGTTAAACCACGACAATATGCGATATGTATTTGTAATATATGTTACAGATTATGTATATGTATGTGTTTTATTCTTATACCCTAAAAAAAGGCATAATTTTTTAGAGTCACTGTTCTCAAGTACTGTGGGGAAACATTTGAACCTGTTTCCATGTCTGTTTTACTTTTCACCTACACTGAAACAGGGTAGAAGTTTCCATAAAATGTAGAAAGAACTAAATAGTCAGCAGAGGCAGTAAAAAAACAGATGTCGTAAGTTTTGCAGTGTCATAAAACCTTCACTTTTAGAACAGCTTTAACAGCTGGGTAGTAATCAATCTGAATTTATAAGACTTTTAGTTTGGGACTCTACTCTGGAATGTAGCAGACACCCCTGAAAAGGCTTAAAATTTGAACTCAACTTGTTGGAATCAATGAGAGTTTCTTAGTCTGAATGTTGTCTTTATCTAGAAAACTTCCGCTGAATTTAAAAGCTGAAGAAGCTTGTAGTTAAAGTTTGCCAACTTTAATTATTGTTGTTAAATACGTAAAGTTTATCATATAGAATACTTGCGTACAATTGCACTTGCAAATTTTCAGCATTTAGGACTTCTTTATAGGATGATCTAGGAAAATATTTTGAAAGATAGAATCATAGAATGGCAGTGTTTACCCACAGTTTAAATTTTATCTTAAACTGATTGTCTCTATGTAGATTTTAGCGGATACATATATGTCAAGATGAATGATCCCTATTCAGATTCTTTCTGATCATGAGTACAAGTATCTGAAAGAATTAATGGTAGGAGGCAAAGAAAGAAATGGAAGAAGTTTTGTTTTGCGGATGCAAATGTGGAAGACTGGCAACTTCTTTTAATCCTAAGCAGTCAGTGCAAGGACTGACAATCACTGTAAAGTTGTGCAGACAGGTTGGACAGGAAAGTTTACATGGGTAGTTGCTCAAATACTACGTTTTGTAGCAATTGACACATGGAAGCTTTTATTATGGCCTTTCTTACAAAGTTCCTATTTTTTAATATCAGAATAACAACCCAGGTGGGAACAAGCATTTCTAAATCAGACAATGAGGCTGCATTGCTGTCAAAGACCATCGTTTTTGTACTTGTCTACAGGCCCTAGATTTTGAAAGTACCTTAAGTTCCTTCATCTAAATACTTTTGAAGATTTGGGTTATGATACAATCTGTGGGTATTTCTTCCCAGGAGAGTTGTTTTACCTGATACAGTGATGAGTACTGATATAGGTATATGCCCAGTTGTAATCAGGCAGTGGAGATTTCTGCTTTTTTGGTGCCCTCACATGGTTTTCTTTTTTCAGCAGAGAGATGTAATTTGATTCCCACAGTATCACCACCACCCACATTCAGACAGACTAGCAGCCATGAATAGGGATGATGAAAAATGTACAGGGGAGGTAAAACCGGACAGTAGTAATCTAGAAATGCAGGAAGCTCTGCATATGATTTCATCTCGTAGACCTGTATCAGTTGCTGACATTTCTGGTGAATGTTCCTAACCCCTAAAATCAGAGGACTGACCTGTACAAGTTCTTTAACTGGTGCACATTTCTCCTGGATATTGAATATCATTCTAAATGGCCATCCAAATATATCTGAATTTTCAAAATAGCTATTTTTGTCCTGCATTTATGGTTATGGACTACTTTTTAACTTTTAGTGCCCTTGATATTAATAGCATGTGTATGCATTGATTAAAGACAGGTATTCCTTTTTTCCCTCTCTTCCCTACTGCTAACATCTGAAAGCCTGATTCACCTCCTCTCTATCTAATGATTAGATATTAAAATCAGATAAGTTCACTAAGCTTTCATACTGACTTGAAAGGAATAAAAAAAGTGAATTCAATAACATGTGGCTTTAAACTTAATTCCTTTGAGAATTAATTTTTTCACTTATTCTGTAATATGGAGGTGGGGTGGAGTTCCTGTAATTACTGAAGCTGTAACTGGAATAGTTTTCTAATCTAACACATTGAATATAATCCCTGCGGTTTTTCACTAGTGGTAAATATAAGAAAAATCTGGAAATAATGACTTAACCAAACAACTTGGGTTACATATCTGTTCCTGAACAGGGCTGTTACTTTAATGGTAGAGTAGTCATATATAAAAATGCACACTTTTTTCCCAGAGTCCCAAGTGCATCCATTTGCACCCTACCTTCTATGCCCTGCTATATGTGTGTTAAAAAAAAAAAAAAAGGCCAAACAGAAAAGTACGAATAGATGAATGAGCAAAAAGCATTCTCCTAATCTATGTTCTATGCCCTTATATCAAGAGAGGAGAAATTGCTCTTGTACAGAGATGCAAGCATTAAATTGAAGCTTATTGGTTCTGTGTGAGGCAGTTTAACATTTGTGGATAATTGACATCCTATATCCAGTATCCAATTCTGTGTTATTTTTCCTGTTTCCTTTTGTCCTGGCTGTAGGATCAATAGCAATAGTCAAATTTAAGTAGCACAGGGTCCACATATACTACTGTAGTTGATCAAAGCTTTGTATAAACAGGGCAGAAGGAGCCTCATTCCATTGTGCTGCCCTACCAGGTGGAAATAAATCACCAGGTAGTATAATTATAGTTTAGGTTGAAAGGGATCTCTGAAGGTCATTTGATCTGAAACCCTGCTCAGAACAAGTTGAGTAGCACATTCTAATACTTCATAGAGGGTTTATAAAGAAAGGAAAACTTTAAAAACCTCTTATTGAGAGGGTTTGTGTAAAAAGATGGAGGGAGGCTTGAGCATTTCTTTCCTGTAACTCATTATTTCACAACAAACAAATGAAAGAGTTGCTTTATAAATAAAGCTTCAATTCAATGACATTGAGAAAACCAGTGAAGGGTGGTGCATATGTACGCTAATTGCCCTATTAGAAGATGATCTCTGCTGCTTCTATTTGTCTGTGGGGAGGCAAATTTTGCATTTTGATATTGCTGCATAGTTTCAATGGGAGGATTTTGGGGGGTATTTTTTGGACAGCAGTTAGAATAGATACACAGGATGTACGCAGTGATGGGGAGGATTTAAAACATACTGGACTACTCCATTTATTTTGAGAGTTGGTACATATTCCCAGGACAGCTTATCTGTAACAGAAATAAAAATCAATTGATTTTCAAACACTGCCAGTGCAAAAGTTTTCCACAGAATTCAGTGCAGAATTTTCTCCCAAATGTTTGATAGTATTGGTTTGTCTGAAATATGATTTCTTAGTTTTCTATAGCAATACTTCACACTGAATTACTCTAATGTCCTTCTGGTTTCTCAAAATAAGTCAGGTGTTCCTTTCCTTTGTGGTAGAAGGAGCAAATCAGAGCTGCACAAAGTTTGGTGAAGACATGGCACAGGCTTTGTCTGTAGTCTTGTATAATAGTTTTCTGAAACTTTTCGCAGGTTTTTTTTTTGGTATCTGTGGGGGAAGGGGAAAGCACTAGCAGACATTGTCTATATTTAAACAACTCTGAGAGAAGACTTTCCCTTCAGATGAAGGGCACCAATCCCAATTCCAGACAGGAAAGGAGTGAGAGTTCTGCATTCAAATGCATTGAATGAATATCACACGGCAGCTTGTACTGTAGGAAGCTGAAGCCACTGCTACAAAATACTGGAATTAGATGAGTCAGTGGATAAGCAGTGCCTTACTACAACTTATTGAAAACAATTCACTTGGGAAAAGGTAGAGTGTACTTAATATCACCTTCAAATAATTGTTCTAGTAAGTGATTTCTAGAATTAAAAATACAAATGTAATAATCCCACATTTGCTTATCAAAACATCTGTCTTGTATGGGAAAACAGGCAGTGACAAACAGCTTCAAAAGACTGCAGAAATGTAGAATACGTGACCCCACAAGAGCAGAACTACATGCAACATATTTTAGGCTAAGGTTTAAAAAAAGTATTAATAGGTGCCTAAAGCTGGAATTCTAGCTTTATATTCAAGCTCTTAATTGGGTGAGTTTTCCCATCAACATCCTGACTGAATTCAGTGGGGGCTAGTTATCTCTGAAAGCCAGTTAACTGCATTTGGGATTTACCTCTAGACTGCAGAGGCTTTTTTTTGAAGTGTTGACCTTACAGTCTGTGTACAAGTATTGTAGATTTGTATCAAAGGACTCAAAAACTTCTTTTTTTTTCAATTCTGTAGAAAAATATATACATATACCCTACAATTCTGGGTTTCAGTCTGGCATGTAGCCTAGTTTAAGCAGTGCCTTACTGAAATGTTGGGCCTCCAGGACAGAAAGAGGGGTTATTGTCTGTATTTTATCTGTAACTGTATTTTTATGTTAACTGTGAAAGTGATTTAAATGACCTTCCAATGTGGTGAAAATGATCCCAGCGACATTCAGACATGAAAGTGAGAGGTTCCCAGAAGCAGTCTCCAGGTAGCTAGCCAGTCAGAGGGCTGGCCAGTCAGATGGTAAGTGAGAGAGATACTTAGGTGGTCTTCCAGGCATGGAAAACGTACCACTCAGTTGCAGAGGTGAGTCCAGTCTTCCCAAATACTGGTATAGGAAAGAGCATTTTATTGTGCTTTTTTATAATAAAGTATAGAATTAAGCGCATCTTTGCAAGTGCTAACTGAAGCCATTGACCTACCTGCCTTTAAAGACTGTTTCTTCATTTATCTGCCAATTTAGTTCAGAGATCATTCTCATCTTGCCAGTATATCCCAAGCATATTTGCTATAGCTGACATAGTATGTACTTGGAGCCAGGCTGTCTGCTCTGCTAATGGCTGTAGGTATCTCTTCAAACAGTTTGCTTTTGGACTATGTTCTGTGTTTAATCCATGACTTCTGGGTCAGCATGGACCTCATCGGCAAGCAGAAAAAATTGGTGAGGGTCACTATTGAAACTTTGCAGAGGGGCTACACTGCTGAGCGAGGGAATCGGTCATCTAGACAGTCTTGTGCATCCAGCAGAGCAGTGCTTCTTGCAGAACAGACACAGTTTTCCTACCAAATTATAACCAAGCCTCAAGGCCAGTGTACTGGGCCAAACAGAAGCAATAAACTGTTAACCCAAACACAAGCCATAGAATTAGCAACAAAATGGAAGGCCAAACACAAACAATAGAAGTATATTTCCCTTCAGTGATAACAAAATGCTTGCATATGAGTTGAATATGACAGGGATCAGTTGTGCCTCCCCTGTTCTGAAGTGTGGTGCCAACACAACTAGCGCTTTTGTTGCAGATTTATGTACACAAACAAAATACAGCTATTGTCTATGCTGTTAGTTATGAACAGTTTTCATACGTACCTTCACAGTTACAGAAGCAGTGGAATTTTGCTAAGGAGTAGTTAACACTGAGGCTCTGACCACAGCTTTTTCAACTTGACTTGTCTATATCTGGTTCAGGTCTGGTACATATATCCATGCTGTAGCCCAATTTCTTTCCTTGTTTCTACTCTGTCATCAGTGTACTACACCGGCATATTCCACCAACTCTTCTATCTGCATGCAAGCATTGCATCATCCACTTGCTCTGGACTCTGTGCATCACAGTTAAGTTCTCACCTGCTGCCCATTCACCCCTCTGCCACTCCAGTATTTTTAGTCTTTCTTCCTCAATCTATTACTCACCACTCTTACAAGCATAAGAGCACTGTGTTTTGGGCCATTCTGGCAGATTTTAAGCAATGTTTATGTGTCTTTCTAGGGAAACGTTGATTACTCTGGAGTTTAGAAGGGGAATAGGTGCATCTGCAGTTAGATGGTTGAGAAGCTTAGGTAAATTTAAAGCTCATTATGGAAGTACTAGTGAATTTAGGCCCCTACCAAGGTTCAGTGGTGCTATAAACAAGGCTAACTGGATGAGAGACTGTGACTTTGGTCAATTCTATGTGCCTAAAATCCCATTTAGGGAGTTTGCATCCTAACCTAATTTTCTGTCTCCTGCGGTTGCTTTGGGCATCACATATACATAATCTGCCATATTTTGGAAGTACACCAACTGCAGTCATTGTATTTAACACCTGTAGGTATGTGTGCTTGATTTGGCAGCGGAGGGCGGAGGAAGGGAAGACAGATTGCTGCATCCATTCCTAGCAAATCGAGGTATAGATTACTGAATATGGAATCAATTTCCCCTGCTGATGCCCAGGTGTCAAATTGTAACTCAAATGTCAGAGCTGAATAGAAGGGGATCTCCGTGTTTCATTTATTCCTTCTAATCAATTATGCAGCTCTCAGCTAGAAGAGAGATATTCTTATCCCACGACAGACTTTGCTCCAAATTTTACTTTATTACCTGATTGTCAGACAAACATACCAAGTAATAAATTGATTTTCACAGAAAATACAGGGGGTGAGACCAGTGTGTCAGCAGACAGTCTTTTGAAAGCCATATGACAAACAAAAGCACAGATTGAGTTAGCGAGGTAGAGTCGAGTCCCTCTGACTTGCTATGAGACTAGGTAAAGAGGGGCAGGAAATGCCAGTCATTTTGGTAAAGCATCTGTTTTGTTTAAGACATAAAAAGGTTACTTTAAAATAACTGAACGTTAACAATAAGAATGGTTGGCTGAATCAACCCTCCTTATAAAAAATAAATATATATGTATTCATCAAAGCTCATATTTGTATTTGTTCTTGACTTTAATAATGTGAAGAAGTTGAAATGGTTTTGGTTAATGAGCCAATTATATTCAGATCAGATCAGAGTCATACAGCATGTTGTGCTTAGCTAAATTGCTATGTAGATAGCTAGTAGTTTTCTATGCGTTTCATACTCCTGACAATACAGCAAAGAATCAGCATCATTTGTCAGCCTGAATTTGTGATTTTTCTCTCCTAAGTCCTCCAACTTTTTTTCACCCTTAATGTAATGTCAAGTACTAATACTGAAATGCAGCCAAGTCTTCCACATCTGAATTTGGGATAATTTGTAAAAAGGAGACCAAACAAAACACAGGAGTGTTAAAAACAATTAATTTCTCTGAAAGCTGTAGTAAAAGCTTTCAGTGGAGTTTATCTGGGGAACATGGAAAACATGGGCTCACTTGAAAGAGTTTTGAGCCAGAATGTTTGATCCAACTGCTCAGGGGTACATGGTGTGTTCCTGGGTTTACTTTCTGGGGTGATGCCATATGAGTGAAAACATGTCCCCTTGGCTAAATTTATGCTACAAACTCCACTGAATTTGAAATTATTGGCAGGAAATTCACGTGTGCTAAAGGACATTTTCTTTTGTGTTTGCCTTTGTGTTTGAAAGAAAGCAAAGTGAACATATCTGATAAAGTATTTGTATTCCACTAAGGAATAGAACCAATATCAGGATTTGAAATAATCAAATTCAAACATACTATGCTTGATGAAATGTAGGTATGAATATTTAGTCCTTCAAATATTTCGTTCTACATCCTTGTCAAATAGCTTAAAGCATTAGTTTATCAAAACAGCATTCTTAAATGGAATAAAAATAACTTACAAAATTAATTTGCATTACTCTTTCCTTTATTAAATTTATTGTGAGATTTATGGAATGAAGCATATCCTAGGAAAAAAGAATTCCTAATAAAAGTAAAAAAAAAAAAAACAGGCATCATGTGAAAGATAATATAGAGACCTGATAGCATGGTTGTTTCTGCTTTCTCAGAAGAAAATCGTAGAATCATAGAATCGTAGAATCATAGAATAGTTTGGGTGGGAAGGGACCTTTAAAGGTCATCTAGTTCAACCCCCCTGCAATGAGCAGGGACGTCTTCAACTAGATCAGGTTGCTCAGAGCCCCATCCAACCTCATCGTGAATGTTTCCAGGGGTGGGGCATCTACCACCTCTCTGGGCAACCTGTTCCAGTGTTTCACCACCCGCATTGTAAAATATGTATTCTAACAAACTAGAACCAGCAGAAACAGTATCAGAAAAGTAACAGTCTCCTACTTTGGCAATTTGATGAATAGGCAGTGTTGTACCATCTACAGTTTGTGAGCTTTTTGGTGGTTATACTAGACTCAAATGAAAAAGCAAAATAATTTAAGTTACAGAACAAGAACCATAGTATTGGTGAAATGTTTTTTCAGCACTAGCTAAAACAGTTCCACATCCACTAAATATTAGTATTTTAGAGGTTATGCTGTTCCTTCTTTTCTCCCTTCATCCCTGGTTAGCCAAAACTTAGTAATCTGTTGGTTGTTTAGGAGGGAGAGCTATTTGATTGAGAAAAGAAGCAAGTATATATATTAATGGTTTCCTGTTTATTGGTAAGTAAAATGCAGAATCTACTGTATTTAACCTAAGCTAAGTTTTGGCTTAAGAACCTAACTAAGCTTTTCTCAAGGTCAGAGCTCTATTGCTTATTCAAGTTGTGTCCTTGGTTTTCTGCCCTTTCTCTCTAGCATTTCTTTTTCATTCCTGTCTCACACAGATGCTTCTTGTCTTTCCACTTCTCTCACAGACATGCATCACTTCACAAATTAATAACTAATGAAGCCCCTATGCCTTCACATGCTTTGCATATGCCTTTATTCTGGCTGGTGACGTATGACTATTTTCTGTGAAGATCTCTTTAGTTTTAACAATTGCCTTTGTAAAGCCAGATGATAACTATTTATAAGTTATCCTGAATAAATAGCAGCTGTTTAAATTATCAAAAATGATAGGTATAATGCCATTCATACCAAAGTATTTTGAAACATCTATCTGTATCCTAATTATGACGATAATTCTGTTTAGATGATATTAATTCTTTTTTGCCAATAGAATGTATACATATTTTAATTTTTTAAAAAAATCTGTATAACAGCGATGTCCAATACCTTGGTTGGTTTTCTTAGCTTTACCTTAAAGCAATTTTATATAAAGAAGGAAATTAAGTTTAAATCAATAATTAAAAACTAAGCCTAAAACCTATTTTGTTTTCATCATTCTCAAAATAATTTTCTGAAATACGCCCCAAACCATGTTTCTGTTTCTTTTAATTTCGCTTTCCGTGCAATGACCCTCTGCTGCAAAGTATCTTTTAAAAACATAATTATTTTCAGCATTAACAATCCAGAGTCCTTAAGGCTGAATATGTAAATGTGAAGTGCTGGAAGCAATGTGGGTTTTTTTAAGATACTTAGAGAGCTTGGTGAGACAGATCCTTGGCTTTTAAAATATTACAGTTTCAGTGGTGGTATCCAGTGATTAACACTACCTGAAGACCTTGTCCTGTGTCTTCAGGGCATGCTCAGTACTTCAAGACATTTTCATATGTAGTGATCTGCAAAGTGAGAATGAGCTGTTACTGTAACTGAAACTGTTATAAAGGGGCTCACAATGTAGGCAGAAAAAAATATTTATTATCCCAGCAGATTTTTTTCCATCTGTCCTGTTCTTGAAGGATTTGGGGGAATCCTTGTATAAAGGTTCTTCATAAGGCTATATAGAAACATGTTCATGATCTAGTGTTGCTGCTTCACCATTGTAGTGAATTCTAAAACACAGTTCTTGAGCTTCTAAATAACCCTAATGCTAACTGAATCTGTAATTCATTTTATCTTCTTCCCCTGTAGTAGAGATGTAACTACTGTATTGTACAGCAGTTGCCTTATAATTAACACTGTTTCGGCATACTCTATCAGGCACAAAGTCTGGTCAGGAAAATGGGTTTCCAATGACTTTTTCCAAAAACAGGAAGTGTTGATTCTAGAAAAAATTCTCTGCTGTTCCCCATGGGAACTCTCATTCAAGTGCTTGGCATCACAGTGTCTCTTAGCCGACATTTACTGGCTGGAGCCTCTCAGGGTGGTGTACGTACGGGAACAGTATGATGACTGTGATGTACTGTGGAGAGGAAGCATGACTAAAAAGCTCTAACCACGGTCATATGGAAGCCAGGAGATAGGAGATACTGTGGCAGAACAATTTATTTGTTCCCTTTTCGCAAACCCCTATATTCAGATAATATCTCTCATTTCCCTAATAAAAATATATAATGGAAGGTGATTTTTTTTGTGGAGCACAAGAATACAAAACCTGTATTTTTTCACAGAAGACAATTGTCTTGGGAATGTCTATATTTATTAGGCACTGGAAATACTATGGCCTTACATGATAACAACGTCAACTGGTCTAGTGGATACTTGTTTAACTGTGTCGTGTTTGACACTGAATTTGAAAATGATATAGCTTTTGGTAGTGCCTAAGACCATTAATTTAAAGTGTTATGCTATTTCAGAAGATAATTAAGTTTTGTGAAAGAAGAGCCAAAATGGAAATCAGTCTTCTTTTTTTAATTGAATGGTTTAAGTTCAAAAATAAAGTCCATGCTACATGTAGCATAGCCACACCCCTATTATATGTGGTAAATATCTATGAAAGAAATATTCAGGATCTGTGAATTACACTGACAGGCTGAAGGGAGGAAGTATAGAGTCTGTTTTCCTACTATTTGTGTAACAAATTTCTGTGGACATGTAGATATGGAGATGCTTAATTATTTACAGTTCAAGTTAATTTTCAAACCAAAGCTCATTAATTTTTGTAATGCTAGAAACTCAGTGTGTTGCTGCAGTGAAGATACTAAATTAAAATATCAGATTTTGGTAATTATATATTATTCTCATGAGACAGCTGGAGTGTAAATAAATATTGTTATTTACTTTGCAAAATCATAATTACACCTATTATAGTTTTGATCCTGAAACATGATTAGAGCAAATCTTTAACCACTGAAGGTCAGCTATGGGACAGATGGGAAGTATTTGTTTAGAAATCCAATATTATAGTGAGATTAAATTTATTCCTGTCTGTACATCTCTGAATGAGAGACTTCAGACTGAACAATGACCAAAGCCAAAACTGCAACTTTCGGTTACAGAAAAATGTGAAAGTCGTAGGTGAAAGCAGAAGAAAGGAAAGACTCATACAATAGGATTTTCTTTTTTGTCATAGTGACTCAAGTCATTTCTTCCTGAAAAGGATCAGCTGTGAAGGGTAATTTGACAATACATAAAGATACAGTGGCAAAGAGCAACAGAGACACAGAGAGACAGTGGTGAGGAGGCATAGTGGTGGTAACTGGTGTGTCGCTTGGTTGTGGCGATCCACACCAGAAACGTGTGGGGCCTCCCCAGTTAGCCCTGAAGTTGCAGCCCTTCAGGCTGGCCTTGGCTTGGGGGACCTCAGTAGAGCTGAGGGGATGACCTGCGCCTCACGGGGACTTCTCTATGCTTTTATGGTGAATTATAAATGAGTTGTAACTGGGGAAGAGCTCGAATATTAGCTTACTGCTAGTGTACAGTGCATCCACAGCTATAAGTGGAGGGGCATGTGGAGAGAGGGTAGTTCTGCCTACTGCTAATTGTTCAAACTGCTTTAAGTAGATGTGTTATTATCTTTCCCTGTTCCACCCAATTACATCCTGTTTAAGCCCATTTAACTTACCACTTAGAAGTGAAGAAGCATTGCTCATTCTTGCATAACTTTCACTAGGTCTTCTGGGTGGGTACTTGAGATGTTACTGTTAAATTTCATCAGTTACCTCTGGGGAGAACTCTAGTTACTGTTGAATGCAGGCTGGGAAAAGGATTACATATTATATTATGCCCTTCTATGATCTCTTTCACTGAAAGGAACGAAAGCAAGTTACATTTACTGAAATGGCAAAATCTGCCATGTGATCACACTATTATAATCTTAGCTGGATGAGGAAGCTGTGTTTCTGGGTACTGAATTATTTAGACTTGCATAAACGTGTTTCAGGGCTTGGCGTGATACCACTTTTCCATGTTTTCAGCTTTTTCTTGAGAACTGTGTGAAGAATTGGTACACAAATAACTGACAACGACCAGTCCATCAGCTTGAATGAGCTAGTGTAGTTCTGCTGCTGTTGAGTTCTTAATGCCTGCAAATGTGATATGTGTAGTTATATCCTGTATCTAAGGTGTATGTTGAAGTGCCATATCTGTGTATGCAAATGTGCATTCATTGATACAGCGAGTTAGTGCTATGTGTGTAGAGCCATTAGCGCCTCCCGTAGCTTGGCCTGTACTGGCACTTGCAGAAAAAGGCTTTGCAAGCGTGACTGCGTCACAGCACTTGCATTTTAGAGAAACAGGGTACAAGTAAGCTCTCCCTGCTGTGGGTTATAATTAATTTCTCTTTGACTTTCATGGGAGGAAAAAACACTTCCTTGTCATCTTAAAACTCTGTTCAAAGCTTGTTGGAGTCAAAGGGAGTTGCCAACAGGCTTGGTGTTATCAGTGCTCAGATCTGCAAGCAAAGGTGAATCTTCTGCGGAAGAGTTGAAATTCAAGCACACTGAATGTCAGAGAAATATGTAAAATCATGTAGGTTTTTTAGCTGGTAATAGTTTATTAAATTTCTTCCAGTCTAATGGAGATTGTCTGTATATTCTCTTGGTGGTCTATTATTACATTATCAGTTAAGTGTCTCTTACATATTAGTGTGTGAGTGGCACTTGTGGTAGTAATTACTTGTCGTTTCAAGGGCAATGACACATGTGTTTAGTGTCTCTGTCTTTGGTGTCATTTTCATCCAGTAAGGTTAAATGGCTTTATTTACTCAAGGGAATAGCTGAAATCTCCATCTCTGTGGCTGAATTCTCTGGAGTCCTTAAATCAGAACAGTGACATGTACCTGTAACAATCTTAGGTGTGGTGAGTGGAGTAAGAAGAGAACTAAAACATATGAGCAAGGCAAAGAATCCTGTCTTAAAAGCCTCTGCCAGGCATTCTCTATGAAGAATTTAATCAATTTTATGTTCAAAAGTCAAATGTATTATTTCAGAGCTTTCTGTAAGTTGGAAGCCAATTAGTCCTGTGTGAAATCTATTGACAGTCGATATCTTTTTTTAGTTATTATTTTTTTTTAGTACATTGCAGTATTATTTTTATTAAGGAGGAAAGGCTTCATGATAATATAGTCACTAAAACAAACTGTTGTTTTGACCTGTTCTGGTCAGAATGTTGAAGTAACAGATAGAAATCAGTGGGGACACTGGATTTATACACTGTGCCTTACTCTACATGAATGATGTTAATGTGATTAATTCTTCATACTCTATATCTATCCTTGCATAATAACAGCAGCCATTGTGAATCCGAGTCTCTCTGCCTTCTCTAGGCAAAAAAGAGTTGTGCTGCTTGTCCAGTGTCTTCATCCAGCAGGCAGCTAGCAATGCCAGTAATACAAACTAATCTCATGCCAGCTTTTTTAGCTTAATTTACATCTTTTAATTTGGACCTTTTGGGGCCTCTTTCTCTGGCTCAGCCTATTAAAGTCAATGAGAACTATTAATTGATTTTTTTAAATTTTTTTTTTGCACTTCCAAGTACAAGCAAGATACATAAGATCATGTGTAACTTTAAACAAGTGATGTAACTAGTCTTAATGAGTCATTGATATGGGGTGGGAGCAAATTTTCAGTTTAGATCCTTTCACTGAAGAATGTAGGTTCAAGTAAGATAAAATATTTTAACTAACTCACATAACCATTAATAGGTACTTTCAGGTTTTACAAGAACTTGCGATTTTAGAAATGAAATAGTATTTCTTGAAATAGGACTGCCTTTAAGGACTCAAAAGACAGGAATTTAGCCTCAATTCTTACAGTTCATTTTGAATTAATGAAAAACACTGGTTTCATGATAATTCAGTAATGCCTAATGATCTAAAAACTTGGTAATTTAGCTCTATCCTTGTGACTGGACCTTTTAAAGAAGTAATTATGTAATTGATGCAAAGAACTTGTGGACATGCTTGAAGTTAGGTATAATCACAAGTGTGTTTCTTTACCGTTCACTGTATGGAAAAATGAGTAAGAACTGTGTCATACTGGAACCCTTGATATGAATACTTCGTCTGTGCATGATTTTACTTAACAGTGGTTACAATGTAAGCTTATGTTTGGTTAAGCTGAAGTTTCGCTTAAAGAAATTCTATCTCTTTAAGCAAAAAGCCCCAAACCATTAGACGTGTTCAAGATTATCATAGCATACAATTTGCCAAATAACTGCAATATGCAGGTTAGCAGGAATGGTATGTACTGTACACAGTCCTTGACTGAACTCTCAAAATCTAAGGTCACCTTTTAAGTTTTGCTTTTTTGCAGGAAAAACCTTGCAAAATCTAAATCCACTGAAGTAGAATCTGTACTATAGTATGAACCTCTCCCACCCACTTGACCGCGATGAAAGCTGATATTACAAATGGACATAAAAAGTACAAGAACATGAAAATGTGCAATTTGTAACAACCAAAATTTGTCCTATGCTCTATAAATGTAACAAATTGATTCTTCTGCCAGACTGCAACAAACATGTCAGGAGAACAGTTTTTTATGCAAAGCACTTCTGAAGTGCTACAGTATATCTTTAGGTGAGAGATTACGGTACCTCAGATTTTGGAACAGCTTCAAATAGTTTGGTTAAAGTACCTAAACTATTAGCAAAGTTACACACAGTCTAATACTCCTCACTTTAGAGGAACATTATTATTGCTATTAAAATGTGAATAGTTTCTTCCCTTAAATGATCAGCATTCACCACTATGTGAACTGCAAAATTGCTACGATTATTTAAAGCACTAGTATCTTGAAACAGGACTTAGAAAGCAAGCATCCAGCTGCCCTGAGCTGCTCAACAAACTCTACTGAGCAAAAGTCTTCGCTCTGGAAAGAAAGCTGTTTAAAATAAATCATAACAAATGCACCTTTCTGTAAAATTTGCCCTGTCCAGCTGTAGGGCTTTCTATATATCATTCGTTATGATATCACAAATGATATCTTAAGACAGGAGAAGAAGTAGGAGAACTTCCCTCATTGTTAGTAAAATAATCTCACATGTTAAAACAAAAAACCCAAACAAACCTGCCTCATTTTAAGCATTTTAAGGTGGCTATGCAAAATGCTTGGCCTCTTCATGAACTCCTGAAGTTATGATGACAAACCTCTAGTAGTCAGGATAAGATTTTCCCATATGACTCTCCTTTTAGGCATCTTCATGACTGTCAAGGAACTAAAAGCATCTTTTGGTGCTTTGTTCTCTCTGAGATGCATCACTGATGTCACAGAGCAAAGGGAAGGATAGATGTGCATTCTGTAGTTCATCTGTCTCAGAGCCTTGTGATGTGCAGGAGTAAATTACTGTATATCTGCTGGGTGCAGCTTGCGTGGTCTAGTGCCTTTTAGGTGAAGGCAGAACCATGTGTGCTTTTCTTTAAGGCTGAACTGTTGCAGTACTCTTGTCACTGTCAGTGTTCACCTGTGATCACTTCCTCAGGTACTGACATTTGGTATTTTCCGCAGCTTTGCTCTTCTTAGTGGAATTCATTAGTGTAAGCCATCTTACAGACACGGACACTGTGTTCATGATCATACGTTGATTCAAGAGGACCGTACGAAGGAAGCTTCATATTTGTCAGTTGGTTCTTGCATACTCTCTTGGCATATCTTGTACTTCTTTCTCACCTTTGTCAGTCTGTAGTTTCATGGGACAAGATCCCATTTCTTCTGTGCACACTTCACATGTAACCCGAAGGGGGCAAATCTGATAAATGTAATACTGTGGTGTATCAGTGGAGTAGGGACTGTTTCTTACAGTTTTCAGTGTTATTTCATAGCATATTAGTAGGGAAAGGATTCTGTCACTTGTTCCCAAGCAAACTAGACTTACAGCATAAACAGATTTGAGTTTGTGCATTACAAAACCAGCATTTTGTACTTTGTTAGGAAGTTTGGATTTTTGTATTATTGCTCAGCATATTTCTTAAGTTCATAACTTAAATATTGTCTTGTTTACTTAGAGGTACTTGCATTTATATTCCATTGGATAACCCTCATTGGTGACGGCTCTATATACAAATTGGTTCCAATGAATTTATCTAGAATCATGATGAAATTTGCAGTCAATGATAAAAGTTTAGTAGTACTTCATTTCACCTGGTGAATTATCTGATTATGATCTATCTATTCATTAAACAAGGTGGAAGTTTATTTTTTTCATCTTTCTTAATAGCATTTCTGCAGAACATAAAGCATCAGGTTTGTTGCGTTTTTTCAGACCCGAGCAAGTACGGTATTTCCTTTACAACTTTCTTGTGATTGAAATAGACAAGGTTCATAGGTTCTTGCCCAGAAAATACCCAGGAGACTTCAAAAGGCAGATTTTCTTGCTATGCAAGTAGAAAATTAAGTCCTTAGATCAGTTTCTTCGAGCACGTAAGCTTTTCACAATTGCTTTTCTATGACTGTCAAACATAGTAATGCCAATTTAATTGCATAATGTGAGTAATCAGCATTTCTAGAAAACTTTCCCCTAGCCCCATGTACCTTTTATTTGCTGTTAAAATGAGTTTATTGCCGGTTTATTTTTCACTGCCTATCAAACAGATGTTGCTCACTCTCTGAGGGATTTTTCAGCTTTTCCCAGTCACTCTGGCTTGGTGACTTGCCAGATGTTTAGTTTCTCTGCTGCATTTCAATAAAAGTACTGGAGATATGGAAGAGCTTGCAGAAGTAACAGGAACACAGATAAGTGTTCTTGCTGAGAAGATGCTTCAAAGAGGAAAACATGAGGAAACCTTGAGAAGAGCATAATGCATTCATAAATGTCTGCTGCATACAGATATGCATTTCCATTGTTATCTTTCGCTAGGCCTGCGTGATATGATCTCATTTGTTTCATACTCTAAGCTCCCTTCTCTCACAGTTAGGAACAGAGGTCAGATGTTTTTCAAACTGAATTAATAACTCAAAACAAACAGTCATAAGTTGGACCAATCATACATTCATTAGTGTTCAGCAATCAGTCATTCCCACTGGATGAAGAAGAAAGAGACAGAAGGAGAAAAAGGCAATCCGTATGGAGGATATTAAAAAGAAAATGTTTGTAAATATTAAAAGATCAGGTACCACTATCTCAATTTTAGTGGATTTTCCCAAACTTCCTACCAGTTAGTCATAAAATAGTAATTGCTATTTTGTTAAGGAATCTTGTTGATAAGAAACAAAAGGGGAAAAAATAACCTGAGAAAACCTCTTAGGTAACACTGTAGCTATTAGTTATGATAGGTGAATAGCTTAAAATGAACTGTACCAAGACTTTCTGAAATGCCTTTGCTGTTATAATCCTGCTGTGGTCTTAAATTGAATACAGAGGCAGCCACAACCTCCCCAGCCCAGCAAAAAACAAACTCATTAAAAATACTAAGACTAAGTTGTTGCAAGTTTTTTTCTTTTTTTCTAATGTAGCCTTTAAAGCTAACTGAATAAAATTTTTAGGAAGAGGAAGTTTGAAACAGAAATGCTAGTGGACAGCACTGGTCTGTCCGCATGTGCTGAGTGACTGGACAGAAAGAAGACTGCTGCCTAATCTTGTGTCCTGCAAGCCTTAGTTAAGTGGCAAGGAAAGGTTTAGAAGAAAATTCATTGTTCTTCTGATTGGTTTTAATTCATTTTTGCACTTCCCAGAGGTGAATCTGAAGTGGGGACAAATTAAATCACTTCTGCTGGAAACAATTTGTTTGGTAAATTAGGTGTTACAACCTGGTGACAAAATCAAAATTGGGCTGAATTGCAGGGTTCTGTTTTAATAAGGAACAGATGTAGGACAGTCACTTGAGAGAACGAACTACAGACAAATTGACTACTTGGCTACTTGTGGACTGTGACTTTTAGCCAGCTTAATAAAAAATGAATAATGGAACTGACTGGAAAGTATTAGGAATTATCCACCTCTAGTAACAAAATCATTCAAAATGATGGACCAGTGGTATCCTGAAAATACTAATACCTGTGTTGAGTACATTAAGTCTGATCACTGTCAAATGGAGGAAAAAAAAGTCTAAGAAATCTTCCAAAAATTACATTTGACGGATTAACGAAAGGTACTATAAGCTGTGGTTTATTTGATTTCTGGCAAAGGCATATATTATTGTTTGTATTGATGCTTTTTTTTAAACTGAAGGAAAAAACTCACTGAGTCTGTTGCTTTTACAAATACTTATTTTGGTTTTCACTTCTATCTGATAGAGATCACTCTATAAAATTTTCTTGTAGGATATTTCATCAGTATGTAGAACATCTTCGTACCAGTCTGCTTTCAAAAAACTCCTGAAAGCTTGTAAATGTGAAAGATATTACCGAAGTCCTATATTACATATTAGTCAAACCCTTTTCTAGCAAGGTTCCAGGTGTTATGTTTGGGAAGGATTAGAACAGATACTGTAGTTCCTTTTTAATACAGTTAGTCAGATGTTTGGGTGCTTTGTTTTTATCAACTTCATCACTATCACCTTTCTTTATTACAAAACATTATTTTAATCAGTGTAATAAAGCTATTTTCCCCACTCTTTGGTGGATTCTAAAGATCATCCAGAGAAAAGAAATTTGGATCTGAAAAGTAAATGGCACTATTCCATTTATAACCTAGCCAAACATACTTTTGTAGTGATTAGGCTGAATAAAACAAGTCTGTGACTCCTTCAAAATTCAAACCTAATCTCTTTAAGTCTTTGAATTATATTCCCTATACATGGCAGGGGATAATTCCAAAAGCTCCACTCTGACCAACCTACATGCCATCAATTTAAATAAAATCTCATAATTAAATTACAGATCAAAAATTATTACAGTGGTTTTTCAGACTTTTTTGTAAAGACTTTGTGGCAAATTGAAATTTCAAAGACCAAAGAAATCTCTGCATAGAGGATAAGAGAACTTCTGAAAACGTGATGGCATAAAAAATGGGCATGGTAGAAGTGTTTTGGACTGTTCTATGTACTCTTATAACATACTTCTGTCAATGAAACATCTATTTATGGATCTCCTATGAAAGCATCAACATCTGTTATCATGTAAATATCGCCTATACCTTGACAGAGGTGTCCAATATATGTGACAAAGGGCTGGGAGAATAAAATTGGAACGGAAATCCTGTTGAGAGCTGTGTGGGTGCCTGAACATTGCATCTGTGTAAAGAAAGAGCAGGAGAAAGTGCTTCAATTTCATTTATCTCCCATATCCTTCATCATAGGGGTGACTCCTATATCCTGGCATATGCTTTAGGGGTGGATTTCTGTCCTAAGCTTGCTCTTCTTTCATCCATATGAGTTCTCAGATATCCTGGCAATTTGCAACTGAAATGACTTACAAGAGAAGTTTTACAGACCTATCCATGTTTTAGGCTGTATTAGGGAGGGAGAGAGACCTTCCTATTTGCTGTGTGCTATTCAGATCTCCTGAGCATGCACACTCTTAGTATTATAATAGTCCTCTGTTCTTCATATTCACTATCAAGAAAGCTCCTGCTAGAATTTAGCACCGAAAGAATAAGCCCTATGAAGGTACAGCTCCTGCTTACCATGTTTAGGTTTTAGCATCTAGTAGAGGTGTGCTGCAGAAGTACAACTGTGTTACAGGCGTTCAAACTACCTGAAAAACTTGACAGTGTTTTAGAATATTGCATATTATTGTATTTGGTTTAGGTGCAGAAATGCAGAGGAGAAATGCCAAAGGTTATGTTTAAAAACATAAAAATAATTGTTGTACATTAAAATACATTATATAGAAACAGCAAGTACATTTAAATATATTTCAGAATTTATTAAGTACAGACCTTTACCAAGGAAACATCTCTATTATATTTTTAATTTGTCTTAGTATTTATTCAAATACTCGACTTCCTGCTATTATTCTCCACCATATACATTCCTGAGCATATGAAATGCTGTTTGCCAAAATACAATTTTTAAATAAAGCCATTCACATATATAAAGTTGTTTCTGTCTAAAATGGTAGTCAGAAGATACTTGTATTAATTTTGGAGATGATGTAGCCTTGTCCAATTACCTGCCTAAACAACAGAGAAGTCAAGCCACTTGTCCCAGATCACCTACACAAAGTTTGAAAAAGAGCAAAGCTAGCAGTATTTCTAGTACTTTAAATTGATTTGCAATCAATTTAAATAGAAGGTAAAAAAATATGTATAGAAACATTTGAAAGACAAAATGCGATGTCAGGAGGGTGCATAAATTTAACAAATTTGGCTCAACGTATTCTACAAAAGGATAGATTCTTTCTCTCCAGATTTCTGTATCCCTCAGTAATACAAATTTCTTCATGTCTAAGCCATCTGACTATTTCTAAGTTAAGCCAAATAATAAAATTAGACTTCTGCTGTGGAGAATCAGATTCCCTAATTGCAAATGTAAATGTTGCCAGATGTACTACTCCCCTGTACCAATTAATAAATCATTAGAAAACACAATTAATAAGGGCCTGGATATCTAGTGGTTCAGACTGCTTCTAGAAGGAAGGAGAGAGATGAAGAGAAGGTAGCTACAACGTCAGCACCAGTGTGAATTTGGGGAGTTTTTTGTGGGAAACTGGAAAAGAAGGATTCAACTCCATTGTGTTATCACATGCAGAAGTAGAAAAGTGAAATAAAGGGAATCAGATTAAAGACAGAGCAGGAAAACAGGGCAAGTGATTTCTGTTTCTGTGATAAAAGTGACATGTCATACCTGAAGTGGGCCGGAAACTTCTTTTGATCACTGTTCTCTGCTCACAAACTATGGGTCAGTCCTAAAGTCTATTTGAAATAGTCTGCGAGTTGCAGTGACTGTTTATGACTGTTAGCAATGTCCCACTTGTAACACCATGGAGACCTCACTGTGTAGCCTAAATGAAATGCTGAAATTCTTTAACTTAACCTGTCTGCATTACATGCAAGAGTAATATACAAGTGACAGCTGCTTTCTTAACACCTTTAAAAATCTTGCATTAATCTGAGTTTTTTCTCTAGTAGTGTTAATGCTTTCTCCCTAAAGTTGTCAGAATTAATCAGTTTAAATCTCAAAATATCAAGAAATTGTGTGGAAGAAAACACTGATCAAAATCTGTAATATATCAAAATACAGAATTTTTTAAATCAACAAGAAGCAGTTAGAATTGCACATGTATGGTGAGTGTCCTCCATTCTACTGACCATGTTCACATCATTCCCCTTCCCCTCAAGTCCTAAGAACTGGCAATGTTTTGCTCCCATTATCTTTTTTGGCACAACGTGAGCTGCAATTTTAATAGATTTGGGGACAGCCAGACTCTGTTGCTTTTGAAGCAATACATTCTGAGATTTGTAACTTCTATGTAGAAATGGTACAGGTACCAAGTCCGGTAGGGAAAGAACTAGTTTTCTGTACATTGCTTGTTAGCTGCATAAAGGACCAGCATTGCTATTGCTGCATAGTGGAAGTTGGAAGGGGGAGGAAAATACTTGTAAAAACTAAGGAAAGAAGATGAGAGGTGACGAAGGGTTGGGGAAGGGATGTAGGTAGAGAGTGATCTTTTTCAGAAATCCAGCAGGAGCCTGGGACATGGACAGAGAGGATTTAGGCCTCCCCAATGCTGTAACATCATCAGCAAGTTAGCTGTTTTATTTGTTTATTCCAAGCTAAAAGAGGATGGCTACTTTAGTTGGATTGATGCTGAACAGTATTTAAGTCAGTTTGCTGGTCCTGAGGATATTCTCAGGAGAGCTGTTGGGGAACTAAAACCAATCCGTGGCAGCCATCCAGCAGTGGGATTAGATTAACTCCTCCTCTTGCAGAAGTCCATATCACTCTTTTATCTTTGACTGAGAAAGATAGTTCTTACATTTTTGTCTACGAAGTGTTCATGAGAATAATACATGCAATAGGAGAGGGAGAAAATAAGGATTGGACTTAGTCCAATGTAATGTAATTCATTGTGGTTTGTGGCTAAATGTTCGTTCACATTCTAAGAGAAAGATGAACAAAGTAATGAATTCTGTATCTGATCCAATGTTGATTCTTATTTGAAAGTGGGGGCTGTGTCTGTTCATATTAGAGAATTCTGAAAAATACAAAAAGCACAGCTGGAGGAGTAAACATGATAGTTACTTCCCAAGTAATCAGTATAGGCAGAACTGCCAGAGCAACATGATTGCGTTTAACTCGGATAAAAATTGTTGCTTTTTATAATCCAGATTTTTAAAACATCAATATTAGCAAATACATGAAAAAAAAAAATATCAGGAGCCAGCCCAATACACAGATTTTTAAGGAGAGGTGGTGGTGAGAGTGAAAAATTATGATGTGATGGTAAATGTAATTGTAGTTGCTAATGCACCCTAGATCTTTCATGGACATTAGATTCCTCCTGGCCTCCACCCTTACCAAAACACAAAATGAAAAAAAAAAGAGGAAAGCTGTAGAAAAAACACAGGCCAGATCCAGAGTCAGCAGACATGGAGTTCCAGTATATCCTTCAAAAGCTTTAGCTCTATAAAGGGAGAGAATTGTTGCAATGCATCCTGTAAGAACAAACAGGAAGTTCAGCATGTTGTTTCCCCCTAGCCTTGGGTGCTTTGAGGGTGCTAATCCAAGCACTTCTTCCTTCTATCTTTTTCTCCCTGGAGCTATTCTTAACTCTGTTACATCAGGTGGTATTACCCAGCAATGTTGGGAGAATGGGTTATTTCAGGCAAACAGCAGTCAGCCTGCTGCCTGCGAGTGAAAATGAGCAAATGAAAGTTTAAGACTTTTATCCACAACTGAAAGAACAAAACCTGAAGAAAACTTCACTTGTCACGCTGTGGTAATTAATAGTAAGTGTAAGATTTTTCTCCCACTGTGATTCAGAAAATATTTCTGAATGTTTTTCAAACTGTGCAGACTGATGACCTCTAAATACCAATTCCATGACTGGCAGATTTTAATTTTCTTAAATCCTTAACAAATGACAGGGGCCTGCCATTATGCCTAACTGTCCTATTGCAAAAGCCAAGCCATTAAAGATCTCTGAAGTCACTGGTGCTAAACTGGTATCTTTGTTTTAATAAATTATCAAGCTAACACAAAAAAAAAAGTAAGGAGTGGAAATAGCTGATACATGTCTTGTGCAACTGCATATCACAAAATGGGGGGAAGGGGGAAGAAGCAATTGAAAATGGCAGGAGAGCAAAGAAATAAACCTGCAACATTTCAAAGATGGGGGCAGCATCTGATTTGACACTCCTTTTCACAAGGAATACAGTCATTTAAGGGTCAGCTCCATTTAAGCCAATGAACTCTCTGAAGGGTGAGTGTGAGGCTCGTTCTCAGCATAAGGAGGGCTACTTGAATCTCTACATTGTTAACTCAGGCTGGAGAAAGTTCTTAAAGTCTAGTAGTGGGAAACAGCTACATCTAAGTATGGAAGAACTGGGCTCAGAAGTATCTTAAGTACAATTTAAGAGTGATTCGAGCAACTACTGTAACAAAATGCTCTGTCTAATTTATGGACTGTGAGGTGCTAAAAATCATTATTTTAAAAAAAGAAAAGAAAAATTATCCAGTGTCAACCTAAGGCCTAGGTCCTCAAACTTAGCAATGTAGCAAAAAATGATCAAGGAAACAAATCAAGATGATTTAAAAATAATAATTGCTTCGTCTTCAGAGCGGTGCTGCACAGCCTGATTATGCTGTTGCCAGTGCGAGCTGTGTGGGCTGAAGGTCATTCCAGCCATGTCTCAAGGTTCAACAAGTCATAGCAAGCTTAAGTGATGGGGAAGACGAAGCTCTTTAAGACTTCAGAGCTGTTGGAGACAGAAATAAAGAAAATATTCTGTAATTATACATAGGGAACCATTTTATAACAGTTGTAGAATTAAAACTATGCAAGCTGCACTGCCTGCATCTCATGGCTCGTTTCAAGGTGAATGACGTCACACTTTGTTGCCACTCTCCCACATTGAATTTTTTCTCTCTTCATAAAAGAGGAAATTTTATGGCCCTGTCATGCAAAGATCCTCTGTGTCAGAGCAGAAAATCCCCCTTTTAACCTGAATGCCTATAATATCTGTACTAGGCTTGACATGTGATAGTTTTTGTGATTAATACCCTGTAAAGACATAAGCTACTGCAGTGTGTATTGTAGAACTCAGAAAAAAATAAGGACAGAGTTATAGAAAGTCTGACCCATTTTTAAAGTGAGACCTCACTTTTCCATTGTTTAAATAAGCCCTGTATGAAATTTGGCATCAGCAGAAATCGTTCAGATGGATTATTTTCATTTGTCCGTAGCCATATTACATTTGTCTAAATGTTAAAGGCTGCCAGTGACTACAGATTCCCACAAAGCTTATTAAACACCTCCCAGTGCTAAACTTTGATGCTGGCAGTCAGAATATAAATGGTGAAAAAAGTTGCTACATAAATGCTGAGGGGTAAAATCACTTGCTTTTTCTAATCTTCTAGAAGCCACTTTACCATTTTCATCCAGCACTAGCCGTCCCAAGTACCAATTCACTTGGAGTGAAAACAGAGAGGCCAGTAGTATTCTGCGTAACTGAGCCTCTGTAAAAGCAATCAATAAACTTTCATCTCCTCCAGGAGGCCCACACATTTACATAATTGTACATACTTTCCTTTCTGTATCTGATCTGCTCTGTTTTCCTAAAGGTTAAGATACAGGGCAGATGTCTATATGCTTGCTGCTGTTATTAGCGTGCTTTGGCCATCTCATTTCTCAGTGGCTTTTATTGTGCTCATCTGTTCAGGAAGACTAGGTTTTCCAAGGCTCATTTGCTGGTTAATTGCATTCTCAGATCCTCTAAGATGTCTGTAGCACCTGCTCTCCACTTCACAGACTCTTTTGATCTCTCTAGAAATATCCAACTTTGATTATGTGAAAATCTTTCCTAACTGTGCTACGTGCCTAGAAAGCAAGTTAAAAAATGCCATTATGACTATTGTGACCTATGTTAGGATTGAAAATATAATTCTATAATACAAAAGCCTGAAATGAAAAGTGATCCTATTTGCTATTCTGTTTGTGTGCTTCACTGCTGGCTCTAGTTTTCCTTGCCTTACCAAACACTTAGGCAAAACTTAGGATATAGTGAAATGGTAGATTGCAGTACTGCAGCATGCAATTCAATAGCTGTAAAAATGTACAGTATAGACCAAATTATCACCTGCTGGCATGAATTTTCCACTTGCAAATATGAAATGTTTACCTGAAATATCTCAATTTGTTTCTATCAGTATGTATTAGCAAATGTAAAATCAGTAGTTTCAGACCTAATTGTCTATTCTATTTGTACAGATACCCTTTGGTAGGAACAAAAGTTTGGTTTGTGTACCTGAAAGAGATTGCAACCATTATTTGTTTTTGATTTGACGTTTGTTTCATAGTTGGTATGCTAGAGAAAGAGAAATGTGGAATACAGCTATCCTTTGTTACTGACTGATTACATGATTAAGTTATTTAATTGATGTCAGTATCAGTTTTCACATCTGTCTACCTACTTTATGGGCCTATTTTGGGGGCTGCTTTCTAAGATGTTTCGAATATGTACAGTGCTGCCTTTTTTTACATGCATTATGGAGTCAGCCTTGTGAATGGATTAGCCCACACCTCTTTCTATTCATGTATAGCACTGCACATTTTTAGTTGGAATTTTTCATGAGTTTCTGTCCAGAGGTGTTTGCAAAGTTGTAGCAAAAACAGCACAGCTGTTTCTGAGAAACAGCTTGGAAAAAATGTTGTACATCTTAAAATATTCTGATACTCTATGTGGTTAACATAGAATCATTGTAGTCTAATTCCTCCAATAACTTGAACTCAAAATTTGGGAGGAGTTGGCCTTATGGAAAAAGTAGACATAAGGGCATTAAATTCTGACATCATTACAGAAAGTTTCTTAATATATGTTCTCAAATAGAAGAAATTAAGGCTACACAGCTAACGTTAATTCTAGCATTTCCTGGCTTCTAGTTCTTGACTTTGTAAGATTAATAGTTTCATGTCCGTACGTGAGTATGTGTAATGGTTGCTTTTCTGTGTTTGCCACTAATGTTCTTGTAGTAGATATTCATGAAATTGCATTGTTCGGTCTCTGTCTCATACTGAACATACTACTGTACTGTATACTACCATAATATAATTAGACGTAGTGATGATGTGTTGGTGAAAATAGTAAGAAGTAATGAGTGACTTCACAAAAAGTGAATACTGCAGGAGATTTAGAAGGCTGAAGGTGATCGCTTTCCTTTGATAAATGAAGGTCAAACTGCCTGTGCCACTATTAATGCAATGGCTGCTCTGTGTGATGACAAATCTTCACTCCTGCTGAGGTGCACACTCGTGAAGGTATATTTGCAATTGTACTGGAATTGCTCCAGTGAAGAAAAAGCTTAGACATAACATGGCTCCACCTCAGAATTCAAATGGAAACACTAATGATACTGTCCACAAGGCTTGCAGAGTGCCCCCAACAGCACTAAGCATGAGAGATTTATATCAAATGCTGCTGGATTTTCTAGCCTTCTCAAAGTTGACAACTAATTTTGGGTACTTACTGATAATTCAAAGTCTGATGAACAAGCCCTTCAAGCTTACTTGCAAAAACCTTGCAAATTTACTAAGGCTCATGATGCAGAGCAAATTTGGGAAAAAAAAAAAAAAAAAAAAATCCCACCAGATGCCACTGAGGCACCAAGTGCCAGAAAATGTAAACTGGTCTGAGCCTGAAATTCATTAAGACTGCAGTGCCTCTGAGCCAGTGTGCAGAGGGTGATTACTTTCCATGGCCCTTATGCTGCAAACAGTTTTGGACAAGCCTCACTTTATGCCCATGTGGTAGTCTCCCATTTTGATGTTGGTATTTATGTGCTTGAAATTGGGCATGTTCCTAGTGCACACTGATTCAGCCTGAGGAGACTAGATAATCCAGTGACTGCAGAGAAAAAGCTGAGAAAAATTTATTTAGAACCTGTTTTTTCTTTTCTTCCTTTCTTTTTAAAATAATTATATAGAAATAGAAATAGAAAGATGGTATGATATGTAGAAAAAACAAAAAAAATTAAGATTCTGTTCTGACTACAGCACTTCACCAACATTGTACAATTTTATCTTCCAGGCCAAGATTCACCCAAATCTGTTTCATAGGTAATAGGTAAACCAAGTGCATCTGTCTCTAGCAGTTGAGAGGCTATGAACATTAGCACTTTCTGTGAAAAAAATCTGCTGTAGGTTATATTCTCTGAGGAGCTGAAGAAATAGTTCATTGCAAGTAATCTGTTGGATTTAGTGTTTCTTAATCATGAGCAGACCCTGACTCACCCACATGTAACAATCCAAGAAATCATTTCACTATCAAAGGATAAATTTTCATTGGAAACTGTGATGTTTTGTATTAGGCACATATCTGAGAAAGAGACATGAACAGAAGTTTAATATTTTGTGGCACATCATCTTTGTGTGTGATATCACGGCTAGAAAATTATAGCTTGTCATAACATTTATTTGGCATGCATAGAAATAGATCAGCAAAGATGAGAGGTAAACAGAAGTTCAGTAAAAGTTAGCAGTTGATGGGTGAGACTGCTGAAGCCAATGGGAGTTTTGTGGTAACTTAGATTTAAAATTCTGAATATGTTGTTGTAAGACTCTGATGACACATCCAGAATCAAAATAAGGAGAGATTTCATTAATAGGCTCAACTCATGTCGGAAGGAAAGGGTCAATAGCACTAAGAGTCTGCTGTATCTTTCCCTATGTAGTGGAGCAGGCTTTTAGAAAAAAATAGTCTTTCTGAATGGATGTGTTAACCCTCCTTGTCCTTTTCCTGCCCCTCCGTCCAAAAAATAACTTGCTTGTTTAGATTCCAGTCTAATCCAGAAAATAGAGCAAGGATGCACTTGGCAGGGGTTGAAATTGACCCCTCCCCCCCACCCCTGTCTTCATCGCCCAGTCCTCTCTTCTTATTTTTGTGATTACATTTGGGGTCAATAGTAACCAAAAAGCACCCCTTTCAAATCAGGTGTAGAGATGATCTTTCACATACTGTTAAGTGATGAAATTAAAAAAAATAGAAACATGATTTTTTTTTTCTTCTCTGCTTTTCCTTGCTTCGTTTTCTTATTATGGTACCAGAAATAGCTTTTGTCTCAACTTTCAATCCATTAATCTGAGGCGAAGACAATTTGCTCTCAGAACACAACTGAAAATCTGTTTCTTTTTACTACTCGGTTTGCGATAGGTTTATTGAACAAATTTGCTTTGATAGGCAGATCAGGTTAGAAAGGGGAGTGGCCTTTTCAGACCGTAAAGGGTTGCATCTAGGAGTTTATATTAGAGCTGCACTGAAAGGATTTGTCACTAAATATGGGACTTGTTATTGAAAGTATTACGCTATGTTATTGTTAATTTATAACTTGAGCTCTTAACAAATTTAATAATGTCAGCTCCTTAAAAATGTATTTTCCTGTTTAAAAACGCTGGAGTGCATGTCATACTGGGAGGAAGAAGATATTAGTGCATTCAATAGTGTTGTGAAAGTGTGGATTTAGTGAGTAGTCTAGAATCAAGACCAAACTCGTTCTCTAATGAAGCAGCTGTTGCTCATACATATTAGATGTCCAGATGAGACACTTCTAATAATAACTAAAGCAAGCCTGGATACTCTTACTGCTGTTTTTGCATTGGGATATTTTCTCTGTGAAGCCACGTTGCTTCCCTCAGTACTTTGTTCTGCCCCTCTCCACCCTGATATATTTATATACCCTATTTATGCCTCCTTGGAGGAGGCAGTTTGTCAGATACACAAATATGAAAATTGTTTTAAAGATGCAGAATGCAGCTAACTACATAGCTGCAATTAGTAGGGCAATGTAATGTTCACAGAGGGGTTGTGCCTGATGCAGCACTGGCATCTGCTGCAAAGTGTGCAGCCCTTAGAAAAGAGAATTAGGCAGTTGCCCTACACTGCTGTTGGATTTCTGCTTTATGCTGGGGTTACAGAACAAAATGTGTCATACTGAGCTGAGAAGCTTCTTCATATCTGTATTTTGATCCTTGCTAAGCTACGTATATTTAAAAGATTTGAGGTTAGGTTCAGATGGGTGTCTTCAGTCACAAGGATCATGAGGTTTCCTGCAGCACAGGGAATGGTTGGCAGGGATCCTCTGGTTGGAGGGTTTTCTGCATCTGGAATAAGTCCAGTCTGAGTGAATCATAGCTGTGACCTAGCAGGTTTTTTCCTGGCTCGGTCAATCTCTCTAGAGGTTACAGTTGCAAAAGAAGGCAGCGTACCAGCACTTGTGCTGTTCTGTGTTTGCCCTTCTGTCCTCTCTCTCTTTATAAAACTGCATTTTATATCAAAAATATGCCCTCTGTGTAAAAAGGTGATTTAGTACCTGTATAAATTCAGAAGAAAAACAATAGCGTTGGCCTTCTGCAGCTCAATTTTGTAATAAAGCATATTTTATTACATATGTTTTATTTTTAACAGAATTCCACTTCTTTAAAAAAACTTGAAATTATCTTGCAATGATTTATATGACTGCAGAATGTGTATGCAATGCTGTGGCTATTCATTAGTTACTTTACAGATTCGAGGTTCTAGCTTTTGTAAGGCTGCAAGTTATCCTGTAAGGCAGATGAAGCCATTCCTTTAAAATAAAGCAATTCTGGAATCAAAGCAATGGACGAAGAAATAAGATCAGAAGAAAGGTATATATTATTTGCTGCATAGCCATAGCGAGAGACCCTGTTGTGATAGATTCCATATATGCACATACATAGAATCAGTACCTAGCCCAGGGATTTGAGAGTTCAAAAAGCAGACGAAATTGGCAGGTTTTACAAAGCATGCAAAGGAAGTATTATGCAATTTCAGAGATGCAGCTGGTGTACAGAGAGATGAAGTGATTTAACCATGATTTACACAAAGGTTTTCTGGGGAGAAAGTCTGAATCTGCATCTCCTGAGACCAGTTTCTTGTCCATGAGAACTTTGTTTGTTTTTGAGAGTATAATATTCTTGAGAAGCCATTCTACTAGCTAATATTTGCTTTTGAAACTTAAATATATCATTAAAACTGTGAAATTAATTATATGTGCTTATTTTTTCTCATTTTGCAATCCTGAGCTGCTCTGTTATTTTATGAGAAGAACAGTTTTGCTAACTAAGGGATAAGAAATTTATGCTATTTTGTTCCTTATTGTCAAGGCAACTCCTATTAAAGGCTGTATTCTCCTAGCCCCAAAACTGTGTGGCTTATGTTGAGCGAAAATAACGCTGAATTTTCCCAAAAGCTACATCCTGAATCTCAAAAAATGTCACTTACACTGTTGCTATAGCACTTCAGCCCGGCGGCAGGGAAACTACAGGTTTGTTATTTATGCCTGGATGCCAAAAGCATTGGGTGCTACTTCTAAGTCATAAACAGCCACTATGATTCTAACCTCCATTTACAAGTTTTGTGCTAGTGAAGCCAGCATATAACTGAAAACTTTTTCTTAAAAGAACCTGAGAAAGCCAATGCACTTGGAAGCCCAGGAAGCAGTGCAAAGTACTTCCTCTAATTCAGGAATGACTTTTGAATTCTTCAAATTCACAAGGACTACATTCATTTAAAGGAAAAAAGTTTTGAGATAGATCTCTATTTCAGTTTTTTTTCATTTAGACATTGCATTAGGCTGCTTTACTGTGATCACTTCAGACTTCTACTGGTAATTCAAGTGAGGAGGAAGATGATTGAGACATGCTTGAAAAAATACAGCAACTGCTCCTTACCCCACCTAATACTAAAACAACAGCAAAGTACAGCTATGGTGTAGTGCTTGCATGAGTAGATGATCTATTAAAAAGCTGTCAGTATCGTTATCTTCAAGCAAAACTGAGACACGGGTATGTGAAATAACCTTCCTAAGATCACCCTATACAGTATAGAGGAGAAAACAGAAGCAGTCTTTCAAATCTATTTTCACTTCCTGTCCAGTAGGATACCCAATGTAAATGCATCGGGTTTTGTTTTCCCTGAAGTTAACCATTTCTTCACAATAATTTATCAGACCTGGTCTTCATGGTGTATTTTTTTTAGTGGAAAAAAGGTGCAAACTTGTGCAATACTTCAGAACAGTCTTTCTGAACGTGTTGATGATGATAGGTATAGACATGTATGAAATGAATGCTTTACCTACAAATTCATTTGCCCACTAGGGGACACTGGGACATTATATTTTTGTTCAAATGAAAGACATTTCAAAAACAATGAAGACAGAAAATCCTCTTGTTCTTGCTCTAAAATAAAATAAAAATCATGCATATCTAATTTCTAATCCATGCAGAACGATGTGTAATATATTTTTAAAAGTTTAATGAGTGGCAAACTTCTGGATATGAATGCTAGATTTAAGACATTTTAGCAAGTAGTTCGAACTGGTCCATGACATTACAGGTTTTGAATTGCAGAGATAATGGATCATATTTTTGGCATTTCCCACTCATTAAAAACTGTGTCAGAATGATGGATTAATCTGTGGGCATTTTCTGTCCTTGCTATAATCTTTGTCAAAGGAATGAGGTATTGGAATTATAATGCCTTTTGTATTATATGAATTATGAGGGCAGGCTTGAGAACTTTGACTTCTTTAAAAGTAGGGTTTTTTCATGGTGATTAGATAACCTGCTATTTTACCCCTTTTGCAAGTGAGCAACACCAAATAAAAACATTTGAGTAAAAGCAGAAGCTAAGTTTAGAACAATAAACTAATATGAATGAGAGTAGGTTAATGGTGTGTAGTCTATGTAAAAAAGCCTTATGTACTTTCCATTAATATATTACATTTCACAGATATATGGTTACTGCCTTTTCCTCTTGTTGGCTTCACTAGGAATGAGCCTGTAATTTATGTAGCTAGGCTGTGAATTGAGCTGTACTTTCAACCAGGGAAGGAGGAGCCATCCTGTGTCTTAAGAGAGATTCTATTGTATTATTTTACTCTCTTCCTTGGCAGGTCCTAAATATGGGGTTGGAGATTTGAATGTTTTCCCTACTGCTTACCCCGTACAGCTCCTCTTGTGTGGGGTGCTCCAACACACTGCAGTTATGGGATATAGGCAAATCGTGAAGAGAGCTTATGACTTTGAAGTATCTCTCTGAACAAGTGCTTATGAAGATGAAGCACCATCTGCACATCCTTAAAGGGACAATTTAGATCCCCACCTGAGAGTCTAATCAAAGAAGCTAGCCTGTTTTGTTACTGGATTGTCCAGTGGCTTTTTTCAATTTGTGAGCAGAAGATGCATGATGAGTATTATCTGAATCATTCTTTACCTATAGCTTAGCCAGAATGACATACGTACATACGCACACACATAGATATATACACATACGTATGTATACTTCAGTTCATTTAATACATATGAGTGGCACATATGGCACAACTGATGATAGGGCCTAGATTATTATTTCAGCCTGGTTTTAAGTTTTCTTTCTGCAAAATTCTATGTAAAATTCAAAGAAAAAATACTGTAAGTCTGAGCATCACTGACAGAAAGGAGGCAGAAAATCAGGTATAAATGTGCAATAAAACTCATTTCTATGCTTTGTACCTTTCACTTTGTACCTTTCAATACATATACTAACATGCACACTTTTTCCAACTTTCTCATTTTATCCTGGCTTTCTTTCCCTCTGATTCTTCTATACCATGCCAGATACTGCTCTTTCAGTGAGATGTCTGGCAATTTTTAGCAATTCCAAGTCTGCTGTACTCAGTTGTTCCATCAGTGTCGTTATTTATAACCAGTGCATGACCAGAAGCCTGAGACATAGTCATCTTAAGTCCTGAGCATACCTGCATTGTAAAATGATGAATTTGATGTGTTTTTTAATTAAAAAAGGGTTGCATGGAGGACTTACCCATATCACACACACCTTAAAGGAAAGACTCCCATTCATTTGTTTATCTTTATATCAGGCTCTTGAAGGAAGCCACAAAAAATGGCAAAATGCAGACAAAAAGGTAAGGTCATTGCCTTGTCTTTCTGCATGTCACATGTCTCTTAGTCTTTTGAAGACTGCAATTAAGACTTACCCACTTAAGTACCCATATGCCTCTGAAAGAGTGAGCAGGTAAGATTGGTGGTGAAATTGGCTGTGGTAATTCCTAGAATCCTAGAACAGCCCAGGTTGGAAGGGACCTTGAAAGATCATCTGGTCCAACCTTTCATGGGAAAGGGAGCCCAGATGAGATTATCTATCACGCTGTCCAATCACATCTTGAAAACCTCCAGTGATGGGGACTCTACCACATCCCTGGGGAGGTTGTTCCAGTGATTGATTGTTCTCGCTGTAAAAAATTTCTTTCCTATATCAAGATGAAAGTTAATACACCTTTTTCCATAAGTTAAGGAGCATGCTGTTCCTATTTTCGCACTATTGTTGCAGTTGCATAAAATCATAGAGAAATGCAGAAACTGTCCTGAAACACGGCATTTGCTCAGTGTTTTCTGCTTTGTAATCATAAGCAGAGTATTATGTATATACTCATTTTCTGAACAAAGGCCTTCATGAATTTTCTGAATGTTGCAAAAAAAGATTAGTTTACATGTGATACCTTTTATGGATTATTCTATTTCTAATGATATCATTTGGAAAATGATTACTTAAAAAAAGTGCTCTACTCAGCATCCAGTCTCAAATGATTCAGCCTGTATCAGCAGCATTGTTTAAAAATAGAAATAGTGAATGAAATATTTGTCCGTTTGGAAGTCAGTGACACAGTTGAGCAAAGTTTAAATTTCAGCACTTGTGTTTTTGAAAATAAAATTCTGATAAAGACAGGCACTTGAGTGTTGCAAGAAGAGAAATATTCAAGGAAAAGATCTCTTTATCTTGATATAAAATCTAAAGGGAGGTTATATTAAGGAAAACCACGGCATGCCTATGAGTAGATCCCTAGCATGCACATCACATATTCATGAAAATCTGAAAAGCTCTTATTAAATGCTCCTCTGTTGTTGTCTTAGTCATAGGAGTTGAAGCTTTATCTTTGTTTTTCACTTCCTCTGTCATTTCTGGGTTCCCATTTCTTTTAACAACCTAACTGTTTTTTCATATCTAGTGTACACATAACTGACCTCACTCCTTTTTCCTGCAGGAAATGTACCTCTGTCATTAAATTCACATGAAATGGCCTCATACCACTTACTTTATAGATTTTGCTTGCACTAAATGCTTCTTAAGAGTTCTTTTTCAGTGCTTCATTTTTGGGTAAAGTATCTTAAAAGTGTTTCCTATATTTCTTGTTCCCTCATCTGTGGCTTCCTTCTTTTAAAGCAGCACACAGGATGAAGAAGCTGAAGGACTTCTTCACCTGCACTTGCACTCTGGTGGGGATCCTGCTGGGAAAGGTAGATCACATTCTTTCAATCCTTGGTTTGACTTCATGCCTGTGGATGATAAATGATTTGTGGTAGAGCTTTGGGTTTTGTCCGTGGAATAGAGACACATTTAGTATACTTATCTAGTGAAAATACTAACTATAGTCACACTCTATACATACTGATACTTGATTATGTACAGGACATGTCAAGTGAAAAATGTTGAGTGGACTAGAGGGGCTATCAGGAATGGAAATGCCACTGCTAAATAACTTGGAACAAAAACCATATCTAGAATGCAGATGCTGAAGATGCATGTTATCTCGTAAAACAAACAAACAAAACCCCATAAAAGACAAGTAACTCCTGACAGCAACAGAAAAGTCAGAGAATGTCCTCAAAGAGAATAGGTCTGATGTATGATAGCATCCCTTAAGAGAGAAGTATTTCATTTTGTGACTCTTTGTATGCACAAATGAAAGAAAAAAACCAGAAGTGGAATTTGAGAATTTTAGATAATAGTTCCTGAAGGTCTTAGAATGATCTCACTTCTTTTTGTGCATAGGTCTTTCAAAGTGTTTATCTGCTTATGTGCTGGAGCTCATGCTTGGTAAATGGTGACATGTAAACCTCATTTGTAGTCTGTTTCTACTCAGTTTGTATATAAAGATGACATTAATTTGAAAAATGTTACATTTTACTGTATCTGTGGTAGCATGCCGAAGTATATAAATAGGACTGTGTTTACTATTTAAAAATACATTTCACTTGAGGTACAGAATGTGATTTTGACAACTTTAATTGGGGAGGAAGGAGGAGATTCATGGAAGTAGGAAAAAGGCTTTTATACTCTATTTGAGTAGAAATAAGTAAATAAGATACAAAAAGTACATAAAAATAATCCATTTAAATCTTAATTGAAAACACCTGCATGCTTCTTCATGATTCAGAACACTTAAGCCAGAAGCTTAGCGCATCCAGCAAAGAGGCAGGAGGATGGTTTGGAGACTGGGGCAGGCGGTGTATGAGGGGAGGCAGAGAGAGCTGGGTTTTTCTAGCCTGCAGAAGAGAATGCACATAATAAAAGGACAGGAGGCAACCACTGCAAGTTGCAGTAAAGGACATTACAATTGGCTATAAGGAAAAAATTCTCTATCATGAGAGTGGTTAAGTACCAGAACAGATTACCCAGGGAGGCTGCTGAGTCCCCATCCATGGAGATTTTCAGAGCTTGATGGAACGAAGCCCTGAGCAACCTGACCTGGCTTTGAAGTTAGGCTTACTTTGAGCAAGAGGTTGGACTAGAGACATCCTGAGGTCTCTTCCAACCTAAATTTTTCTGTGATTCAGTGATATTTTTTTCTGAGTTGAATGCAGCTATGCAGATTTTTCAGATGTTATGATTTATTCCTTCATGTTCTTCTAATAGAAAGCCTTAATTAATAAACAAAGATATGTTAAACATAGACATAGTTGGTACAGAAAAATGAAGGTGGGTCTCTAAAACAGTGGTGTATTTTGAAATATGAGAAATAAGGAAATACAAGCAACTCAGAAAAGGCACAGTGTGTCCCTAATGAAAGCTGAAGAAAAAGAAGACAGGAGAGACCTTGATGAAGAGAATAACCATGTGTTTGGTCTGTGAGCCGCTAGTACATTAATCTCTGAGTTTCAAAAGTGGGAGGAATAATAAAATAGTGGTTTTTATAAGCAATCAAAAATCTGTAGGTTTAAGTAAATATGGGAAGTTTTAGCAGCCAATAATTTTATCAGTGGCAAAAATTAATCTGACAGCTGAAATACTCCGTGCCTGTGTTGTACATTATTATAAACACGTCTGAAAGGAAGAAAAATTAGATTATGCCCTAGTAAAACAGTAAACATCATCCAGAAAAAAAGCAAGAGAGGGTTTACTGTCACTTTACCTGTCTTAGTTTGCAAGAAATAGTAGTTACTAGCTGCCTTTATACAATAGTTTAGGCATATGCTTTAAAAGATCTCAAGGTCTTACTGGACAGGGAGAGGGTGTATAGTAACTGAGAATCCTTTTTGGTCAGCTACCTTCTGTATCTATAGGAAGGATGATATTTAAAAAGAAATCAACATTCTTTGTGGTTGTTTAACAAAACTCACAGATTTTTCTTCACTCATAAGTTAAATATAGTACCATTGTAACTTTGTGTTTGTAACCAATGCTTCATCTGAATGTATGAAAGCACCTTAACGATGTAAGTCACAAGGCTGAATATGTGAATGCAGTTTCTTCAAATACCTACATACAATGGGTTAAGGCGCTGGCACATCAGAATTAAATAACTTTTAGTGACTTTGAGACATGAAAAATACTTAGCTTCAAGGGTATTATTGCCTTAATATAGTTACCTGATCAGAAGGCCGTTCTATCAGTAACAAGACTTGTTGACTTCAGTGGGTTTAGATCAGGTTGTATATCATGAACAGCAGTAGAAGTTAGACTTCTGTGACCGAGTTTAGGCACTGTAATAAGAATGACCTGAAGTACAGCCCCACAGATTTAATCAGTATCAGTAGGTTTTCTTTGAGTAAGGATGACAATATTTGGCTTTCCCAAATTATAACACAGCATATTTTTCCAGGATGACATTTTCATTAAAAATTAAATGTAGTATAAAAATGTCTCCAATGTATTTGATGCCTTTCTGGAGTACAAAGGACAACATATTACAAAACAAAAACTCCTAAAGTATTTCACATTTTGCAGAAAAAATAATAGCTTAAAACACTGTAAAAGATGAGCTAAGCTCTCAGCTTGTGAAAGCATTGCTATACACAGAAGATATAGAGAATATTATGAGAGTTTGATTTAATGCAGTCTATTAATTACTATTAATTATTTAAAATGTTATAAAACTCCCCTATGAACCCCTACTGATATGCTGGCGTGTCAAGCAAGCAATTAAAATACAATACAGTTAACCATAAAAATAGAGAGCAAAAGGAAATAAAATATTAAAAAGCTAAACAAAGTGGTGATGTTAACAAATCTTTATCACTTACTGAAATTCTAAATTCCCTGAAACTGAACCAACTGCATTAGCTGATTTGTATTTCTACTCATAAAGTCCCATCTTCTCCAAAAATCTTACTTCATGAATGTCAAATATCTTTGCCTTTTTTTAGATAAGTTTATGATCTTTACTATTGGAACTGACTAATTTATGTCAGGAAGAGAAAGCAATGGTCAAAAAACCAGCAAACTGTAAAGAACACTGAATAAAATGGGATTTTCTTGATTCTAGGAGATATTCTGGGAAGCAGTGAGGTGACTGTTAGTTACAAGGTTTTTCTCCTTCACTGCCACCCAAAAAAAAGAATGAAAATGTTGACATTTTTAAAGGGAAGAAGAAACATTAGTATATATGCTCTGAATTGGTCAGAAAGTATTATAAATAATAAGCACAATAAATGCCAGACTATAAACATACAGCTATAGTGCTGTATTTTATGCTATGGAAAAAGCCATAAATATTTTGCCTTTTTAAGTATTTTTTTAGTATCTCCCACATCCCCTGTAGTCTAAAAATGATATCTGGTACCATTTCTTCATGTTTTGTCTCTAAGCAGGATCACATCATGGCACTCATTGACTGTGCAGGACACCAAGGTGAATAAATGACAGATTTAATGAAAGGATTTAAGTGGTAGGCCACTCTCTCAAATATCGCTGAAAAATAATGATATATATATATGACCCTACCTATTGCTTCACAAGAGGCATAGAATATATTAAATGTATCATATCATGTAACCAGTCCAATTGGGGTAGACCTTTCATAACTTACTCCTGACATAGTCTTTTCTTGAAAACTGGAGTGGAAATTGCAGAGTGAAACTGGGGAGCTTTCATCCATTAAAGATTGCTGGTTTCTGGCATCTATATCCATTTCTGGATTTATTTCTGGAAATCAGTTGGTTTGCCTCACCTAGATGCAAATTGCAGCAAAGCAGTAATTTTATCTTCTTGGTATTAAAGCTTTTGAAATTCTGTACCTATTGCAGTTGTGCCTGCATGGCACAGTGAGATGACAAAAATTCCTTCCTCAAACCCAAAAGAGGTGAATCCTTCATATGCTCATGCTACATAAGCTTTCCTTCCATGTGCATTTTTTTAATCATATGTAAAGGTGTCCTTACCAACCCCCATATAAGCCATCAAGGTGCTGTTCAGTATAGGCTCCAAAGGGTCTTAAACAGTGTTTTCTTGAAACAGTCTGTGTTGCTTTTTCCATTTGTTTGTCTCATCAGAGACTTCAGAGAGAGAACTTATTCCCATGTGCCATTACCTGGCATGACCCTATTTCTGGTTTATGTGTTAACAGCAGAAGGGAGAGCAGGACCTCAAAATTCAGTTTAATATTAGCAGAAGTAATGCTAACTTTTGAAAATAGGTAAGAAGGGGTAGGAATGCAAAAAACCCCATGTGATACAAAAGCAGAAGCAGACTGCTCCAGATACCATCCTTTCCCTTCATGCTCCTGTTTTGCCGCTGTTCTCTCCAACCATACTGAAATTTCCTTTTCTGCAAAAATTGCTGTTTCTTATTCAAAACTTCTGGCTGCTGAGTATATGGGAGAAGATGTTAATATAATGTAACATCAAACTATGGTTCTCAATCCTTTCTCACGTCCTTCCTGTATTTCTGTCACTCAACATGCACATTATCTGCATAGCATCCTTACATCGCCATAAAGTATGCACCCGTACATACCGAAGTCCTAATTTCATGTAAAAAAAAACCCCAAAAAACCAAGAGATGAAAAAAGGAGTTTTGCAAAGAAAACAAAATAGTCATCATGTTTTTGCAGCCAGAACCAGCTCAGGTTGCTGTTTTGTTGGGTTTTTTTGTGGCATCAGTCTCATGAAGCATACTGCCTTGGAACAAATAATACAAGGACATTGAAATCCCTTGATGTTAGTCTACAAGTGGTTCCATGTATTCCATTCACTACTGAAAAGATTTGTTGCTATCCTGATACTAAACAAGTAATTACCTCTTCTGAAATGTGAAAGATTTTATAATGTATTAGTGTAGGGTTCTTTTACTTAATTATTCTATATTTTTGAGTCCAAAGTCAAAGTTTACATCACAATGCCACTATTCAACTAGCATTTAAAAAATGTAATCCACTACCTATTAGAAAAATACATCTTTGTGCTCCTCCCAGCAGCAACTTTTATTAGACAGTAATGGCATGGTAAAGATCAACATGAACCCATTGCCTATAGAACCTATTTAGACATTAGCAAATTACAATGCAGTTAACTAGACCAGAGTCTGCCTGGACTAAGAAGTTAGGCATGCTACTATAAATAAGACAGTTACGATAAAAACCTTTTATAATGTGATTGATCTATAGAATTTTTCCTTCCCTGTGTCACTGTAGCAAGAGCTACCTTTTGCATAGTAAAATGCTGAGAATTGTTGACTACTCTTTTTTTTACAGGAATTGAATCAGTAGAACTCTGCAATCCTGAAATTTCCCTCACAAGTAACAGCTATGTACCAGAAAGTGTCTGCCTTTGACTGTAGCGTCAAATACTGAGGCCTGAAATTTTAACTCTTCCAAAAAATCCTCAATATATGATATTATGTATTTGCCTCATTTAAGTCTTACCTGAGGCTATGCTTCTTTGACCCTTCTCGCCTCAAGGGATCAGTGTGATAGGCTTTCTTAAAGCACATCTAACAGATAAGGACTGTGAAGGGGAACTGATCCAGTGAAATATATTCCTCTTTAATATCCTACCTTCCCCTGTAATTAAAGGCAATTCTAAAATGCAACTGTTTAATACAAGATAAATGCTGTCTGTCCACTCAGTTGTTAAGCATAAAAAACCCCTGCAACCGTCTGTCACTTATGATTATTAGACATGTCAACGTGCTTTGTACTGCAGTTTTTTGAAGTACTGTGGGTTATATATGTCAATTTATATTGTGTCTTCCGTTACAAACTCAGTACATGCGTTTTGTACATCAGCGTGTCAAGGGAAGACTGTTTACTTTAAGGGGCGTCCCAACAACTGTTAAAAACACAACCATATTATCAAATGATCAACGCTTAACTGAAGCAAGAGATAAAACTCCAGAAATTTTCTTAAAGATTACATTCTAGTATATTTTTTTTGTTTGACTGGTTGGTTGGTTTTAATATTTAGGGTACCCACTTGGTAATTTTGATTATCATTGGATATGATTTGGAAGAGTAGAAACTTGTGCATTCTTACACCTACACAAATGTCTGTTAAAATCTGCTCTCAAAAAACATTCCAACATTTACAGAATGATTGGTAGAGTAGGAAAAAATACTGACATATGCTACTCACTTAGTAAATTATTTCTGCTAAGCTCTAGGTATTTGTTCTCCCTGCCTCTCAGGCTGCTCCTGCTGCGATTGTCCATTGTATCCTTCCAGATATATTGATTTAGAAAGCCTTGGAATGGGATTGTGCTTTTCCCACTTATTTATGTTTTGTTCAGTGCAGTGAACGTCCTGCTCAGTGATTGGTCCTAGGTATTCCGCAGTACTAAAACACTAAGTTTCCTCCTCCCAAAGCGTAGTTCCTGAAGAAATAACCAAAGAAAACATTTGAGAATATTTTTCTCAAGAAAAGATTGAGAACCTCTAGACCTTAGTAGCTCAAAATTCAGAAAGCAGGCAGGCTCAAACTTTGTGTTTTATGGATGAGTGTAATCTTTTAGGAGCCCAAGGATCCGAAGTTTTGAACAGCTGGGATAGGCATTTGTTGCCAAGTAGTATGAAGTCCTAACATAGTTTTTTTAGAACATTACAGCAAGGCCATGCTTTGAAACATCTTGTCAAAATATATTGCCTTCAATACTGCAAAGTCTTTGACTTTACATACAATTTTATACTTGTAATAGTGTTACTTCTGTGAAATTAAATGAGTACAGTAGTGCTTACAGAATCCAGTCTATTATTAAAGACACAGTGTTCATAACAGATTCAGTATTTTGGTATATTATATGATAGGTATTTAGATACTAAAAAGCCACTATTTAAATAGTTTTATTCTAAAACAACTTCTAAGGTATGTTTTATAAATATTTATGTTTATTTCTGTCAGACCTTTTCTTCTTCTTCTGCATTCTTATATGAGTAGTTACGTGAAACTCCTTCTGGACAAAAAGAGCAATGCATAAAAAATCCAACATTTCTTGTTACTTCATAACTTTTCACTGAGTGTAGAATTTGTTTTTGTCAAAATAATTAAGCTGCACTCTGTATTTATAAGAGATATTTTTTGTGTTGAAAAATAGATTTTATGGAGTTGTTTTTTCTCAAGCACACATATGTTATATCCCAAGCATATATATGTATGTCTGCTTTTAAGCCAAAGCTGTTTTTTTCTTTAAAGCTGAAACACAATTTCAATAGCTAATAACTGACTATTTCTGCATTTAATCTCTTATTTCACTAGCTGAAAATGCAAGCATTTGTCCCCTTCAAGCAGTTCTTACCTTTGTTTGAGGGTGTTCTTTTTTATTATTACTATGAGTTGAATATTGTAATTGTAAAGCTGGTACATTAAGGTCATGAAGACTTAATTTGGTGACTATTAAGTCAGGTATAATTATGTTAAAATATAATTGTTACGAGTTTTGATCATTCAGGAAAATCAGAAAATTAGTACAACACATCAAAAACAATCATAATAAAATTTCAGTAGAATTCTGATAGAAGAGTAAGTATTACTTGTTTTGTCATAGACATTATAGTTACCTGTTAACATAATCATGATTCATTTCTGCAACACATAATCAAATATACAATCGTACTCTAGAAATCCCTTGAACACTATGAGACATTGGTTGGGAATAAAAGGTTACTGCTTTGCATCTTTGAATGCAAAGATCCTTTTGAATTAGATGTATCTTCTATATATTCCTCTGTCCAGTAAAATAAATAATTTGTACTAGCTGGTGTATTAGGGATGGTTTTTCCTTGCTATTAGCCAGTAAAGAATTAAGATATCTATGTGAACCTAAATTGCTCCTTATAGGCCTAGGCATCTCCTTTTTTTCACCTGGAAAATTTGTCCTAGCAGTATTTGAAATTTTTATACAGTTATGCAGTATTTCAGTCTGCTGGATGTTTGAAAATGTGTACTGAACCTGTACAGGTCAACTCCACAGTGCATACCTGAGAATGTCAATTCTCTAACGAAGTATTGAACTGGCTGGGTTTTTTTTCTATATACATTATATCTGTCTGGACAGCCAGTGTAACAGATCCTTAATGCGTCATTTACTGAACATGTACATCTGTGTTACATAGTACTCATTTATGGCACTGAGAAGGGGCCCATAGAAGACAGTCACTAAATTGAGGTAGCACTTCTTAACACTACAGGCAGTGAACTTCTGGATTTTCTTGCCACAGGAGATGGTAGAGGCAGAGAGTGTCAACAGGTTCAAAATAGGGTTAGACAAATTTGTGGACAATATATTCACAAACAGATACTAAAGAAGAAAGGCAGAGGTGTACCTTCTACCACCCCTACTCCAATGACTGTTGGGGGACAAAAACCAGTGGATGGCAGAAAGTAGCTAAGCTTATATGATTTCCATAAACAGCATCTTTTACTGCTGCTGCTGCTAGAGGTAGAATACCAAGCTGGACTATTGGCCTGACCCAGTAGTGCATCTCTTGTAAAGTGGGAGAGTGAGATAAGAAAATGCTCCTCCATATCCTATGAAGAAAAGAACAGAGGTCTGAGATTTTACCCTACTGCTTTGGCTTCAGGGCAGCACAGGCCAGAAGATATCGTAAGGAAAGAACCTAGTCATTAAGGGGTAATGTTTTTAATCCTATATTCAAAAAGATCAAAAAATTGACAGGACTGAAGCTGCTGTTGTGAAGTATCTGTGGAGCTTTAGAGACTGCAAAAACCTCACTGCCTAGAAGACTGATGAGCTGCTGTTACCCCGTAGCTAAGAGGTCCTCTAGCAAGTAGAGAGAACTTGTCTGAGAATGGGTCTCTCTTTCTCATTGGCCTTATTTTTCAGGATTAAAGGTATTGGGCACTGCGTAGGAATAGTATGGAATTAATGTAGCCTCCCAAGGTCATCACACTGCAAAGAGGACATAAGAGAATTTGGGCCTCAGAAAAGCATATGAAGCACTCTTTTGGATACTGTGGCTGGACTATATCTGACATCACAGGGGGAGTGATATGTTATTTTCATTTTGAAAATTGCTGTAATATGGGTCTCAAAGTGCTTATGAATACATCAGCAAAGTATGTTGGGATGGGATAAGAGAGTATGCGTATCACAGCCAGATGCTATCTAATCACAGGCAGAAAGGCTTTTAGGCAGACACTCCTTTTCTGCAAGATAGGATTAGGAAGATTTCTAACAGGTACTTGCCTAATCTATTCTTACAAGTCTCTCCTAATGTGGGCTTCATAATCTCCCAGTCCATTCCCCTGTATCACTGCCACTACTGCTTGAAACGTTTATTTCCTCCTCTCTCAGTATTTGACTCAAATGTTCCTTATTCCTTTGAAGACTTTTTCTTACCGCCAGCAGGTCTAAATTTATTACACTTCTGCTACTGGCCTGTTATAATGCAAAGGTAAGGAGCATTGGAATTTTAAAAAGATGTGACTTCAGAAAAGTTTTTCCAACCTCTAGAGAGGCCATATGAAGAAATCAATGTGAGTAAGAGGAAATACTCACAAAATTTTGTCTAAGCTTGCTTGCCATGATGTATAAGACAATAGAATGTTTCCAGAGGTGAGGAGGTAGTTAGAATAGAATAGAGTAGAGTAGAGTAGAGTAGAATAACATAGGATAGGATAGGATAGGATAGGATAGGATAGGATAGGATAGGATAGGATAGGATAGGATAGTTCAGTTGGAAGGGACCTACAACAATCGTCTAGTCTAACTGCCTGATCATTTCAGGGCTGACCAAATATTAAAGCGTGTTACTAAGGGCATTGTCCAAATGCCCTTTAAGCACTGACAGGCTTGGGGCATTGACTACCTCTCTAGGAAGCCTGTTCCAGTGTTTGACCACACTCTCAGTAAAGAAATGCTTTATTGTTATAGCTATATACAAATGCTAATGTCAAGTCTGAACCTCCCCTGATGCAGCTTTGAACCATTCCCACGTGTTCTGCCACTGGTTAGCAGGGAAAAGAAATCAGCACCTCCCTCTCCACTTCCCCTCGTCAGGAAGCTGCAGAGAGCAATGAGGTCGCCCCTCAGCCTCCTTTTCTCCAAACTAGACAAATGCAGAGTCCTTAGCCGCTCCTCATAGGAAGTGATGTTCTTGCAAGTTTTGTTAATATTTAAAAAACCTCTGGAAAACTAAAAGGTCCAGAATATTTCAGAATTTAAAATGTGAAAGGTTTCTGTTGTATCTAAGCAGCAACATGATGTGGAAATAAGAGAAAATTAGTTACATACATAGCTTTGTTAGTTGTCCATAAGAACACAGATGAAAGGGTCCCACTGTACTAAGACTAAATTAGAAGCATGGCTCTGTAGATTTTTTAATCGTCCCTTTAAACACTCACTAATTTTTGTTAATGAATATGGAAATTTGCCTGATTGATCACTAATTACAAATGAACTGCACTATTAGATTAGTGACAGTATTTCTTGGACAAAGGAAATTGAATTCTCAAGGTTAGGTTTCTTACAGTAGGCCAAATATTCCCTGGCACTCTGCGGCACCATTTGCATTTCAATTAGATTATGGCTCTGTGCCACTAGTTACCATACCTTGTCTTCAGTGTAGTCATCCATTGACTGAAAAATGAAAGAGCACTCATTTTTTATTCTGAGTTGGTTTCCTCTGAGGAATTTTTTTGTAGTTTAAGTACAAAATCAGATACTATAGTTCTATCTCTAATTTTAAAGGGATACATCCAATACATTTGAAAGCTTAGTACCACACATAATTTGCAACACACATATAATATTAATACCCCTTAAGAAAGCTGGTGATAATACTGGCAAATTCATTGGAAGTTCCACTCACCTAAAATGAGAAGAAGCTAACTTAAATTTCCAGAAGAAGCAAACTTTCCAACTTTGTACTTCAGTGGTGTCTTCAACCTGAATGTTTTACTGCACTGCTTCTTCATTAGCAGGAGTAACTGCTTTTTAGTGAATAGGAATGCTTCTGATATTGCTTTTCCTTTTTTTTTTTTAATTAATATATAAATAAACAAACACATCACATAATTATCTGTTCCAGTAGTACCTGGAATTTTTGTCTTTTTTCATTGGTTTGCTGCATCCATTTCTCTAAGCAATTTTTATATTAAAAATCAGTACAGAATAACGTACTTATTTCTGATGAGGGATAGATACAATAAATAGAGGTTACCTGTATTTTAATTCTTTTATTTGATATCCTGAATCAGCCATGCCATGTAAAGTTAAGTCTTCTTTTGGCAGTTTCTGGGTATTTAAAAGTCCTTTTTGTTGACAACTTGCCTCAAAGACATATAAATAAAAATTGGTAAAGTGGACTCCCCATTTGTATGCAGTCTCTGTCCTTGTTGTCTTTCCTCTTGCAGAACTAAGATGTCTAAAGACTGAATGCTTTAATGTCCTCTCCAGTTCTGAACTGAGTAATATGGCAGTGTGCTAAATCAAGTTCATTGATCTAGTACAGAAATACAGAGACCTTTGACAAAAACAATAGAAGCTAACAGAATTATCACTCTCCAAAATTTCTCTTTTTCTTAAGCTGAATGAATATGGAATTTTATGTTATGTACCTTTGGAATGACACTGTAGACTTGGAGTGGGGGTTGGCACCTGTCACCTAAAACAATAGGTAGGAAATAAATGCATTCAAATTACCATTGTACAGATTAGGCAGTGTCAAAGACAATGCCATCATTCTATTGTTAGTACTAAGAGCACATGAAAGGCAAATCCAATGAGACATTGTGTATAGAGTTCTCTAAAGTGACTGTAAAGAGCAGGAGAGAATTTAGTGTCAGTATGTTGTAGTGCTGATATCAAATACTTTCCCTCTCAGGCTCTACCTGATGAATGTTTAGTGAGTCCTGTTGTTATATGTTAATGCTTTCTTTTCTTTTCCTGCATTTTAGTTTCCTGATTGTTACTGTATTGTATTAAGTTGCATTTTCATTAATTTGAAGTGATAGGCTGCTTTCAGCACTGCTTTAACCACAGCCAGACCAACTCTCGTTAGATCTCAAACTAAGCAGGTCCATGTGAATCATCTTTTTAATGAGAAACCTTCCAAATAAACTTCTTGTTGCAGCAATGTGGGTAAGTGGTGACTCAATAGACAGAACTGTGGGGTACAAGTCAGAGTTGAACAGTTTTCTCACCTTAATTGCTCTGTGCTGGTAAAGATGTTGACTTTCATATGTGAAGAAAAATCATTTCCACTTAGAATAATTTAAAAACAAACAAACAAACCTGAGGCTTTTTTGTGTGTATGTGCAAATGCAGCATATTTATCACAGTTTGCAGTAGCTTGTTTACTGGTTTGTTTTATGTTCCCTTCCTAATGTCATCAGAGTGCTCCTGGGGAAAAACCTAAAACAGCAAACATCAAACTGACAATAGGCACGATAAGTATTCCCAGACCTTGCATCATCTGAAACAACCACAATAAATAATTAAGTGCAGCCATAGCATCAAGCAAATGTTTGACCAAGAAGTAATGTCTCACACTGCATTTTAAATGTCAGCAAAGTCAGGTTCTGGTGAACAACTGCATGGAGCAAATTTAACAGCAAGCAATCTGAAAATGTCCCATTTCTGTACCAAGTGGCAATACAAGTTATTATCGCTGAAGCACAGATGTGCTCAAGGGAGATCATTTGACTGTGATCATCCACATGGAGATTCTGTATGTGTAGGACTTTGAGGCTCCAATGGAACTGTGTTAAAAGCCATGTCTTCTTTTCAGGCCTCTTTTTAAGGAAACCACAATGTCAAACCTATGTAAAAAGAAACTACAAGCGTCTCTGAGCAGTCACTCTTCCTTTCCCTCTGCCTCCACATACAAGCATGCTCTTTCAAGTCTTTTCATGGTCTCATCTGTGTCCCGGGTCCTATGGAGTGGGCTTCGTGAAGTCTGGCAGAAAGAGGGAAGGCTATGTACTATGGCTTCCCTGTTTCCAGCTGCTCTGGAGACTAACAGGTAGTTTCATGCAGTTGTTAATGCTTCAGGCCCCATCTTTTTTATGTTGTTGTTCTTCCTTTTGCCAGTCCAAACAGTTGATGTTAATGGATGTTGGAGGCAGTCTACCTCACTAATAGGGCTACTAGTAGATCCCCAAGTAATACTCTTTCAGAATCAATAAACATTAGAAATTCTTTTGTTTAGTCTCTGGAGAAGCATTACTGGTATGTATTGTAAGAATATTATGGTGATTCAGTACATTAAAAGAATGTATAGTATACTTCAGTATAGTCTTTGAGATAGGCACTTAAGTCCTCAGGTGGGGGTAGACAGGCATCCGAGTACTCACTTTGAGAATGAAGAAGCTGAACCTCACCCATTAACTGCATGCAGAAGTAGTTTGCAGTACTCTTAAAATACATTTCAAAAATGACAGTTGCTTCTGGGATTTTAATTTGTTCAAGGAGATCACTTCAATTATGAAGTGAATATTCTATTACAGCTTAAAGCTACACTAATGTCTTTAAATTTTCTCAGTTTAAAGCTGTTGTCACAAGGGGATTTAAAACAAGGCTTTCTACTTTGATCTGCTTGACTCAGATACTATAGTGTCTACTGTGAAGATATATAAAGGCCTAGTTAGATTGCATGGATATATGAGCAAATTCTTGGCTACTGTAAATCAGCATAGCTTTATTGAAGTCAGTAGAACTATATGGAACCTCCTATGAACTGGAATCTCCTGCTGTTCCAGTTTGCAGTACAAATTTATCTTTTGGAACTTCTTCATTGTGTGCTTCCAGTTATATCTTTAAAAAAAAAAAGTCCATAGATGCCATTGATATGTCAGCTTTGAGGCTTGTGAAATGAGTGTATATTTTAACAAAGAATAGATAAATGAAAAAAGATAACGAGCAAATTTTTTTTAATACCTTTATAAGGTATAAAGAAGAAAGTGGTCTTTGCTTCTCACAAATTTGCAGTAGGCATTAGGAGACTACAGGGAACTCCAAGGAATTCATATCAAAACTTGGAATGCTGCAGTGAATCTGTTCCTGCTGCAGGTGAATGCTATTCTTTCAGGGTATTTTTCTGGTCCTGTGTTAGTTATGTCAGAAAAGTCCTGGAATCTATCTTGGACACTTTACTGTGATATTACCTGAGAACCGACAGCTCTGTTCTCTTGATACGATATTTAAGGAACAACTTTGTGATATGTCTTAGAGTTTTACTGGTTTAGGTGTTGTCATAGTTTAACCCCAGCCAGCAGCTAAGCACCACGCAGCCACTCCCTCACTCCCCCCCCGTTCCTAGTGGGATGGAGAGGAGAATCGAGAAAGAAGGTAAAACTCGTGGGTTGAGATAAGAGCAGTTTAATAACTAAGATAAACTATAATACAATACTAACAATAATAATAATAAAATATAATAATAATAGTAAAGAAAAGGAATATAACAAAAAAAAGAAGAGGGGGAAAAAAAGGGAAGAAAAACCAGTGATGCACAATGCAATTGCTCACCACCTGGTGACAGATGCCAGAGCCACGATCCACCCCTCCCGGCCAACTCCCCACAGTTTATTGTATGGAATACCCCTTTGGCTAGTTGGGGTCAGCTGCCCTGGCTGTGCTCCCTCCCAGCTTCTTGCACACCTGCTTGCTGGCACAGCATGGGAAACTGAAAAGTCCTTAACTTAGGATAAGTGCTACTTAGCAACAACTAAAACATCAGCATGTTATCAACATCATTCTCACACTAAATCCAAACCCCAGCACTGTACCAGCTACTAAGAAGAGAGTTAACTCTGTCCCAGCCAAAACCAGGACAGGCTCTAACAATACACTGAAAATGTTATTGTCTAAATTACTTTTGTAAGATTTACTTTATTGTACTTAAAAAATTTATTGGTGGCTGTAAGTTATGGATGGATTATGGGCAGTGACAGTTACAAGTAAAACTATATGTTTTGGGGAGAAGTGGTTACCTTCCCCAAACATCTTTAAGTGATCAATGAATTATTTCTATATTTGCATATGTGTCTGTCTCTCCAGGTGGTCAGAATCTACCTGGATGTAGGTGGTCTGCTTTTAATATGGAGTTACTCTCTTTTTTTTAAACCAACAAAATAGTAAGAATTTTAAGAGCAAATTATCCAAATTATGATTGGGTTTAGATAGTTCTTCACTTATTTTGTGGAGAAATCTGTTTTATATAAAATTTGCTCTTTATGATGCTTAATGAGCAGTTGTTTATATATCTGAATAAGAAAGAAATGGGTCTACAATATTCAATAATAATTTCTGTATTGTACTTATAACGTAAAATATAAAATTGTTCTTGACTCTTATCTTCTCTTGCTAGTCTTAGGACATCTATTTCTGAGCTAGTAATTAAACATTAAATGCCACATTTCAGAGGTCATGAACATGTACAGTGATTGCAATGCTGTATTAATAGACTTCTGGAGATAGGTATTTTAAGTTTTAAAGCAGGCGTAGGAAAACTTAATCAAAGAATCAGCCAATTCAGTCTCTTACGCAGTAGTAAAACCGGAGATTTTTATATGCTTCTGCATTTTCTGCTTCTAAGATGGTGTGCCAAGAGTCAAATTGTAGAAAGATATTCCTGTGCTATAAAAAAGGATGAAACTGATAGTTTACCAAAAAAAAACCCCTTCATGAGAACTTCAACTGAATTTTGCAAATACATGTGCTTGAATAGTTCAAGATTTAAGTATACCCTTTTTCAGAAAGCAATATGTACATTGCTGTCTCAGTATGAATAAAACAGAATTAAATAGTTGGGTACCTCTTAAACTTTTAATGTTTTATGTGTTTTTACTGATTACTACGTAAACCATAAAAGAGATGACAGCTGAATGCTTTTTATTTGTTATTACTTTTCATAAGCTTCTCCTTTAAGTTGTTTTCTGTAAATAAGCTTTCTGTAAATATTACTACAGAGTGTCTGTTAATTACAACCACTGCATGGGCAACGATGGCTGAGGAAATTAATAAAATATATGCATAACGATGCATTTCTATGATTTCCACAACTTGGACCATGTTCCTCAGGGCCTGACACGCTCAGACAGTCTTCCTGAACTCAATTCCAGCTAGTGAAGTATCCCTTAGCATAACATAATTGGTTCTGTAACATCCTGCCTGCCAGAATAAAAGTCCTGGGAAATGACCTTAAGATGGGACTTCCTCATGCTCCAGCAACTCCTGGAAGCCACAGGCTTCTCTTCAGAGTCATGTTCTTCTCAAAAATGGCATACGGCCGGACAAAGATTATGCATTCATGTCCTTCCTCCTAAAATGTCCTCTGCCCCCAACTGCAGCTGAAGTATCTGTTCCATTATCAGTCATAAATGTCATTGATGATATACTGCCATTTCAGACAAAATCAGTGGTTGTCATGCCAAAGTCAGAAATAAACGGCTGTTATTATCACTGCTGGCCATGGCTGGGGGGAGTGGTGGGAGTTATTCATGTGAAGTCTTCTTTTCTGGCCACCAATATCAGACTACATGACTACTCCAAGCTTATTTAAGCCCCTGGTCTTTCATAGCATGTGCACCTCAGTGTTTCTTGTCTAACAGTTACTGTAGTTCGAATAGATGCTTTACTGATTTTTGAATCTTAACATATTTGAGAAGATACTGGGATAATGCCATTTGGCATTTTGGAATATTAGGCTATTCAGCACAGAGAAGGCTAATTTTTTTGTTTATCACCTTCACCAGCTTGTGTCTTATTGCCAGTTTGGGAGCCATCCATCATCTATCTGACATGGTTATTCAGCAAGTCAGAACTGATAAATCTGAATTATTTGGTCTCACTTTTCAGCATGCATGTCATCCTTGAACAAATGCAAAATCAATTCCAAACCAAAGGGTATGCTCCTGCCAACTGTTAATTATTGACTGCAGAATAAGTTACATGTTTCCTAGTGATTAGCAAATGTTGGCAAACTTCTTGACCTACAGCTTAGTTTGGGAATTAGGATCATACATATGCTTTGAGGAGGCAGTGGGGTAAAGCACATAATGGCTCTTGTATTGTGTTCTGAAACATTATTTCTCAGCTAATTCAATTTCTCTGCATCCTTCTCCCCTTTTCCCATGGTGAAAAATGAAGTTATAAAAGTCTGCTTAATGACTAATCAGAAGGTTCCTCTGAAGTACAAAATGGACAGAGGAGGGAAAATAAACTAAGAATGACAATTCTGTACTTCCCTGTGTACACATGTCTATAGTGCATGGCCAGGTGCAGGTCTGACTTACCAAGCCTTCTATCCAGATAGCCAGCTCACCTCCCAAGGGGTAAACAAGCAAGAGCCACTTCTTTACTGGGTGGCATCAACTTAGAGCTGAGAGGAAGTAGAATCAACTTGTTAAACTTAGCTGAAGCTAACCTTTTTGAGCCTGTACCAAAATGAATGTGGTGGTTTGAAATGCTTGCTACTGCCAGATGTGGGTTTCCATTTCTCAGCTGGAATGCAGGCTTAGTCTGGCATTGAATCACCCACAATGCACACATGTCCTCTCTCACAAGGTCATCCAGAAGGGCTAGTTGTCTGCTGAGCATAAACTTCTTGAGCATTTCCATTCATAAGGGAAGGAGAAACACAGCTTGTTTATAAGCAGTTAATGTAATAGAGAGTTGAGCTGAGTTAGAGAATGACCTTCAGGAGTAACTAAACTTACATATGTACCTGACAGCACCTGAGGTTGTTGCTGTTCTTTCTCACTACCAGTTATTGATGCAATTTAACACGTAGAAAGCCAGAACCTCAAACTTGCTATTAGTTGCATGTTACTAACCAGGCAGACTGAATGCTGCCATGCCAATCTTTTTATAGTTCAGAAAATGCGTGAGTGTAGGGCTTCTGAACCAGAACAGGTCTAGCTGCATAGGTGGACTTCACCATTGAATGTTTTTAGATGTACTCTTCTCAGGGATCTACATATCAAAATAAAACCTCAAAAAAAAATTAACTCTGTATACCCCTGCCCCAGTGATCCTGGCACCTCAAGTTATTTAAAAAAAAAAAGGGGGGGGGGGGGCAAAAAAGCTAAGATAAATACTGGAGCATTGCATGAAGAAATAAATGTTCTGTGAAAGTCTTAATGTTGACTCATGACTCATTTAATTAATTTGGGGAGATTTTTAGTATAGAGAGAGCCCATAAGATAAACATAAATTGAAAAATAACTTCTACTGAACTCTTTTTACAGGGAACTATTTTATGCCTACTGTGTCTGGTTTTATATCTTTAATTTGCTGAACAAAAACATAGATGGTTCTTTTTCTCTGTTTTGTGGAAAACCCCTAGAGTTAAAAGCATGAATATAAGTGTACATACATTTTCATGTAACTGATCCTTATTGCAATCTAGAGAGCAATATAAAAATCCATTAGGTAGAGATAGCCAGCTATCTCCTATAGCTGTGTCCAGCATAACAAATAATGTAATATGATATGGAGATTTTTATTTTTATTCTTGAGCTTTAGAGATTTCCAAACATTAAAACTAAATATTACATTTTAAAAATGTGAAAACATCTACTAAAATCTCCAGTCAGCAACTAAGCACCACGCAGCCGCTTCCCCCTTCCCCCCTCCCAGTGGGGTGAGGAGGAGGAAAGGAAAAAAAAAGTAAAACTCGTGGATTGAGATAAGAACAGTTTAATAACTCAAGTAAAATATAATACTAGCAATAGTAATAATGAAATATAATAATAATAATAGTAATGAAAAGGAATATAACAACAAAAAGGAAGGGGGGGGGAGAAAAAAAAACCAGTGATGCACAATGCAATTGCTCACTACCCGCTGACTGATGCCCAGTTAGTTCCTGAGCCGCAATCCGCGCCTCCCGGCCAACTCCCCCCTGTTTGTACACTGGGCATGACGTTCCACGGTATGGAATACCCCTTTGGCTAGTTGGGGTCAGCTGCCCTGGCTGTGCTCCCTTCCCAGCTTCTTGCACACCTGCTTGCTGGCACAGCATGGGAAACTGAAAAGTCCTTAACTTAGGATAAGCGCTACTTAGCAACAACTAAAACATCAGAGTGTTATCAACATCATTCTCACACTAAATCCAAAACCCAGCACTGTACCAGCTACTAAGAAGAGAATTAACTCTGTCCCAGCTGAAACCAGGACACAATAATATCTTAAGATCAGTTTACCTTCATCAAATGAGAGATTTTGAGAGCCAAAATATGAGAACAGAACTTAGTATGTCCAGTTTTAATGCTTAATTCAATTTCTCATTGATTCACACACAATCAGTGATTGCAAATATTCATTCAACATCTAATTCATAACTCAAAAATATAAATTTTTACAAAGTTTCTAAAAGTTTGTGATGGCAACTATAAAATAATGATTCTGATATTGTCAGTCAGTGGATCTTCAGTAGCTCTCAAACGTCTTAGGGGTTTTTGCTTCTGTGTCTACGTGCTTATTTTACTTATTTGTTTATAACAGCAGAGCTGCATCCAAACTGCAGAACTGTATTTGCTTTGGTCAAATCTGAACAGGATAGAGTACATGCAAAGCTAGTAAGGTATAAAGTGAATATGCTTACACAATCTCAGAAGAAAAATTTATGTCTAAAATGTAAAACCACTGAAGACAGTGGGTGTTCTGAAGTAAGTAGACATCCATACTTTATCACACTCACCAGGCTAGTTGTTTTGCTGCCATTTATTTCACCAGTATGAGCACTTCACTTGAGTCACGCTTTCTTAGCAATTCTCCACATTCGATTGATTATTCAAATAGCTGACTATGTTTTCAAACCTGGACAGTTTTCAGATGCACTTGTGCAAAAAGTTTGTGGGTTAATTTCTTAGCTTAATATATAGTTTAGAAGACAGTATTTCTTATGCTGCATGTTAGTTTTCATGCTATATCAAATTACTACTACTCAGATATTTTAATTCTCTAAAACACTAGAAATTCTTTGCTAACTTAAATGAATAGGTTAATTCCTTGCTTTCTAATACAAAAATCTTTTCATAGATTATTTTGCTCTGGTTAATTCTTCTTTTTGGAATGCTTATTAATAAGCGGTCTATCCTAACAATTTGTCTCCTCTTCTTTGAGGTTAGTACATGAAAACATCCTCCTCTTATATGAAAATACTCTTCTTTCTAGTGTTGTTTTCTTTCATACCATTTATTGTTTCTTTAGGGCAACTCTGAAAGAGAACTAATTAAGCTTTTTTGAAGAGATTCTGAAAAATTAACTATTTTATGCAAGGAGGAAAAAGCTAATCCAGTCTCAGGTACTAAAAATTTGGATTTTGTTGTAGACCTAGCTATTCCTAATTAGTTTTCTTTTGATATCTTATGTGGTGGTTGTTTCTGAAAAGTACTTCATTGTTCTTACCATCGTTCTTCAGCAGCCTGTCCACGTTAAAGTCCTGATGGTGCCAGGAATATCCAGCTATACTCCACACTAAAAAGCAGGACTCAGAATAGCTCTCCACCTGTTTTCTTATAGACAAGTCCTTCTTGCAACACCAGAAGGGGAATATGGCTTTTTTTTAAGCAATGCATTTGAGATCTTCTTTTTTTTGGTAATTTATCTTTTCATAAAAAGATAAAGAAGGTCAACTGCTTCCCCGCCCCCGATAGCAGTTCTAGTGGGAAGGATTACTTTTCAGTAGTTTCTCCTATTACCCAGAAAAAGAGAGGAAGAGTCCTTTGAAAACTGTATGGCAGATTAAGGAAGCCAGTACAATTTGGGGGCCAGACTCCTTCCATCTATTTATCTCCTTTCCCATTTCTTCATCAGCTTTATCAGCAGGAGGCACAATACTCCATATCTGTGAGATTATGATTTTTTTGCATTCATGGAGTATTTCAGTGAAATTAAGTTTTGCTTCAAACTGCCTCTGTATTAGAAAAGAAAAGTATGTATTTTTCGATGATTGAATCATAGCAAGCTTTGGTGATAAGGTCATTAAAAACATACACGTTCAGATAATACTACAGTTTACTGTGTTGGTAGTATTAATGCAACTGTACCAGTGCTAAAAAATAATTACATGTTTCAAGCTGCAGAAAAGTAGAAGGCTTGCCTTTTACACCTTGTAGCTATCATCAGATTTTCACAGTCCCCTTTCTGTTTTGTTCTGTTATTATGAAGTTCTTTGAATTGCCTAAGCAGTCCATGGGAGAACTACTTACCTGCTATCCACAGTTCTTGACATCAGCTAAACAATGCATGGAAGTGTTTTATAGAAAGAGACAGACAGGGGAAGAGATATGGAGAAAGTAGAGATATAAAGTGACATTACACATTTTATGAAATGACAAAAGAAAACACACTGGAAGTCAAAACTCTCCAACAGTAGCAGCATTTTTAGAAGACCCTGTATCACAGTAAATAAGATTGTTCAGAGTCTTTTGGCAAAGGGAATAAGATTTTGTCGTTGTTCTCTATTGGTAAATTATCCTTGAAAAAATGAAAGAAGCTCCTAGGAAAGAATAACTAATGCTAAGAAAATTTGCTCCTAGCAAATAACTAATGCTTTTACAGTAGAATCCTATCCAAAGGAAAAGTTTGTGGCACTCTTATGGTGCGGATAACATCTTTGAAAATTGCATACTCCCATTCTTTTCACTGCAGTGAGAACTTATTATTTTAGTTCATTTTGTGTGGTGTTAAAATCTTTCCTTACATAGGTGCTGTGGCTCCTTTCTAATTTTCTTCTTATTATTCTTCTTTGGTATTCTGCTCTGGCAAAATTGTAACTTAGCACTGGATATTGGCAGTAATTGGAAAAATTACAGGACTGCTCATATTCAGGATAGGGATGACAGGATTTCAAAGAATTTAATTGACTCAGCATGGCTTTTAAGCTGTTAAAGTAATCTGCTAATTTAGGGATTTGATATTTTACCTTTATTTACCTGGTGAAAAGTTTCGACTCGCTTTCAGGTTGGCCAAGTTGGGGCTGTTGGTGTGATTATTCACTGATTGAAATAAGGTTGTACGATTCAGACATTAATCCCTGGGTGTGAAGTGGCAATGTAGCTACATGTTCCCCTATTTTTAAGAGTAACATTATTTTACATTATCAATCTAAATAATACTTAGAAGATATATGTAAATGGTAAATGATTTAGCATTATATTGAAGACTTTTTGTGTCAGATTTCATACAACTACCAATAGAGTATGGTATTCATGCAAATTTTCAGTTCATTCAATATATTGAATGCAACGGACAAATATTCACACAAACTCTTGTCAAAGATAATGAAGGATGTACATGCTTACCTAAGGTCATAACTAGTATTATAGGGGGATGTTGGAAAAAAAATGTGATTTAATGGTGAGAGAAGAGCAGTAGGAACCAGAACTCCTAAATTCTGTTCCTGGTTCTGCTTCTGACTTGCTGTATGCCCTTTGGCCAAGAGTGTAGCTTTCCTGTTTCTTACCTCAGCTACTTTAAAGAGCAAGTATAATGCTCCTTACAAGTCCCTTCCTCTCAGGGATGATGTGAATCTGAATTAATGCTTAAAAAGCATTTTAAGATCCTGTAATTGAGGCACTGTGTAAGTGCAGTGTATTAATATTTTACTGAATACAGTAATTCCTGAATTTTAAGCAGGAAACCCGCTGTTAAATGGTATAGTTGGCATGAGTGTAAATATTAAATTGTTGCATCCAAATTAGACTTTAAATCATGTTTCCTCATGGAAAAGCTACCATAGTAATCATTCCATTTTCAGCTAGAATCTGCCTGGGTAGAATTTAATACAAAGTCATTTCTTAATATACTGATACCTCTTAAACTTCAACAATACAGACAGTATTTTGTTAGATTTTTATGTGACAGATACAGATGACAATCAAATTATTTTTGTAATGAGGCATCCAGAAATACACAGAGCGGAGGGGCAACAAATGTTGGTTTGAATTAATATTTGAATCTCATTGTTTGATACAGTCCTCTTGAAAGAAAATCATGACTGATTTTTAATAGCACAGAAGCCCCTAGAGTCCTTCAACTCTATCAGCTCTGTAGTGTCAGTCTCTTTTAATCAGTCCTTCTTTTATCACTAAGCCCTACATGACAGCCTGAAGTTTCACCCTGAGGTGTAAAGCATTGAAATATATCTGACTTCGACTTTAAAAGAGTTGTATGGAAACAGAAGGACAAATGCTGTCCTGATCACATTTAGCTTTCTGGATGTCATTGGAAATAGCACTGGCAAAATGGCGAGGCCTAACAAGTAGGAAATAACAATTTTCTAAATAATGATATTTTATTTTACATGATAATTGTCAAAGTCAGTAGTCATATAAACCTCCACATTGATTTATAAAATCTTAACACTGATAGGAACAGCCTAATTCACATAAAACCAAAGGCAGCATTCTCAGTTGATGTGAAGTGACCTCAAATTTAATCACTCATATCCCATTTTGACTCGTGAAAATTGAATGTCTTGTGGCAAATACCCCAGAGTTGCATCTCAACACAGATTTTTCTTGTTTTTTCTCTCGCATAGTATTGCTTGAACTGTGTTGCCTTTCTTCATTCAACCAAGGACTGTCTTTCATGGAGAATTTTTTAATGATACCTTCTGGAGTTCATAGGGAATTTGAAGACATCTCAGTATAAACGTATTGCTATGAACACAAAAAATGAGTAACATCCAAACCGATTTGTTAGTTGTTGAAATGCAATGGATCTCTAGAGTGAATATACTTGTTTGCCCATCTTCCTATACTTATCTCTACTCCTCTCTGTACCAAGATGGCTTTTTTAAATGTAATGAGGCCTGAATCTGGTGAACTGAGTGAAAAATTCCACCTTTATAATTGAACCTTAGGTCAGGTATCAAGAGCAAACTCTGGTCCAATTGGTCTGTAAATCCTTCTTTGAGTAGTAAACAGCTGTTGTGACCAATACTAGTGTGCAATTAATAGCTGTCTTTCAAAGCCCTATTCTATCATATTTAATGTTAATACCTAAAAACATGACTAAATAGTGATGGTTAGCACTATTAACTTTTTTGGCTTTTTATATGCTCTTTGCACTTCAAAGTATTTACAGTCATGATAACAACTTTATGTTCCTTTTGGTATGTGTACAGAGGATGTCGATAGTTTTACCTTAATGTGGTCTGTGAATAACATCCTACAACAGCTGAGACATTTTTAATTTAATTGTTAGGTACAGTTTTGCTATCTTAAGACAATTATATTAATACAGTCCTGAGATATCTAGTTTCTGGTAATGAAAATACCAAAATCTAATCCAACAGATCTGATAATTTTCAATATCCTCTTAATCTTTACCATTTTGGGGGTTCTATTTTGTAATTTTTTGTGGTTTCAAAGATGGTTAAAATGCCGTAGAGGGCATTGAAACTCTCCAGATTATGTAAAACCAACAAAAATCCATCACTTGATGGGATGGCCAAATAAAATAGCTGCCGCACTGGAACAAACAAAAGAAATTTCTGGATTCATACTGAAGTGGCAGGAAGTAGAACAAAATCTCAGATTATGAATTGAGGATATTGAAGTAATGACTAATCCGAGACTGGAGCTATCTAGCTAATTTTTATCAAGGTCCCTTTGTTAGGAAGCAGTGTTGGGCTACTGAGGCACTGCATATAATTTTCCTGGCTAAAAATTGCAATGGTCTGTTACAACTGCTTGTTTTGAGGATGGGAGAAGGGCAAGAAATACAGTAGTTTTTTGAGGAATGTGGAAGACATCATTGTACATTTGAGAACTTAAACTCTATACAAAATAGACATATTGTCTGTATCTGGGCTGGTCCTCCATTTGAGTAACATCGCTCTGTATCAATAATTAAAAAACTCAAAACAAGAAAAAACAAGAGTGGGCTCATCATCTGAAAATTCTGGCAGTCACATTATAAGCATTTGTGGACCTTAGCTCCTTGAAAAGCACCTTCTTTTGCACTGTTAAATTCCTCTTTAAATAAGCAATAATTTATAATGGATAAGTCAGGCAGCTGCATGCTTCCTGAAAAGTTTTCAGGAACATAATTGACTCCATAGGAAAGCCGTATGGGCACTTCGATGTGAAACACCTTATTCATAGTGTAATCTTATCTTAAACTTCTATTTGGGAATGAAAACAAAAATAAATCTGGAGGCGTGTCAGCTCCTACAGTCCAAATCACCATAGCCCTCACGATGAATAAACCTAGTGTTTGCTGGATGAAGCTGAACTAACAAAGATTGGATGCATGATCCAGCTGAGTAACAGTGAACAACCTTGGGCTGATACTCCTTAATTAAACATGTTTTCCAAAACTATCTTAAAAACACTGTAGCCTACCCAAACTAGCTTTTTGTTCTTTTTAAGGTGCAGCAAGTGAAATTGCTAGAAAGAAGATGCCCAAACGTTAATGAACTGAAGAGGGTGGCCGTTTAACAGTCTTCTGACAAAGCTTCTTAGAACTTGTAACTTTTTGTTAAGAGGCCAAATCCAGCTTAATACAGCTACACAGCTTCCACTGTCTCACAATGTGACAAACCTCTAGGATTACTTTATCAAAGCAGAGATATTTTTTTCTTAATTCTACTGGTGAATCACAAGTATGTAATATGAATGCAATAATATATTTATGTAAATCAATAATGCCTATATTAGATGTGTTTTACACTAAATGATGACTTTCATTCCTTTATGTAATAAAGAAAATTCAAATACTCGATGTGTATGTAATCCAAATGTATTTGGGTGTATTACACTTGCCAAAGCCAGAAAGCACAGAAAGCTGAAAAATATCAGTAGAGGGAGCTCCTACTGCATTTTTTGAAGCAGATGTTTTATAACCTTAGGTGGACAAGCCATTTTGCAATTGTTATGAAGAAGCTGCCCCTTGTGATATACTCTCTGACTGTTCAGCAGCGTATTTGAGGCAAACTACATAATAATGCAAAAGAAAAATGGCTTAATATCCATATGGATTGTCATCTTTTGTATACTATGGATGTATTGCAGGTTGCAGACCGCATATAGCATCATTGCTCTACTTCTGTTTTTTTCTTCTGGATCGCACTTTGAACCTTTTCCGTCACCTCAAATGTCAAGCAAAGATTGAAAAAAATGAATACTCAAAAAAATTTGGTGTGACATGGTAGAATTTAATTTGTCTAAGTGAAGGGGAAGGAGAACAAAACATTTTTTTTTCCTCAATATCCCTTGTCTACTTGATCAATAGGATATACTATTTGCTGCTCTCAAAGTCTAATAACGACTTTCCAATGTTCTTAAAAATCTTAAGGGTGTCACTTACTCATTTTCTCACCTGCCTTTTCTAATAGCAAAGAAAGCAGCTTGATGAGATCAAGCACCAGTGACCTTCTCTGTGCAGAGTTCCTCAGAAACTTCTCTCCTGTGGTTTGATTACTTTGACAGAAAGAAATTCATGGTCACTGTTAATAGTGACAACGAGCAGTAGCATATGAAAAAAGCCTCTGGCATTGCTGACAAAGGTCAGATAGCAGCACACGTTGCATTTCTACTGCTACGTTTAGTCATTTTCCATCACAAACTCGATTACGTCTTGCACGTCTGAGCAGGCTCTATGACTCAACACTATGAACTGTTCTAAAACAAAGGATAGTGGGGCTGTAGTTACAACTGAAATGATGCATTTAACTTACTGCTAAATTTGGCTGTGTGATTTGCTCACAAATTTGCCCAATATCTTTGACTGAGGCATCTGCCTAAAATATAATCTCTTGCCTTAAAGCTTCTTTCTGCTTATTTCTCAATTAAAGGTGTTGTTTGAGTGGTCATGCAAATGTCCATCTTCATGTTTGGAGAAGGAAAGCGACAGATTTTTTGTGTTTTCTTTTGTGTTAAAAGAAACTCCAGGCTTTAAAATATCTTGGAATATCCATGCTTACACTTCCTTTATATTATTTGGGAAAAAAAAAAAAAAAAAAGTAAAATTTAAACCAGACAGTCTTGGTCAGTTTTTCAAGATATTTACGTATCTGAATACACACATAGGCGTTTCGTAAGGTTTCTAGAATACTTGAAATTCCTTTCAGGTTTTAAAGCTTACATTTCTTGATGTGTAATGCTTTTAAAGTCCTAGGCTTAAGTGACTAACATGGCTAAGTGTCATTCTTAAAGTATTAAAAACCATATGTGGTTCATTGGTTGGTTAAAATTGAGGTTGCCTTCATGGCTGGATTTACTGAGTATCTCATGGTTAACTGGCACAGTGAATTCATGTGTCTTATAAAGTGGGTCTCAACCAGAAAGAGGTGTTTAACCTGAAAGCTGTCCTTTTTATGCAGTGGCTTAATAGATATTCAGAGGTTTTTTTAATAGAATCAGTTTACTGAATGATCCTTAATTTCTTTCTCCACACAGTTTAGAGTATTTGTTATGAAGCCTCTTACTTAAAAGATAAATGGCTAAAAATTTATTTTGATAAACTAATGAGAAATATTAGCAAGCATTTCTTTTATTTTGTTCTTAATTATTTCCCTTGGGAAAATGGAGGAATCTTGAAAATCTGATGATTGTGTGTTGTATCATGTTTATAAATCATCAGAATATTTTAAAATCCATTTAGTAATTGATAATAAAGTATTCAGTTACATCAAAAGTCTAGATCCTTGAGGGAATTTTTAATTTGCTATACATATTTGTTTTTACAACTTTTCAGCAAATAATACATTTCACTACTTATTTGCATAAGGTATTCTTTCCTTATTTTAAAATTTTATTCTGCATAGTTGTGTTCCAGATACCAATGAGGTCAATTAAATCTTTGTTATCAGCTCAGTCAGAAGTGTATATAATGCAGAAATGTTTATGCAAGTCTTCTGAGTATAGTCCAATTGAAAAGAAGTTTAGTGATACTAATGGAAGAAACGCCAGCTTATGACGCTATAGTCTGAAAACATACAATAAATACTGTGTACTACTCCAAATATTATCATCTTTATGATGCAAATTATAACAGTTTTGAAGAACTGGTACATAATTCATATAAAACTGACACTTTGAACTGTTGAATGACTAACCCATTGGAATGATCAAACATGCAGGACACTAGCTGCCAGCTTTGCAGGTAGCACAGAAGTACGGCTGTCCGTGCCTTTCAAAAGCCTGAGAAGCCTGACTGTTAATGGCTGACTGCAGCGCATTACGTTGGAGCCAGTGCATTATGTTCTGGGCTGGCTCAGCACAGTGTTAGAAGTGTATCACTTCAGATGTGCAATTTTGTTTTTAGAGAGAAAAGGAGATGGATAATTATGCTTAGATTATGGGCATTTTTGTGCTCTCTGTAGATATATTGATGATAATCCCCTGGCCTGAGACATTTTATTCCATTCTTGAGTAAAGGCTTTCATATTTTATCAAGGCTTTTCCTGGAGCCAGCCTTAAGCAATAACAAGAAAAAAGACTGCTTGAGGCTCTGATTTAGCATTAGCAACTTAGCCCAGAGACTCAAAGGCAGTTAGGTGTCGTGACACAAAGCTTTGCAACACCTGACTTTAGACATCTGACCACCCCTTTTCACTGAATACTGAGCTGAGACTACTTTATGATCTACAGGCAGAATCTTGCACTTCAGGATGAGGTATATGCAGACCAGCATAAAGAACAAAAAGACAGGCAAACCAGTAGGAAATTTCAAAAACAGGAGGGATGTTCTGTTTCTTCTGCCGCCTTTGGCTTTTTACCTAACTGAGACACCCAAGTTCATCGGAGGACACAGCCTTTTTCATCTTCCCTGTACAAACCGTGCAGAAAGATAGATACATTAAGAAGGCAAATAAACCTCAAATGGAAGGGATCCTTCAGTGCTGACAGAGCAGGGAGTTCATATCAACCACCCTGCTGTCTTAGAAGCCTCAGATGGGTACGTAGGGTTTATTAAGATGGATCTGGCCTTTGTATCCACTAGACACAAGTAGGTATCTTTCTTCACTTGTAGTTCACAGCTCACAGTCTCTCATGAAGGTAGACTTCTAATTCCCTTAAAAAAATAACAGAGGGTTAACTGCCACTTTCAGGAGATAGGTGAGAGGCAATTCCTGTCTTCCTGTCCCTCCGTCTGTCCCTCCCAGCATTATCCAGTCTTTTGGAAATTAGAGTGCTCAGTTTTCAGTGGATTCAAGGGTTTGTTTTTGCACCTGTGAATGCAATCCCCATTACATGCTCCTTGGGAGACTTCCTTAAATCCCAGGCTACACAGCTTTGCTCACTCTTTTTTCCCCCTATTCAGATCGGGCGCTTTCATTCTGTTATGTGATGCAGAACAGCTTATAAAACAGGAGGGGCGGAGAGCAGCTCCTCTCCTGCAGAACAGCTTGTAACTGTAAAAATTAACCATTTCCACTTTGAGGGATCCTAGGAATCTCTAACTTTGCCTTGAATTTGGGTTTCAGTAAATGTAAAAATCAAACTGGTATACCATATTTCTCATTATTTCAATGAAACATCATGCATAGCGCAGCTTCCTTTGAAGTTAATTGAAGAGACTTGGCCTCCATTGACTCTGGTTTAAGTTTTGGTTTGGCAATAAAACTTCAAACTGAATGAGTTGTGGCTGCTGTAGTTCTTATTTCATTTCTACGGAAAGTTCTTATTGTACCCACAAGCATATAATAAGTGCTGAAAAATGCCTCATTCCTAGCTCATATTTTGCTGACACAGGAGATAATTTGCACATGTATCAGTACTTTCTGTGGGTAGAATTAGAATTCCTCAGCTTTGGCTTTTTCCCAGCTGATGTCATGAAATTGGCCATAAAACCAGACAGCAAAGTTATAACCAGGACACATTTGCTGACAGTTTTAACATGTCTTATTAAGGACAAGAAGGTAATTGAGAGTAGTCAAAGTGAATTTATGATGGGGCAGTCATGTTTGACCAGTGTGATGGCCTTTGACAATGAAACGACTGGCTCGGTGGATGAAAGGGAAACATTGGATGCTGCTTGTCTTGACTTCGGCAAGGTCTTTGACACTGTCTCCCATAACATAATAGACAAACTGTTGAAGTACAGACTAGAGAAATAGACAGTGAGGTGGACTGAAAACTGGCTGAACTGCTGGGCTCAAACAGGTTGTAATCAGTGACACAAAGTCCATCTGGAGGCTTATCAGGAGTTATGTTCCCCAGGTGCCAATATTGTGACCAGTACTGTTTAACATTTTTCTTAATGACCTGGATGATGGGACTGAGTGCACCCTCAGCAATTTGTAGATGACACAAAATTGGGAGAACTGGTTGATACGCCAGGTGGGTGTGCTACCATTCAGAGGGACCTGAACGATTCAGGTCAGAGAATCAAGCTGACAGGAACCTCGTGAAGTTTAACAAAGGGAAATGCCAAGTCTTGCATTTGGGGAGGAAAAGTCCCACACAGCAGCACAATTTAGATGGGGGCTAACCGACTGGAAAGCAGCTTTGCAAAGAAGGACCTGGGGGTCCTGGTGCACAACAAGTTGCACATGAGAAAGAAGGCCAGCAGGCAGCAGAGCATCACCAGCAGGTTGAGGGAGGTGATCCTTCCTTTCTGCTCAGCACTGGTGAGACACATTTGCAGTGCTGTTTCCAGTTGTGGGTTCCCCAGTACAGGCATGGACATGCTGGAGTGAGTCCAGTGAAAGACCACTAAGACGATTAAGGAACTGGATGATAAATGAGAAGAGGCTGAGGGATCTGGGACTGTTCAGCCTGGAGAAGAGAAGGCTCGGGGATCTTATCAATGTATATAAATGGCTGATGAGTGAAGTAAAGAAGATAGAGCCAGACTCTTCTCAGTTGTAACCAGTGACAGGACAAGAGACAGTGGACACACATTGAAATATAGGATATTCCATTTAAACATAAGAAAAATGTATTTTACTGTGATGGTGGTCAAATAGTGGAGCAGGTTGCCTAGAGAGGTTGTGGAGCCTTCATCTGTAGAGATACTCAAAACCCAACTGGACACGGTCCAGTTACAGCAACCTGCTGTAACTAATCCTACTTTGGGCGGAGGGTAGGATTAGACAATTGTCACAGGTCCCTTCCAGCCCTATCCATTCTGTGATTCTGTGATCTTTCTGTTTTCAGATTTTTGTATTGGCAAGTGTCGTGGTTTGACCCCAGCCAGCGACTAAGCACCACGCAGCCGCTTCTCCCTCCCTCCTCCCCATGGGATGGGGAGGAAGGAAAAAAAAAGTAAAACTCATGGGTTGAGATAAGAACAGTTTAATAACTAAAGTAAAATAAAATATACTACTAACTAATAATAATAATAATATTATTATTATTATAATAATTGTAATGAAAAGGAATATAACAAAAAAAGAGAGAGAAATAAACCCCAAGAAAAGACAAGTGATGCACAATGCAATTGCTCGCCACCCACTGACCGATGCCTGAACAGCGATCTGCCCCTCCCGGCCAACTCCCCCCAGTTTATATACTGGGCATGACGTTCCATGGTATGGAATACCCCTTTGGCTAGTTCAGGTCAGCTGCCCCGGCTGTGCTCCCTCCCAGCTCCTTGCACACCTGCTTGCTGGCAGAGCATGGGGGACTGAAAAATCCTTAATTTAGGATAAGCGCTACTTAGCAACAACTAAAACATCAGTGTGTTATCAACATTATTCTCACACTAAATCCAAAACCCAGCACTGTACCAGCTACTAAGAAGAAAATTAACTCTATGCCAGCTGAAACCAGGACAGCAAGCTTTCATAACTCCTTGCTATTGTACTTACTTTTTGTGCAGACCAGTCTGAGAAGTGGTACCACAGTCCACATTGCTTACAGTTTAAAAAAGCAGTATGTGTGCCAAAGCACAACTTCCTTTTTTATAAGTCCTAAATCACAGGTTTTTGATTCTGACGTACAGTTTTGTATTATGTTCTTTGACGGGTTCATTCTGGTTCAGTTTGTGTATATATTGGTCCATTCCTCATACATTGCTTTTTGATTTTGGTCTCTTTTGTTATTGCAATGTCTCGCGTTTTTTCCCCTTTAAACAGTGTAAGTCTGTAAAATGTTTTGTAGACATTAAATTACCTGTAAATTTTACCAATATAAAATTCAGATAAACCTAAGGATATGGAAACTATTTACAGAAGAAACACATGCTGAATGTATAGAAACAGTGTATTTGGTACAAAAGGTCATGTTCAAAATTCCTTAAATGATAAGTTTATGACCTTGCAATTGGTAAAAGGGAAAAAGCATTGGAGTACAGGGAACATGCATGTGCAATACCTTTATCTACCGAAACAGCAAGAAAATGTTTTCACAGTCAGAGTGCAAGTGAAGATGCACTACTTGTTATACTTCGAGTTAAAAAAAAGGTTGTGAGAAATACAGCTTTTTTCTTTTTTGTGAAACAAATAGAGTCCTACTTTGAATCTGAAAATTATTTTGCTATGGTATTGTTGAGAAATGATGAGTGAACAGAGGTTATATGGTGATACCCAGTAGGCTCATATGTTTATAGAAGAACCCAAGGTTAAGTAAAGCTTGAAAAGAAAATTTAGGTAGGAGTATGTATTGCAAGGTATGCAAATTTATTCATAGATGAAATTCTGAAGAACATGATACGTTCGACACTGTGATTCTAAAGGCGGAGGTTTGCTGAACTTCTTAAACTTGAAGTGAGTCTTAGGTCAGATAGACTGTTTGTGAGTAATAACAACACTAAACAAGGCTAAAACAGTTACCCTGAAGGATTGAGTTCATCCATGAAATTCATATATATTTAGTTTTTTACTCAATAGCTAATATAACAAGTATGGGCAAACGTGTGTGGAGATCAGGTAGTATATAGCCCAAGTATTTAAGGCAAGCTTCTGGAATATAAGGTATGATTTTTAATGGCTAAGATAATAATAAAAAAAGGAATATCATCTCCTTTTCTTGCTGTATTTATAAATGAAAACAGTTCTGGCAAGTACTCTATTCAATTGGAAGGTTGCTGGCATTTGTATGGCATTTTCAGAATTTGTCTACAGCTCAAATCCCTCGAGAAGCTTCACCTTGTTTCTGGATCCCATTCTCAGCTCAGGCATGAGCTCTGGCACAATGCACAATGTTGGAGTCTGAGAGAAACTCCAGGTGCAAACAGCAGTGGAAGTCCAGCTACCCAAGGTACTTTAAAGTCAAACTGTGAGGTGTGAATGGAGCTTATGAATTTACACACTTTGGTATATGCTGAACTGGAGTTTTCAGCATCAAATATGTGTGTACTTTAAATTGCTTTACTGGGTCTTGCCTCAGCTGTGACCATTTTCGGGGATACTTCACTCCTCAAGGAGTCAGCATGAATTCCTCATGAGGAACATGAGGCCATACGTGCACAGCCTTAATAGTTTGAGTTTAGTGAGCAATCAAGCGTGGCTTGATGTAAGTTTTGCTGGTGTAAAGGAGAATCCTATTGCAATATGAAAATAAGACCAACACTGGATCTCTGAAACTGTATTAATGCATCCTTGCAGAAGCAGAGTGAATTTAATTCAAGCCTTTTTTTATTTGAATGGGACCTGGTATGCTGAACAGCATAAAGAATATAATGTGATGAATTCTGATTGATAATCAATGGATGCTCTAGTGAACTTACTATATGAAATCACAACAGACGACCTGACACTTCAATGCATATCCTTCCTTTTTGAAGTATTCTGCCTTACGGGCTAGCATTCTCCTTGTCTGCGCCTCATCCCCCAGGGGACTGGGAGATTGAATTTAATGGTTAGCTGAGCAAGGATGAGCTTAACTCTGCTCATGTTAAGTTAATCATTGTTCTCAATGAGAAAACTTATTTTGGAAGTGTTTATGCACCTTGTTTAGTCCAGTAAGTGCAAACATATTATGCAAAAAGGAAATTTTTTTGAGACCCTTCACTGGTCACATATAACTTTAATTAAGTGTAAAAGTCAATGATTAAGGATTTGCAGAGCCTTTGATGAATTGACTTGAGATTTTGAATCACCTGAAATCATATGAGACAAATTTAAGATTTCTTATGTAATAGATCCATCTGCTTTTTAATTGGCATGATTTTAAGTGGCACAATTGTTTACACGATACATTCCTCATAGTTAAATATATATTTAATTGTAAAGAAGCACAGGATGTAATGATAAATTCTTTGTGTGAATTCTGTTGGACCAGGCTGCGGTATCATTACGAAGGACATGCTAGGACATAGCATGAGTAGTTGTCAACCTTTAGTCAAAACCCAAACCTCAGTGATTAAGTTCTACCAAAGCTAACAGGAATACCGATATTAATGGGTACTATGTAGACAAGAAACCCAAGTAACTCAAAACTGAACTGAGGATGGAAGTGCATGACACTGCTGAGCTAAGGCCTTAGGCAAACCCTTTTCCTTTCCTGTTTTTCAGCCATTACTCTGGCCAGTGCTCATCTAACTCCACCGTGAGATGATTCAAATCACTAGTCAGATGCACAAGTTTTCTCACTTTTCTTCTTCCTATTCTCTCCCCCATCCTGCTGAGGAGGGGGAATGAGCAAGTGGTTCTGTGGTGCTTAGCTCCTGACTGGGCATCAACACACCACACCACTAAAGTGACCAGGAGATGGGCATGCATGGCGAGGACCTGAGGCAGAGAGAAAAAGGAGCAGAAGCAGAGCAGTTGCTTGGCATCATTCTTTCTGATGATAACAAACCATTCCATCATTTCAACTGTATTATCTAACCATATCCTAGAAAAAAGAACACAAGTAAAACCCAGGAAACAGCTGTGAAACAAAGCAAATGTTTGCACAGCTTTGGCTACTGACGACAAATTGAAGCTCTTAATACCTATGCATAATCCTTAACTTTCAGGACCAAAAAGTTTAAGTTGAAGATTAGAGACACTCACTGTATACCGCTTTACTTCCTGCACCAGTACAAGGAATATGGCCAGCTCCATCACTGCATAAAAGCTATGCCAGTGGCTTAGGTCTCAGGTAATCCTGAAGAAATAAATAATTCTTAGATGATTATGTCTGAAGATATACCTAGTGCTTCCCAGGCATGGAGTCTAAAACAGTTTCTATGAATAAGAAACAGGAATGAAGAAAAATGAAGTTTACTTTCCTACAGGCTTTAAATGAGTCCAAGTTATTTCCTGAGTCAAGCTATATCAGTAACTGACACTTCCCAAATGTAATTTTAGCAGACTCTAATAACGCATGGTTAAACCAGCAGTTACCCATTTAGTGTAACCTTTGCTGCTGGTAATTGAGAGTATGCATTGCTTAGACAGCTTTGAATTAGAATTAGTCATAGGGACCTTTCAAAGAAAATATGTAAAAAGCTTCATTCTGAGTCCAATTAGAGCTAAGGTCAGTCTTCTTTAGCCCATCTCATTAGTGCACTCTGGCAGCGAAACTTACTTTAAGTCTCCAAATATTTGATTCCTGGATATTTGTTTTGAATGGATAAGTCAGCTAATAGGGGAGGTGTCATCAAAATGTAAAAAGTTACTTAAACTAATTATTGTGCAAATAACATATATATTTGTACATCATTTTCCCCCCTCATATATGGATCTAATCCTTCATGAAGGCAGTCGCGTTTTGTGAGGTGCAGGTAGCCTCAGTGCCCTTCACTCTAACGGGAGTTGATGCATTACAGTTAAGCTTCACGACTATTCTGTTTCCAAAGGGAGAACATCTGAAATTAACTGGGAAAAATAAATGGGACAAAAATCAAGTAAACATCCACAGTTTGATAAAAGACAGTAGCATTTGTATTCAGGATTACTACACATATACAACCATAAATTTGACTGAAACCTTGTAAAATCTAACTTCATGTGTGGCTGTGTTATTGTAGCGACATAACAGAAATTAATGCAGTAGCAGTTCATATTCTGTAAGGATACAGGGAGATAAAATGTATTTCACTTCCTAGGTATATCTAGAATATATCATAGGATATATATCTGAGTGCTCATTTATTTCCTTTATGTATTTCTTTATATGGTTCCAGGTGTTAAATTCTTTAAACACCTTGAATTCCAGACAAGAACCTCTACACCAGAGTGAGTAGCCAGGAGCAATTGCTTGCCTTGGAGTCGGTTCCCAACCTGCCCAGTGCTGACATACTGCATGCTCAAGGTGCAGCCTGGAACTGTCAGTGCACCCAAGTTACTTAAAAAGCAACTCACTTTCAGAGCCTTGGTCCCATCCCATCCTCAGCCCAGACATTTTCATCAAGAATGCATTTTCTTCCACAGATATCTAAAGCCTTGGACCCTTCCTAGATTAGATATCAAGGTTCTTTCTTTAAAAGTTGTAACAAAAATCAGGTGGTTGGAGTAACCCTCACTCCTAAAGTCACTCAAGGGTTTCCAGTCATCATAGGACATTTTTCATTATATTTATTAAAGACATTTCAGTTCCAGAGCTGTTTTTTTGTCTGTTTTTTTGAAAAGACGTAGTTTCAGCAATTAAAGAGAAACACTTTGTAAGTGGTTCATAATGAAAACTCTGAGTTAAAGCTTATGAATCTTTTAAACTGGTAGTTTAATAAGCGTTGGAGTAAAAGGCTTCTGAGGAAGTGAGAAGTAGGTCCCATTTGGCTGCTATGCAACGTAAGAACAGTCAACCAGATTGTTCTAGGTGCTTTGTGGCCCTTTAAACAAAGTTGTCCTTACAAAAAGGACGGTATTGGGAGGAGCTACTGGTACAACAGATTTGTCTGAGGATTAGATAGCGCAGATGTAACAGAACACGGTTCAGCTCTTCTACAAAAAATGTCTTTGCATTAAAGTTACAAGCTTTCAAAATCTCGTCTTCTATCTTTACATCTCATTTCATTATTGGGTCTGCATTTGGGTCCCTAGGTATGCCAAATTACTGTTTCTAAGATGCAGGGATGATACAATTATCTCCAAGTTAAATTAAGTTTCTCAAGCAATCCTTTATTTGACTTTCTTATCTTTATCTTATTTCCTTTCTCACTCGTTTCATGTATAAAAATGACATGTTGTAAATTTTGATGGAGGAAGCCACCCAAACCAATTTCTAGCTAAGGATCACAGCTGGGGATATTTTTATATGTATTTAGAGTTTTATCAGTAATTTTAACTCATTTCCTTTGTTTCTGTGGAAGAAAAATTGAAGAGAGTATGTTAGTGGATATTAAAAAGTAAAATACAATGAACCCCATATATCCAATTTAAGTGTCCCAGATATGAAAACTAGATATATATGAAAAGCAGGACGCGCCTTTCATGAATGCTTCATGGTTCACATATTTTATTTCTGTGATTGAGGATGCAAAAAAAACTGAGGTATGGCTTCCAGAAAGTATTACTATATTGGTAAAACAGATCATTTGCCATGGATCATACTATTAATTGCAGTAAACTAGTATGATGTGTAACGACTCATACATGTAAAACTATACTGAATCCAAGGGAAAACCATGCTAACATGGTGAAATTTCTAAGCAATTGCAGTTAAAAGGGAGAAAAGTCTTAAATATGTAAGTGAAATAAAGTCCAAATGACGTAAAGACAGTTTACGGAAGTGAGGCATAATTATGAAACAGATGCTGATTAAGTAGTAACTAGAAATAAATGTTTATAAATGTCTTTTTGAATGTTTTCTAATAATTCCTAAGAAAAAAAAGTGGTGGTGAAGAAATAGATTAATTTAGATAAGACATTAGCTTAGAAATTTTTTGTCTTACTAAAGGAAGAGGGGACTGTTACGACGAGTAATGACGAGCAGAAATTGTAACTGTTGGGAGTAATGTTCTGAGAGTGCATGTACAGAAAAGAGGATAAAGTTTTACATAGGCTTGTAGATGGCAGCAGAGCTAATTTGTGGGCAGGCCTGTGACTGTGTATGGAAGACGTTAGGAAATGTCAGGGTTTGTACTCATTGATGAGGATTGTTATCTGCACTGGAATCAGAAGGGAGTATGAGAGGAATTGTGGCTCAGAGAGGTTACTTAGCGGTTGTTTTTTCTTCATTGTACAAGCAAGGTTTACAGTGCTTTTGCTATTTTTTCTCATTGTAAAAGCTAAGAGGAAAAAAAACAAATCATATGCTTGATGTTGGATTTCCACAAAATCCGAGCATGTTTTCATGTGCACAGTTTTCATTCCAATCTCTCTGAGAAAATTGATGAGTATATTTTGAAAGAAAGAAATGCTATGTTTTTCTTGAGTTAATTAGTAGACAGCTGAAGGGCAGACTTTAAGCGACATGCAACCTTATATGTCATACAGATAAGCGCAGAGAGTATTTTTATTGTTTTTTGGAAAGGTAAAAATAATATTCTACGGAAGAGGCAAGAGTACCTCTTTACATTCAGTTATAGTTGCAAATGAACTAGTGAAACAAATACTAATTCTTAAGATATTTAAAGTTGTAAGCATGTTACCATTTTGCCGCTGAAAGGGGATACAGGCCTTTTAATTCCATTTGGTCAGGAGTGGACAGCATTGCGAGAGTTTTGTATCATTCTTCAGTTTGAATTCTGTGTAGTATATGCACAAATTTTTCTTTTAAGAGATGTAAAGCTTACATGTCAGGGGGGTCATTCAAGATTTATTAATAGAAATCAGTATAATATGTTACTGATATGAGTATAGTTTTGGTGCTTATATATATTCATAAGCTCTTAAAAATCATTAGCAATCTTGCTTTAAGAAGTGTTAGCATGTTTGGCCAATTTTTCAATGTCCAAAATGTCCTTTTTTCTATGTCTGGTCTATATCATAAATATACCTCATTCTCAACAGTATTTTGAACGTATAGAATTAATAAATTTTGAATTCTATCAGGTGCTACCTTTATCTTTTTTAACAAAGATACTGGACTGTGAATAATGAACTGCATGAATGCATGAGAAAAAAATATAAGAATAATTTGTAATATTTTCATTTGTAGTGGGACCTTTGTGAATGAAAATAAAAATAATAGACTAATGGATGTCATAGAGGCATGAAATAAGAATTCTTTACTTGCATTCTCAGTTTGTCTTCTATTTTTTTATACCTGTATATTCTGTTGTTCTATATTCTATATATTCTATGTGTTCTGTTTTTCTATACCTATATATTTAGGTAACAAAGCAAATCACTTGCCCTGTCTGTGTGCCTGTTATCCTAACTATACAATGAAAATAGTATTCACTGAGTTTTTAAAGTGTCTCTTAAATCATTAGCTAAAGCATACTGGAAAAGTACAAGATGATCTTATTCAACCAGTACAAGCTGTTAAAGTGAGAATTATACAATAAAAAAGCCATTGGCTTCAATGATTTTAAGTTTAAATGTAGGATCTGAAATGCAAAAAAAATACCTCTTATTAAGTAAAAATGCGTAAAAAAAGAGAAAATATTTTAGCATAACTACCTTCTGACTCCAGTGTTCAAGAACATAAGAAATGCCTCACAGAAAGTTCTCTCAAGGGACTCTTGCTCTATTCTACACGATGTCAAGATTAATTAAGTTGACTGTACATGCAAAACACAACCTCCCCTGTTCTTTGACTAACCTCTCCCAGCATGCTCCAGCCAAGTCGTCACTGTGGCAACTAATCATTCCCAAATCCATCAGTACTACAGTGACATGCATGATCCATCTTATGTTATTATTTATAATTGATCCCCATGGAAACATTAGTTATATGTATGTTACACAGAAGTTTGAGAATACAGGTATATTTGAAGCTGGATATGAGGGTGTCATAAGAGATTCAGAATGCCCATAATGTTTCCATGGTACAGCGTTATTTGCTGTTTCAACAGCTCATGTACCTGTATAAAGCAATAGTAAACATTGGAAGGTTGATATTGGCGCTCTGAACAAAATACAGGACAAGCTAAGACACAGCATGAATTATGGGAAAACAGGTGTAATATGGTCTCCACACTAAAACATCCCTGGCAACTGCTTGCTTCTTGCTAGACTGAAATTTGCTAAACAGTCTTTCTATGATTCTTATCACCTAGAAATGATAATGTACAGTCATTTATAAATGCATATAGCCCCTATCAGATTGCCTTCTAATAATAAAATTTGGAAGAAGCAAGAGCAGAAATGGCTGAAATGAGTTTCACGTCACATCTTGCCTTAACCGTCCTGGAAAAAAGCAATTTTGGTTACTCAAAATAGCTGGGAACATCTCACTTATGCCCTTTATTACTAAAAATCTAATAAATCGCTTCTATTGAGGGGATTAGTAATAACTGCACTATCTTTCAATATTCTCCCTAATCAGCTAGTAGCAATCTTTTGTTCTGTCTTGTGGAGACCAATATTGAGCTAGTTAGTCTTCCTTCTGGATTGCTGTAGTGTTCTCTCACGAGTCTTAAAAAGCTACTCTCAAGTTTCACCTGTCACAGAAGGTGATAATCTGTCTGCTTAGAGGTGAGTGAATGTGATTCTGTACATTAGGTACCTCGTGGACTGCAAGGTACATTAGGAATTGCAATGGCTTTTCTGTGGTTCAGCGTTTAAGTGTGCAAATATTCTGGAAATGGGGGCGAGGGGAGGGATGTCCATTTAGTACAACTATCTGCTTATATATCTGTTATGGCCCTCTTCTGTGAGGGTGTAAATTGTTTCATTTCAGTGTCTCTTCTTGGGAATTTGCCACAGCCCAATGTTTTGTTTTGCTTTGCTTGCTTTTACCTTATCTTCAAGGTATTTGCATGAGCGTGGACTATTTCTGGGTAGCTGCAGTGGTTAATCAGTGTGTCAGAGAAGTAGCAGGTGATCATACCTGGTGCTTATGCCTTCCTGTTATAAGCATCTTAAACTAATAGATCATTATATGCAGTTTATGTAGTGAGCCCACATGCCACAGAAGCAACGGTACAAAAATAGCAAACAAGCAAAAATCAGTGTTCCTGCTACACCAATGGGAGCCATAGTTTGAGGTAAAACATATGTTGGATATTCAGTAACACAATTTAGAGGAATATGTAAGTATACTTTCATCAACAGAAACCAGAGCCGCATTTTTAAAATCCAGCTGACAGTCCTTAGGAAAATGAAAGGAGAAAAAAATGCGTAAGTCTGATTTTTAGGCTATAGACAGATAATCTGATCCTCTGGATAAAGAGTATGCAACAGTTGGAAGCTTTTGTTTGATTCCTATGAACATCATGAATACTGTAGATTAAGCAATGGATTGTTAATGTGAATTCTGTACTCAACAAACTCTTGCAACCAACACAAAAATGGCTGTGTGCTTTCCTCTCCCTCATCTTTAAGAAAGAAGGAGTTGGATATGCTCCTTTCAATAAGAGGCTGGTTTTTATTAATATGAAGATTAGACATTGGGGGGGACAGAATAAGATGCTTCATTTTTAAAGTACTCAAAGCTGTGTAAGCGCAGAACAAATTCGTAATGCATTTTAAGACCGCATTTTAAGACTTAAGCCAGCTACATTTTGGACCCAGCTAGACAACTCTGAATTGTGTCTATACAATCTTATAGGTTATTATGTGTAAATGGCAACCTATACGTTAGGTCCTCTTTAATTTACACCTTGGGGAATTGATTTTGCTGCTGTCATCTCTCTTTATAAGAGATTATATGAACCTGTTTCTTAGGTTATATCCTCAAATTATACAAACTGCGTTAATCTGACAGGCCTCAATGCGTTTGGCCAGTGACTTTGGCTTTTCCTCTGGGACACCGTGGCAGTGGCTCAGACTGATAAATAATCGAGTTCTTCAGGAAACATAAAAAGGACTATTTACCTGTACACCCAGAAATACATAGTGCAAGATAAAGAGGTATAATGAAAATGTTAAAATATATGTATTTCCTAATATGCCTGATGAAGGTAATATGAATACCCTTTACCATAAGTGGGAAAACAGCCTGTTCACTGAAGTGTCTGTGTGTTTTTATTATTTTGCTTCTACTGGCACCCTCACTCTGAGGAGCTTCTGAGAACCCATTCAACTTGTCTTCTTCCCTAGACTACCCCCTTTGAAATTTCATGTTCACTTTTATCCTGGTCTCATAGAGGGGAGAATAAATCCATGTGTCTTTCATGTGTTTGAGAGCATGTAAGCTTTGAGAGCTCTTTGGGTTCTTCAGACTGCTTTATCGCTCCTGATCTCTTTTAATTTAACTCCTTACTGTAAAGTAAACCAGTATCAAATAGGTGAACTGCCGTGAGTATGAAATTCATAAACAAAATATACACAGTTCCCTTTTTCCCTTACAAGACAAACTGGAGGGTACAATCTAGTAATTTACTAGAATGTAATTAAGTGGCAAGGTATTTGCTACCATAAAAGCTTCCCCTAAGGAGCTGAGATAACATGCATGGTAGAATTGCTTGAAAGGTGATGAATTTGAACAAACAAGACAAAGCAGTAAGAGAGAGCTAGAGAGAAGATTACATTAATAGTGCTTATGTACTGCTTCAAAGGGTCAAATGCAATGAAGTCAGTTGCAACAGGGGCAAATCCTATATGTCTTAACAGACAATACAGACATTATTTCATCAATGAATTAATCATTAATAAATGAACAAATGTTTAATCGCTGTACAAAATGAAAAGAACATGTTCTTTGATACAGATCAGAAACTTTTATCAAAATGAAAAAAGAAGAAATAGTAGGAGACTGTAAGTTAAAGACAAAATTTAAATTCTGTAGTAAGAATCAGTAGCTACCTAGATGAGGAAACAATATAAATTCAATGCATAAATCACTGAGACAGAAATGGTGTTGGTATTACCACACCTGAAAATGGCTGGTTTCTGAGCAAGATACAGGAAGGGCCTTATATTATAGTCCACTAAAGCTGATAAAAAATATTTACAAACTTAGCATAAAATATTTTTAAAATGGCATTTCCCACTTCCACGTATTCTTCTGTTAAATCCTCTTGTCTGCACAGAGCTTTACTCATGAAATCATTATGTCACTATTTCTAGTTGATTAGGCCTATACCTCTAGGATTTCTTTTAGACCGGAAACTTACACAATTATTTAAATATTTTCACTCAGACTTCCTATTTTTCTCTTTCTTTCCTAGTTAGCATTTATTCTTTTTAGATGCCTCTCTTTTCCTGCTGTTCTTCAGTTTATATTTTACCTGTGGCTGATGTTTGTTTGTGGGCTCACTGTGAGTCCCATCACAACTGTTATTCCGAGGGCTCACTGTGAGTTTTCTTACTTGAAATCCTGTATCTAAGACAGCATTTCAAATCTAGTACATTTTGGGGTTCAGCAAGTATCTCGTCTGAGATAAAATTCATACACATAAACTTCAAGAACATGTAGTCTGAGCACTTTCTGTGAGTATGCAGTCCAGTTCAGTCATTGCTGCCAGAGCTCATTGGTATGTTCAAACGCTGGGGATGCTATTTAATTACTTCCTTGAGGTTTCCCAAGTTCCTTCCATCCCATTCTGCTGTCACTTCTAATAAATAAAGGTCTTGCTGGGTAATTAACTGATGGGATTAATGGTGACAGAGGGTGTTTTTCAAACACTTGATATAAAATCAGATACTTTACTTTTGGATTCTTAATTGGAGCATGTTATAAGTTTAAATGTTTTTTTAAAAGTGTTATTTAACTTTAATGTTCTCTTCATTGTATTAGGGTTTTAGATTATTTTCCTTGCATAGTATTTTGAGTTTGTTTACTGGGAGTGAGTCTCATTTGCACTCATGAAAACCAATAATAATTTTGTTTAAATTTGGATAGCCCTACGTTTTTGACAAAATAAAATATTCCCCTGTTCAGGTACTTTTAAAGTAGTACATTAACTAGTATTTTTATGTTATACAACTAACAGTTGCATTTGCTCTGTGTTAATGCATATTCTGAGTTTCATGGAATTTAGGCATCTGCCACAGAACACTCCCATTCAGGCTACAGACAGTGTAATGACAGTATGTCTTGGTGAATGAGAAAAGTGGGAAAGAACATTTTCTAAATTTTGCTTAGATAAAATCAATATTATCCACTGCCAATACTATCCAATTCCATATCTATTAATACAAAGGGGTTTTGTGTCATCTATAGCACGTAGACAATATGGGTCTGATGTCAATATTTGCTGCTAATCAAGTTTGCAATGATACCAAATTGGGGGAAACAGTCCCCCAGGATAGAGCTACCCTTCAGTGCATCTCAGATAGGCTGGAGGAACGGTCTAGTGGCCTCCTGTTGTCTCTTCCAACCTGAATTATTCTATGATTCTGTGGTTCTGTGTTTCTGTAATGCTCATCTGTACAACCTCTGAGAGCCTTACAGAATTTTCAGAACAGCTTCTAAGACGAGATGATATTATCATTCATCATTAATAGATGAAGGCATGAGGCACTCAGAGACTGAAGTCAGCCTGGTCCATTTTGGAAGTCTAATCTGAAATACCACTGTATTCAGATCTTCAGATTTAGCCCATAACATTTTTTCATTTCAGTTCTTTTCAGTGACTTCCACTGCTTTTCGTTGCAGTTCTAAGGCCTCTAGTTTGGCTTCTAGGCTGTGAGAAACAACTAGCGATCCTCTGGACAAGCCATGGATAGGAATTCTGTGGTACAGGCAACTTGGCTCTGTCAGATGACAGTCAGTCTGTGTAACCCTAATATAGACTGTAAAACCACCTTTCTGATTCTTGAATCTCCTGCCTCATTCATTATTCATTTTTCACCTCCTACAACACGGGAAGCAGAAGTCCTATGAACAACCTCCTTCAGTGCACTTTGATTAGACAAGTCAACAAAATATGTCATGAGTCCTGTGAGGAAAAATAGTGGGAAAAATATGCAGTGTAGTGTGCTACAATCCTAAATGTAGATCACTTCCTAGCTATCGGTTGCACAGATTTTAATGATGACACTTCTATGTTAAGTTTGTTAATTGTACTGGAGTACAGATTTTCAGTGTTTATATTCTTAAGAAAAATGAGCTGGAATGTGACAACACATTGACTCCCAGGGCTATTATCAGTAAGATAATATGTTCAATTCACTACGTCCATGATGGCCATGTAAGCAATTGGCAAATCCTGAGCAACCAGCACAATAAGATGTCATCCTACATACCACTGATGTGGTATGTAACTCTCTGGCAATAGGTTTCACAGACAGCAAAATGAAAGTAATTAAAGGATTATTTTCCAGGCTCTGGTGTGGAAAATTTTTATTAACAAATCAAGGTGGTTTTGTTGTTGTTGTTGTTTTAGCTTCCTATCTTATGCTTCATGCCCTCTAACCTGCTACTGTTGTATTTTCTCTGCTCTGGCTTCTCTCTCCCCTTTTGTTAACCTTACACAGAGAGCCTTATCCTCTTTATGATTTTAGACTTTTCCATCTAGCTTTTGATCTGCTCTGTTTCTCCACCATAGTCCTTTTCCTCAGCTTACAGGATTTAATTCCTATTGATTGGTTCCCATTTCCAGTCTTTTTACATTGCTACTTTTTGATACGTACCTCTCTTGTAACAGTTTTTTCATTCATCATCCCCAGTATGCTGTACGGATCTCCTTGTGGAAATATTCCAGTCTCTGTTTGTCTTTGTTAAAAGTCATTGCCTCTCTCCAACACCCTGAGACTGCCCATTTCAAAGAACTTTGTGCCATTTTTTCCTGTTCCGTACCTACCATACTGGGCTCCATACCTTTGATACTTATGCTACTTTGATACTTTGATCTTAACCCCTCCATATTTCGTTTCTTTCTTGCTGGGAGAAGTTGAAAAGTATGTTGCTTCTCCTTAGTTAAAATACCCAACTTGACCTACAGTTATCCAGAGTTGTAATGTTTGAATTCTTAAAGAAATTTAGGTTTGGGGAACTAGTAATTATCTGTTGAGCATAGGCAAGCTGCAATTTTCAAAGGCTATAACTGTCAAACTTAGGTGACTTTCAAGTGGATGGCAAAAGGTCCACCCTTGACATCCACAGTAACCTCTGCCAAATTTCAAAATTATAAATAACACAAATGATGGAAGAAAAGGTCACCATAAGTTTTTTAACAAGGGGAAAAGTTATTTTCCTTACTCTTATTTTCAGAAACAGATGAACTGCTTTTGATAGACATTTTTCAAATAAGAAAATGGAATATTTCAGCCCAAATTGAGTAGTACTATAAACAGCCCAAACTTTTAGTAGGAATGTTGGGCAATTTACCCATACTGTATATACTATGGCTAAAATCCTCGCTGCCTTCCTTAAACAAACATCCATTGAAGTCAGTCCAAGGCAATTAGCTCTATAGGATTATACGCTTATGGCTATGAACAATAACATTTCATTAGGAAATCATTTAACATTTTTCTGGATACCCTTTTGCATTTAAACCAGATGAAATTATGCTATAGTGTGTCACTTTTAAGCTGTTTAATTTAACCAACTGATTAAGTCAAAAGAATTTTGCCTGCCTCAAAACTACTCTCTTAAAATATATCAGTTTTCACAAAACTAAATAGCTGTTAAAGAAATAACTTTGAATTTAATCCAATGTTTTATACCAAGTGTATCACTTCCATGCTGTCATAATATTAATGAAATAGATGTTTAAAGAATTCTGCTGAGGAAAAACCATCATAAATGTGACTTCAACTTTTATTTAAGAATCACAAAGAAATTTGTAATTTAAAGAGCTTTATAAACTCAAGAAAAGTTTAGGAAGCAGGAATGCTAAACCACAAATTTTATGCTATTTCTGAACTGTAATTCAGGTTATGTATTTCAAAAAGGGAAATTTTCCAGTGTGAACAAGGAAGGGAATTGTCTTTCGTCTCAAGACAAGATAGGTCTCTTGGATTTAATAAATAATGGCTAGAGAAATTCAAAGTCTTCTTGTGTTTGTCCAGGTGAAAAAATAAATGGACAGATTATTAGTTAGCAAGTGGTACTGATTAGAAGCAACCAACCTAGTCTTTGATGTTGATTAGCATAAAAAAGGAAAAATACAGAGGATACTTCAGATTTCTTTTGTAGCAAAATTAGTGTGTCAGGTTTTGGATGATAATCAGGAGTGATTAATAAGATCACTTTTTTTTAGGAATACAGTTTAAGGTACATGTGATTGAAAACGTGACTGCATTGTCAGAATTTTTCCCTATGGACCTCCATCATGATGCTGCTGTTTTCCAATTTTCCTCTGGTGTGTTGTCTTCTAAACAAAAGCCTTTTCCCCGTGTGAGCAGATAGAGCTTCAAAATTTCTATTAATGGGTGGCTGTTGAAAATATGGCTTTTAAGCGATAAATCTAACCATCCATCAAACATGTATTTAAAGGTTTTTGGTTTTATTTGAAGGCACATCTTTTTTGTCTCTTTCCTTTGGTTCAGTAGTTATACAACAAGGTCAAAAGTATGCAAAATCATCACAGAAAAAGAAACAAATCTGTTTGAAGCCTGTAAGCCTTTACAGTTTTGTGTCTTAGCTTCATGGCTGTTACTAAATCATCTACTTTATATAGGCAGCTGGGGAGATTTTCTCTCAAGTCTGAATTAATGTAAGGTTTTTAATCATTAAAACTGATTCATATGTGTCATTGTATATAGATTAATAGAAGCACAAAAATTACATCGATGCTTATAATATTGGTACCTGTTGAATTGAATGGTATTCAAAAGAATGATGTTCAAAAGAAACATGAAATTATATAAAAAAAATAAAATTCAAATCTACCACAGGAAGGTTAGGACCTGATAAGAACAGGTACTTAAGTAATTTTCTTCTTTTTTCAATCTAAAATCAAAGTATTATATGTATAGTATTATACTAAGTAAGTAAACGTGATTGGATAATTAAAATAATTTTACAGTTCTTCACTTTTATTTAAAGGATGGTTATCTCTTTAGAGTAATCTCTCTAAGTGACTGTGTGCATTTTACAGCTGACATTTTCCCCTATTGTTATATCTTTCACATAACAAGAATAATTTTTCTTTAATGATTCCCTGCATCATTCCTCAGACAAGGAGAGCTGGATCGGCCCAGCGCTGTCACCTCTTACAGCACAGCCAATTTAATGGCAATGAGGGTAGCTGCTGCTGAGAGTAGCAGGATGCAGGAGGTAACAGATTAACTCTTTGCCTATGGCTGGGGAGTCGGAACAGCAATCACCATCCTGCATCTACTCCTGAGAAAAAATAAGCAAAAACTCCCCCAAATCTTCAGGGGCATCCTCTGGTGTCCTCTCCAGCCATTTTCCCCAACTACTAAGAGGCTACAGCATGAAGAGCTGGAAGAAAGAAAACTGCTTCTTTCAGCATCCTAAAGGAAGCCTTCTGAGAGGGTTGGCTGGACTGTGGAGTGGGACGAGAGGGGCTCAAGGATGGAAGCTGTACTGGAAAACTGGCAGAGAGAGAGGAAGAGAAATCCCCGGTCCTGCCCATCGATCTGCCATGATCTTAAGGCCTCTCACAGCCCCTCTCAGCTGCTCTTGCTGTGCTGGGTTTGGGTGGCGGGGCTTTGTCTGGCGGGGGAGGGGCTACAGCGGCGGCTCCTGTGAGAAGCTGCTAGAAGCTTCCCCGGCTCCAAGTCGGACCCGCCTCTGGGCAAGGCTGAGGCCATCAGCGACGGTGGCAGCGCCTCTGTGATAGCATATCTGAGGAGGGGAAAGACTGCTAAAAAAGGGCTACAGTGAAGAGAGGGGGGATGTGAGAGAAGCAACCACGCAGACACCGAGGTCAGTGAAGAAGAACAGGGAGGAGGTGCGGGGGAGCAGAGATTCCCCTGCAGCCCGTGGTGAGAGGGCAGGCTGTCCCCCTGCAGCCCATGGAGGTGAATGGCGGAGCAGAGATTCCCCTGCAGCCCGTGGAGGACCCCACGCCAGAGCAGGTGGCTGGGCCCGGAGAAGGCTGTGACTCTGGTAAAGCCCACGCTGGAGCAGTTCGTGGAGGACTGCAGCCCATGGAAAGGACTCGCGTTGGAGAAGCTCGTGGAGGGCTGACCCCCATGAGAGGGACCCCACGCTGGAGCAGGGGAAGAGTGTGAGGAGTCCTCCCCCCGAGGAGGAAGGAGCGGCAGAAACAGCGTGTGATGAACTGATTGCAACCCCCATCTCCCCCCCCCCCCCCCCCCCCCGCATTGCTGGCGGGGGAGGAGGTAGAGGAACTGGGAGCAAAGCTGAGCCCGGAAAGAAGGGAGGGGTGAGGGGAAGGTGTGTTTCTAAGATATTATTCTATTTCTCATTATCCTTCTCTGATTTGATTGGTAACAAAATAAATTGATTTCTATTTTTTTGCCCCAAGTCGAGTCTGGTTTTTTGCCTGTGACCATAATTGGTGAGTGATCCCTCCCTGTCCTGGTCTCGACTCATGAGCCTTTTTGTTGTATTTTCTCCTCCCTGTCCTGCCGGGTTGGAGGAGTGAGCGAGCTGCTGCGTGGTGCTTTGTTGCTGGCTGGGCCTAAACCGGGACACTTACCTATGTGGAACCCAATATTGCTGTGCAAGCCTACTCTCCCTTTGTCTCCCACTAGATCCCTGCCACACTTCCCTGCTTCCCTAGTCAATGCCACAAACTGAAAATGGTTTATAGGACTGAGAAATCTTGGATGTGCTCTGTCACGTCTATTGGCCATTTTTATCTGGCACTGATTCATATCACAGTAACTTTAAGTTACACTTCGACTACAGTGAAAGCCATGAATGTAGAGGAAGATGACAGTGTGTGTATACACACACAAAAAAATCGACTATATATAAATGAGATATGTGTGTAGGAACAATTTGATAAATATTGCCAGATTTTCAAGAGGTCAGGAAAATATTTTGGAGGAGTGCACTTGGAATTCAGTTAACATTACTCTCTTGAAAGTATACCTGCTGTTGCCAGACAAGACTTATTTGTTTTAAAAGAAACGTAATTGATTTGGATCTAAAATTATTTTTATGGGGTGATTTTATATGAAAACCTACAGGCTACGGAAAGAAAAAATCTTCAGCTGAGCAATACCAGCTGAACAATGTACAGAACTTACTGAAAGTAAGTACTAAAGCAGGTAAAGAATAGGAAAATATGTATCAAATTGTGAGGGAAGTTACCTTTTCTTTCAAAATTAATTTTGTGCTCTCCACTATATATCTGTATTAGTGCATTGGCAAAATTATTGATGGCAAACTTTTATATTTCATTTTAAATTCTGTGAAAAAGACTAGTTTTGATATAAACAGACATTTGAGAAGTTGAATACATAGAAGGGAAGCTTAACTTCAGCAAATGGCTCTGCCTTTATAAACTTGGTTATATAAACTATAGTTTATATAAACTATATAAAGTTGTGATCTTGCACTTGAAATTTTAAGATCATCTCAATAAAAGCCTTATTAAATTCAGGAATGTTGATTCACTGTGACCATTTCTTTGGGTTACCAATCTCTTGCAAACCAACGCTTGCTGACTTTCAGGGTTTTTAGAGGAGATCTAATTAAACGTTTTGTTATTAAACCTTTATCTTAGTAGTTTAAGGAATATTAAGTATGCTTTCCCTGCATATTCTGAAACAGTCTCTGATTTTTGCAGACGATCTGATGCTGATCAAAATAAAAATTGCTAGCAAAATGTGTTGACTGCCTTCTCAGGTCTTGATGATAACATGTCATCCAACATGACATCATATGATTAAAAAATCTCCTTGGGACAAATGCTTATTTCAATGCTATGGCTTTCTGGGAACAAGAGATCAACAAGAACAAATAAAGGAGTAATACTGAGATGACCAGCAGAAGGGATGACTTTTTACACAGTCTGTTCTAGCTTAGAAGATTACACAAGACAGCAGAAAACAAAGCAAATTACTAATTGTTTAATTATTTTAGTTAAATTACTTTGATGCCTAATGAACATTTGTTTTGTGTGGTGTCTAATGGAGTTTTAACAATTCAGATTTCAATTTCCTGATGAGAGCTCTCCAAATAACATACCATACTATCTTCAGGATATTAGTCCTTTTGTTCACAGAGTCTCATAGGTAAGCAGAAACGAATGTTTCTGGTTAAATAAAAAATAGAAAATAATTCCTCCTTTTAGGCTAAAAAGCCATTTTTAATTAGCAATGAAAGAAAGAGACATAGGGTTGGTTTTTTTCTATTTGATTATGCTCTATTTACTTCAAGATCATTTGTGACAAAGAGTTGCAGTTCTGGAGTAGATAATGGTTACAAGAAGTGGCTAGTGACATTGAACTTTGAGTTCAGACGCTAAGGTATGAGATTATAATCTGTAGATACATGCCCATCCAGAAATGCAGCTATTCTTTCTTATAGTATAGTAGTTTTATCTCCCTGCTCTTGTATGCAAAGTTATAAAAGACAAGTGTCAGATCTTAAATTATTTTTCCACTTTAGGTGCCTCTGGAGATTTAGAAGTCAGTTCTGAGCGATATTGAATACCCTAATTTTCAGATACAAACTAGTGCAAATTGATGGAACACAACACTTGACTGGGTCAGGGTTTTATTATTCTGTTTGTATAATATTTAATGTTATACACACATAATGTAAATCAAGATGAAGTGATTGGTAAACTAACTGAAAGAACAGTCTCTGCATTATTATTGGCTAGAACTACTGATTACTGAGGTGTTTGATCCATCCTGAAAGCTGAAATAATAACAGAATTTGTTGTTCAACTTTTATGTAGATTTTGTTCTTGGCATAATTTTTATATGACAAGACTGAATGATGAAAAAGCAAGTAAAAATTCATTGTGGGGTGTAAGAAAGCTCGCCAAATAAGATACACAATAACTAGAAGAAGTAAAGCCTTGTAAAATATTTTGTGTCAGCTTGACACATTTCTTAAAACTACTTACACATCTTTGACAATCCAAACAGTAGGCTGTAATACCAGAAAAAAAGAACAATAAAGAGAAGCCAGAGGAATATATGTTTTTGCTAAATTCTGATTTTTAATCTTGAATGCAGTGGTATTAAAATGTCCACTGTCCTAAATTTTCCTTTAAAATGCTCTTGAAATTATATAAACACACTTCCAAATTTTGTTGTCACAAAATAACTTGGTATTTCTTGCTCCATATTGTAAATCTTTTTTACCATCCAAAAATATGTCAAAGTATTACAAAGCCATCATTCAAGTCAATTAATATCCTCATGTCACAGCCTCAGAGGCATTGTTCTTTATGTAACATGATTTTAAGCATTCGTTTCCCTTCCTAGACTGAACTTTCAGATGGATTTTGAAAAAATCTCCTGTGAAAGTGATGAAGTTGAAATACCATTCAAACAGAAATATTCCTAATGATCCAGCACTGAGATGATGGCAGAAGAGACACATTTTTCTGCCATTGCTGCAGCTAAGTCTCCTGTGAGAGTTTTCCACATGGTAGTAAAATGTCTTTATAAATGATATCATGTCCACAACATCCAGAAGCCAGTTCTAGCCAATGTGAAGAACTTTTTAACATACGTTTGAATTTATATCCATATGGAAAGCTTTTAATTGCCTAGTGTAAAATTCCTGTACAACCAACTGATTTATTTCTGTATCCGGTGGCTATTGTGTCACCTTTATACAGAGGCTACACATGTCCAAAGGTCTCTAGAAATTATGTCCCCTCTTCCCGTTGTATTCACATCTGAGATAAATACACTTTCACTAGGGAACTCTTTTTCAGGAGATCATATAATGGTCATAATGATGTTAGCCAGTAGACACTAGGGTTGGCTATGGTGATTACTAGAAGTATGGTTGTAACCTCATTGTTTAGATAAATACTCATCAGAACACACATCTCAGCTTAATAAGACCATGTAGTTCCTAGATGAAGTTTAAGAAAATAAGAAAGAGGACCTACTATTTCTTGAAAGTTCTGATTTTAAAAAAAACAATGAACCTTAACTTTTTCTTTTTTTTTTTTTTCATGATTAAAAGACAGGAGTTTTCCTGTCATGGCAGATGCTTTACAGATGGACAAGGCTCCTATTTTTCTTTTCATATAACCAAATGTCACCAATGTATTTGTTAAGATATGAATAATTATGCTAATGTAAAGAGTAGGCAGGTGCAGGAGCAAAATATTTTAATATCATTTATGCAGAAAACTATCTAAAACTTCCAAATCACTACTTTTATAGCATTTTAAACACTTTTGTTTGAGATTTCTGAATAACACCTGCTGTAGGCAAAAAATGAATTTGTTCTTGCTACTCTAAGAGGAACATTTTCAGTGGCAACAGTGGTTTAAGTCCCTTGTCCAGCACTAATAAACCAATAACATAAAAACTAGGGAAGTTTGCTTCTTTATGGAGGTTGGGAATGGGAGCTGTGGTTCATTTGCACTGAAAAGACAGATGCAGCCAAGCAGCAGGCACTTTGGCTGGAAGGATGGCATGAGTTGGCTACCTGGAATCTCTTCCTTGGCACAAGAGGCTGTTGAATTACTACTTCAAGAGAGAGGACATTGCACAAGTAGGTTTTTTTTCCCTTCTGGCCTTGGAATCTGAGCTTTGCATATCCTTTTGTCAGTAAATTACATTGCATGGATTGAATTTGTTTTCTAATTTTCTTATCATTCAGCATCTGCATCACATGTTATATGCGATGATTACCAAACTTTCCTTCCCAGTTAATTGTTGCTCCAAGCAACATTCATCTAAGCCAAAGGTTCTATAAATGTAGGAACACTGTGCCATTAGCATTCACTGAAATTTTACTGATAATTTTTTAGGATACTTTATCAGTGCCAAGAGCTATGCAAGGGTAGAATTCTAGCTGTGATTTACAATATGTAATAAAACATTCCCTAACAACTGAAATCAAAGAGCACTTCTATTTGTAGCACAGTATATAATATGTAGCTCCTATCACGAGTGTAATTTACAGGAGCCAATGATCTGAGGCATTTGCTTGCTTGTGCTAATTAGCTCAGGCCAATTTCTGTCTTTAAATGTAGCCCTCAGCAGCAGCAAAGGAATATCCTCTAGATCACTTTTGGTTATTTGGTTTTTTTCCCAGCAAACTGTAATACTATCTTGATACTGTTTGCCTTTTCTTCTGATTAATTGCAATGTTCCATGGACCAGTTCTGGTATGTTCTGGTGAGTGGTGAACAGGAGCTGTCCCCTTTTTCCTGGCAGCTAGTAACACTGAGCTCCTATGTGTTAGGCATTTGGCTTCAAGTTTAGAGAGTTTGCACAAGTTAAGCATTAGGAAGAAATGAGCATGCTTTCTGTTTCTTCTGTCAATTATAAATTCAGGAGAATTTATAAATTTAGAATGCAATAAATAAATTAATTCCAAATATAATAAGAGAGAATGTAATGAGAAAGTCTGTTTCCTTTGACAATGAAAGAAATCTTAGAAACTGAGGAGCCTGATGCCTTAGGGAAAGCTCAGCACACTATACGACTGAGCTACTTTGAGACAGCAGAAGATAGATCTCATCGGTCAACTCAGTTTGACGTTATTAGTCATGTCCTGTTTTCTCTTCTAACCTGAGAGAAGACAGAAGCCCAATTAGATACTTTTATCCTGCTTTGATATCAGGATGACTTAATGATGACTTTTGGGCAATTTCTGCTATAGTTTCTTGCAGCCTTCAGATTTGTGAAGCTAGCAGGAGAAACATGAAGCAAAATTCTGTAATGTGTTCCTTTTTTGGTCACAACCACCATTCACTGAAGCTCGGTGGTCTGTGTGGATGTAGAAGATATCCCTGTAAAGCAACCCTTCTCCTTTACTTGCCATTACAAAGCCTCTGGAGAAAACAATGAGTAACAGAGTTTCAGTATATGGAAGGAACAGTGGTTTTGATCCCTGAGTATCTTTTCAAGATTGTGAAAAAAGGAAATAAATCACAATTATTAAGTATTTCTAGGAGCTTATTCCTTCACTAAAAACTGATTTTTGCTTGGCTATTTTTCAGCACAGAATTACCAGACAGTTAGTTGGTCAGCTGACCTGTTGGTTAGAATGGCGTTTGTTATGTTTATGTGATTTCTTTTTTTACATTCTGACATTATTTGTTTGTTTTACAATATATGTCCTGATAATGTGTGTAGTCAGTCCCTAGAAAATGAGCAGCTAGAGATTTCACCTTTTAACAAACACATTATCTATATTTGCTGCTGAAATAGATGAACTTTTTACAAGCCTTTGTAATACAAAACAAATAAAAGATGCATAAAATTAGCTTATAATAATTCCTCCATAGCTTTGTGAATTATGCTACTTGAGGTTTGGGATTATTTTGTTTTCCTTTAGTTTACATACTGACAAGTTTTTAACAGCATTAGTTAACATCTATCCTTCAACTTTAATACTCTTTTGTTTCTCCTTTCAGATTCTTTTCTTGCTTTTTACCATTTTATGAATATTAACTCTGCTATATCAAAATTAACATCTGAGAACGGTAATACTGTGTTCTTCTGTAGCCTCTTCCTTCCTGAATTTAAACTGCATTTTGAACTAACTGAACATTACAGTTGCAGTCTGTGATATAAGTAAGGACCATATACTGGAATGTGTTTCTAAGTCACCCAAGGAAGCAGCGGTAATGAGAGAACTTTGAAAGTGGTCTTAAAATTTCAGTGGACAAAACTGTGCAGTGCATTAAGGGTAAATAATCATGATCAGCCACTTCAGTAAACAGTCCTATCTGTCCATCATACATTACTAAAAAAATTCAGTGTTTCAGGTCCATGAAAATGTAGGTTGGTTGGTTGTTGCTTTCATTACAATTCAGTCTGTGAAACCTAAGGAAGAATTGGTGCTGCATGTGTTTGGTCGTTGAACAACTGGTATGAAGGAAAGTTTTTCAGAGAATGCAGTAACTGAAATGTTCTTCTGCAACACTATGGGCTAAAACGCTCCCTGTTTACTGTGCCAGTATGATTGTATTTTGAAATAACTTTCACAGTGAGACGTATGTGAACCCTTATGTTAACCTCATGCCAACAATGGTGAGCTGTATGATAAACAGTCATTTCACTCTGTTGCTTAACTATTGCGATTCAAAAAAAGAACAAAATGAGTAGGAAGCTGTAGAAGTTCTGTAGCAGTTCAGCATTTTGGCAGATATATTTTCCCAGTGTTCTGTGAGACATTTTTCCTGTATTTTTATAAGGTCTGCATATTTTATGTAGCATTTGTTCTTTCATTCTAATTATGTGGCAAGTTTATTCACCCATTTGATCTTCCTCACTGTATGCGTCTTTTAAAATAACTTGTCTGTGTTTTACAGGTTTGGTTTACTTTCCCTTTCCTTGAGATTTGAAAAAGCAGAATTGACCCCAGGATATGTTCCAGATAATCAGTTAGGTCACTTAGTAAATTTCCCACATGAATTTCTGTATGGATATTATTTCCGGGTAATATCACCTCCAAAATACTTTGCTTCCAATTCATTTAGTGTCATATGTTGGTAGGGAACAAATTTTTCTTTGGTAAGGATTTCCAAAATCTATGAAGGAATGCTGATTTTTCTGGTTATGGTAATACTCTTTTATGTGAGAAGGAATTTTTAATAAAGGTTGTGTAGAAACTGAAGAGAGACTGAGACATTTTGTTTTATCTCAGCCAAAGCTAGGAAATAAGAGGGCTGAAAAATAAGCCATTTTTAATGTTAATTATACTTATGCCTCAGATTCTTTAAGGGTGGGAAAGAAAAAAGCTACATATGACTGGGTTTGCTACTGTGTAGTTCTCAAATGTGAATTACACATATCAAAGTATAGAATACGTCAGGTTAGTCAAAGTTATTAGAGAGAATATTAGGTTTTACTTAGCTTTTCTCTATATAAGAATCTTTGCATGTAGGAGACATATTCAAAGAGCGACTAGAGTTACATCCAGTCTGAATGTATTTTGTGTGATTATAATTCACTAAAGTAACCCTGAACAGTATAGATTATACTGTGCAGAGTGGGGACTCAGTGCTGGTATCTTCTGGGAGAGAGAGTTTATTGTCATGTGCTATGCTGTATTTCACTTGCTTTTCTCTGTTTTAAGTGTGAAGCTTCCACTGGATTGCATAGGATTGATTTCTTTGAGATTTCTAGATAAAAGCACCAACTTTAAAACAAACTCATTACTTTCTCTGAGATATAAGAAACATCCAGCCTTTGTCCACTACTGCTAATGTTCTTAAATAAAAAGTGCAATTATAGTTACTATATAATGCTAAAACATTTCATAACAAGAAAAAAACCCCAAACAAAACAAAACCATAATTCCTGCCATCTCACGTTTCCTGTATTTTGTTGGTACTTGCTCTTTTAGTGCCCTCCTGCCTTGAGTTCTTAACATTTCTGTTTAATGATCTTATTTATAGAATCCCCACTCTGGCAATTTCAAAACAGATTTTAGTGATAAATTCTTTTTAAAGAGTATGTGTTCAATTAAATATATAACCAGATGTTATTGGTATGCCTCCTTAGGTAGCAGCCTTTGTTTTACTTCAGCCACTGGGGATACTATATTTCCCATCTCACTTTTACTCAGTTCTATCAACTCTTTACATTTTACAGCCATGACTTTAACTTCTTCCCGTGCTAAGTTTCTTGTATCCTTATGCATACAAATATTCCTCATAGGGCCTTGCTACAATCAAAATAAAAATTACTATTAATATATTAAAATTCTACTAATGTAACCATTGCAGTAACTATTAATATAATTTTTTACAAGTAGTTGTAAGAAATAAGTCCAGCTACAAGCATGTCATCTGTACCAGCACTCATACAGATTTAATTCCTTTCTTCCTGTTCTGTTCTGAAGCTGTATAGAGGGTAGTGGCCAGCTGAGGTCCTTTTCCACACAGCAGATGTAGCTAGGAACAAGAGGACATCTCTCCATTAACTGATGCGCTTGCTAATCTTCCCTCTGTTTCTTACACTGAAGAAGTCAAGTTTGTGAATGTTGATATTACTTAAATATTAGTTAAAAAACAAAGAAAAAAAATCCCAAAACTAATGTGGGAAAGGTAGGTATTGGAACCTCTAGATCCTCTCCTTGCTGTCCTTCATAGCTCTGTTTCAAAGCAAATGCACCAATGCATCTGTTTGCAGGCATCTGGTAACCATTTTGACACCTGCCTCAGAAAAGATCACTGCTGTGAAGGAAAGAGTACCTGTGTACGCACACCATGGACAGATTTGAATTAGATACACTTTTTTCCCTTTGGGAGGGGGGGATGCAACTCATCTTTTCCAAAAACATTTAAACGAGCATGGAGGAAGTGCAAACTTTCTTCAGCCTGGGTAAAGGAAATGAAATCTGCAGCATTTAGCAGAAATCTCATTAAAGACAATTCAATAAAAGGTTAACTTCTAAAGTAATTTCAACTCATGAATGGAAGTGAAGAGCCTTTTCTATTAATCCCCTTACTGCAGCATAGGTGCTTGCTGATAACTGGAGGAATTTTTGTCCAGATGTTACACAATATCCTGGAGTAAAGCAAACTTTGGCTCATTTTCCCTTCCCAGGTTGGTCTAGTTTTATGGTTTTAGGAACAGCTTGAATATGTTTTATAAAACTGCAATAGCACCTGAAAAGCTGTATCATCATGATTTAGAGGTTTTAAAAATATCCCTGTTGTTAATTTATCATAAAACATCATAAACATTTTAATGTGCAATTTCAATGTTATGTTGGTTTTCATGAAACTTTTCTTGTCCTTTTAGGAGACTTTTATAGATCTTATAAGAGAATGGAGGCCCTGAGCCTGTCAGTATTACTTGCAGAGACTGAGGACAATTAAAATAATATTTCTTTTCAGTCATATAGTGAGTACAGAAATTAGGATTTTCAATTTTAAATACAAATACCTATTAAAGATGAAATGCTGTTTGAATGTCAGTTGGAAGATATCTTCTGGTATAGCAAAAAAAAAGGTGTTTTTTTGATAAAATTTTGCCTTACTGAAGCTTAAAATCCAACAAAATCATATGTTGTGGCTTTAAGACAAAACACTATCTGTTTAGAGGCATCATTCTTGGTGATGCTGGGTGTCTTCTTAGAGGTGCTGAACTCCTTCAGTCATGATAGAGTTGAGTGTTTTAACGACTACTACAGGCTTGGAGAAGAGTGGCTGGAAAGCTGCCTGGCGGAAAAGGACCTGGGGGTGTTGGTTGACAGCCAGCTGAATGTGAGCCAGCAGTGTGCCCAGGTGGCCAAGAAGGCCAATAGCATCCTGGCTTGTATCAGAGATAGTGTGGCCAGCAGGACTAGGGAAGTGATTGTCCTCCTGTACTTGGCACTGGTGAGGCTGCACCTTGAATACTGTGTGCAGTTTTGGGCCCCTCCCTACAAGAAAGAGATTGAGGTGCTGGAGTGTGTCCAAAGACGGGCAACGAAGCTGTTGAAGGGTCTAGAGCACAAGTCTTACGAGGAGCGGCTGAGGGAAGTGGGGTTGTTTAGCCTGGAGAAAAGGAGGCTGAGGGGAGACCTTATCACTCTCTTACAGCTGCCTGAAAGGAGGTTGTAGCGAGGTGGGTGTCGGTCTCTTCTCCCAAGTAACAAGTGACAGGACAAGAGGAAACGGCCTCAGGTTGCACCAGGGGAGGTTTAGATTGGCTATTAGGAAAGATTTCTTCACCGAAAGGGTTGTCAAACATTGGAACGGGCTGCCCAGGGAAGCGGTTGAGTCACCATCCCTGGAGGTATTTAAAAGATGTGTAGACATGGTGCTTAGGGACATGGTTGAGTGGTGGACTTGGCAGTGCTAGGTTTGTGGTTGGACTTGATGATCTTAAAGGTCTTTTCCAACCTAAATGATTCTATGATTCTATGAAAAAAAAGCTGTGGGTTTTTTTATGGGTTGGGTTTGGCCCAAGAAAGGATTCCATTAATAAGATACGGAATGGCCAAGTAACAAGAAAATCATACAATTTAGTGGTGCAATACATGACTCTCATTCTAATTATACTTTTCTTTACCTTTATTCCATGTATACAGTGCTGAATGTTGAACAGGTTCTAAAATTAAATTATTTCTTTTTCTAAATGAAGGTTTTCAATTATTGTATCTATTACTGTATTGTACAGAGCTATTATTTACATGATGTTTGCACTTAGTGCACTTCAACCTGGTTGAGACTTCATTGTAACCATTTTTTGTACAAACATAGAGTCAATAGTAGTTCCCGAAGTTTTATTTTAAATTAGAATTTTAGTTATCAATTCTAGGTGATAGAATAAATTTGCGGTTTGTGGCTTTGCTGCAGGAAGATCACAAGTCATTCAAGTGTATCCCCCATTTTCAAAACTGCTTACCATATAATACCTTGTTCATGTGCCACCTAAAATTCAGTAATTTTGTAGTCTTTCTGTGACTAGAAGAGAATGAGAAGTGTCATGGCAAAATGTGCTGTGAGTGACGCAATATATGAATGGGATGTGAAAATTTGAATTTTTCCTCATCTTCATTTTTACCTTGGTTTTAAGCCACAGTTTGTTTCTGTCTTGCCATATTTGCAGAAATTAGTGGAATTCTCTTGCTGGATTCGGTTTAAGCAAAGACTTACTCTTGAAAAAAAGGCTGATTTAGAAATAATCAGGAAAAAGAAGAGATATAATCAGCCTGCTGGAGTTTGAGACATCTCAGAAATGAACCTGAATTATAGTTTTTGAAGAAAGTTTTATTATTTTGCTTAGAATATTTTGGTGCTCCCTGAAGGGTAAGTACAGCTTGAGTTATGGCTCCAAAAAGGAAACAGCTGTGGCTTTTTTGTTTGTTTGTTTGTTTTCATGGATGCCAGATCAAGCATTTGGGCGTCCTTATTATCCTACTGCTGAAAATGCTGAGGAATAACTGAGGGAACAATCCAGAAAGGCTTACTGAAATATTATTCTTAACTATTGTTTTTACTGTAATAGGACTCAAATATTTCTTTCAAGGACCAGTTTTCCCACATAATAAGAGGTATAATATATCTCTCGTATAATCAGAGCAGAGAAGAAATAGCCTCTCCTGCTTCCTCTTAGCACACACTGTTTTCCTGCAAGCATCTCATCTTCCTTTGAGAAACACACAGCAAGCTGCACTGACATTTTGCAAAAATGGTCAGTAAAAAATGATTCTGGTTAGGTCTAATCACACTCTTAAAGGAATGCCAATGTGCTTTATTTTATAGAGTCTGTTATTCCAAAGCCTTTATACATCACAGCCACATGGATATTTATTGCCATATACCTTAGTGTAAATGGAGAGATCTGGTTATATAATTGCAATTTTGAGTTTTTTGTTCTGTGTAAGTACAACTTGCAGAGTGGCATTCTGTAGTTATTTCTTGAAGTTAAATAAAGAGCAATTCATGGGGCCTGGAAATCTAGAATTTTCTGTGGCATCTTCTGCTTTTGTCATCTAAGTTAGCTTTAACTCCTCTTCACTGAAAATGGAAACATTTGGTCTAGAATTGTAATAGATTAGTTGCAAAAGTTATAAAATTTTGGCTTAACTTCTTATTTCTTGACCTACAAGGAAAAAAACCCTTTGATTGGGGTGATCAGTCATGCATGTCTTCATTAGATTTTGGAAACTTTTAGAATCAAAGAAGTTCAAATTTTTACAAGGGCTTGTATTTCAATCTTAAAAATAATACATTCCCATAAGGGAGACATCTGTTCAACTGCATCATTTTCCAGAATGCAGAATTTCTCAGAGTTCTTAAGTTGATAATATGTGGTAAATTCCTCCATGTATAGTATATGAATCAGGATATGATCCTGAAGTTTGTGGGAGGTTTCCTAAAGTTGAAGGTTAATGCAAAGTGGGAACAAGCGCCTAATTGTGTTGCTGAGCTTTTTTAATTGCTAAAGTTTTGAATAAAACATAACATAAGGACCCAAACCACACAGTTGAGTAATCCTTTCGGTACTGTTGGGGCAAAGAAATTATATTACTAAGTATTAAATATGAATAAATACAGCATATCATAAATCGTTATATTTAAACATTTACTATAACAGCTTTACAATATGGAGAAAAATTAACTGGAAACTTCCTCTTTAAAAGCATGCGGCTGAAAATACCAACCCCAAATCCCCCAGCATTAGTGGAAATGCTAGGGAAAGTCTGCCAAAAGGGGGACCTTTGCTGAATACACACTGTTCAGATCACAGCAGGGCCTGTTATTTATACTGGTTAAGTGGCATGGCTGTTTGCTTGAAAATGCAGCTCTTTAATGTATTATAATGTTGGAATATGAAATACCAACTATTAGTGTAGTCCTGCAGTGATAACTCTGATCAACCTACCAAAGGAGCACTATAGAAATATACTATTCATTGAACATGAGATATGACTGGAGGAAAGAGAATGGTGGATGTTGATCTGACTACACAAAACGTTTCAAAAATGTAGTCTTTTTTTAAAGAAGCAAGGCACAAGAGTCCTACGGCTCTCAGCTGCATTATTTCTGGTCCAGAACAGTTGCCTTGAAAAATGTTGATCCACTTTTAAAATCATGAAATCATGAAAGTCAGCTTTGACAAAAAAGAAGCTGAGATAGTGCACAACTCTACCGCTAAAAAAATAAATATAAAACCAAGTCACGGTACCTGAGTCTTTATTTCTCAGCAAATTCATCCTTACCACAAAGATGGTGTGGTTTGGAAGAGGTGAGAATCAGGATGGTACTCCACTTGTGAGAACAAAATACAGGAACTCTGCTAACTTTTCCTGAAATAACATAAAATATCTATGTCTTACTGGACTCATCCTTAATATCAAGAAATCAAAAATGGTAAAAACATCTACCTTTTGCCTCAAATTTGAATCTACTTTATCAATAATCGTATTCTCACTTCTGGTGCAGAACCTCAATACTGTGTGTTCTTTGTCCATGAACATTGGACCTAAAAAATGAAGGAAATACATAGTAAAGTTTAAAAATCTATTTATACTACACAAAAAGTAAGAAAAGTTCAAAATTTTGAATATGGATAGTGTGAAAAATGGATTGACTACAGGTACTTTACTGTACTTTAGCAGTAAACTGTAGACTAAACTCTAACTCAGTAAATCCAGTGAACTAACTCGGTAAACTAGCAGTAAACTCTGGAAAATTCTAGGTACAAACTCTGTTCCAAGAAATATAATAACCTACTTCAAGTTTTTTCCTTCTGACCACAGTTTACTATTGTTTAAGAGTTTACAAACTACTTGTATGAAATTGAAGTTCAGAGAAAATTTATATAAATATATATGGGTGTTAAATTTAACTTTATTCATCATTTAATTTTTATATGTATTGAGCTTAGATAACCTTCATTAGCAGTAGATGAAATAGGTAAGTAAGTACAACTTACATGTATTCGTACTGCACGTGAGTCATATTGTAGAAAAGATCAAGGTACTTAATGTTTCTAGCTACAGAATGACCATGGTAGAGCCCTGACTGTGCCAGGAGGCCTTAATGACCCTGCCCAACCTCACCTGCGGCCCCAGCCACACCCTGCCCACTTAAGCTCAGCCCTGGGCCATCAGTTCCTCCCCTGAGCTGTGATGGAGGAGAAGTAGTCTCTAGTTCAGTCTAGAACCTTGTTCCTGACCTCTGGTTTGACTTTTTGACTGGACCTCAGACCTGCCTTGTCACCCTGAAGGTGCCTGATGACCTGGGCTCTAGGCAGACTCTGTCTGTCCCCTCTCTGGCCAGCCTGCTCGTGATGGGATGAACCCTGGGTGGTGAGGCTCCCTGCCCTGCCAGGTGGGTTATCACTCCGAGTCCCACAGAGAGCTGCCAGCCATTGCAGCTCCCTGGTAGCCTGTAGCTGAGATTAGAGTAATTTCAAAACCCGTAAGCTACCTGAAATAATCACTATTGTGCCTCCCCTGTGAATGAGAGCCCCATCTTAGGGGAAAAGGCTAACATTCACAGAAACACAGAATGGTTGAGGTTGGAAGGGGCCTCTGGAGGTCATCTTGTCCAACACCCCTGCGCAAGCGGGCCACCTAGACCAGGTTGCTCAGGACTATGTCCAGATGGCTTTTGAATAGCTCCAAGGACAGAGATTCCACAGCTTCCCTGGGCAACCTGTTCCTGTGCTTAGTAAAAACTGACTCATTCACTTTATTCATGCATTTTGTTAAATTTTTGTTTTACTTTAAATCCAGATATTGTTGTGTTTAGAGCTTTGATGCCATGGTTACAGCTGCTTGTTGACTTCCATGTTGATATTTCAGAGATTATTAGGTATAATTGTAAGAATGTCAATTAGTCATTGGTATTATCATGTTTGAACATACAGCGATTACATAGTATTAAAATAATTTAACGTTTCAGAACACTTATAAGGTGACCAGGAAATTACTGATTTGTAATGCTTATATATCATGGCTTGCTTTAATTTTTTAGCGTTATGTGTAAAGTAAATAAGTTTTGGATCATCTATTTTTTTTTATCAAAAATTGTCTGGTAGACACTATCAAAATAAAGCCAGTATTCTAGGATTCCTTATTCTGAAGCAAGGTAATGAAGTTGTTCTTTTTTTTAATGTACGCAAATGTATGTTCGGGGCAAAAAATGACAGATTACATGGAACACCACAAAAGCCAAGGTTGGAGGTTTTTTCTTCCAACAATACTTCCAATAGGTGTCTGATAGTTTCCAGGGTTGAAATTTTGGAACAGGAGTGAAGAGAAGTGCCAAAGACGAAGGAAGATTCTGGATAACATAGAAGAATTCCACCAGGATGATAGGGCAGTTATGGGACTGAACATGCAGCTGAGATAATTGTTCAGCTATTCTAGAATATCATTTTTGTGTTTTTATTTTGTTTCTAAGGAATTGAGGATTATGTAGTCATTCTGTCTGTATCTATAGTTTCTTTCTCTTTCTACCCTCTTCTCATCCTAACCAATGACATATGAACCCTTGGGCCAAGTTCAAGTACCTTACAAATCGGTAGGAATTTTGAGCTTCCCTTAATGAATATTTTGTATGAATAAAAGAAAAATAGGGTCATCCAACCAAAAGACTGTAAATTGCTCCTTGTAGAATGACTTATTCCTGCTAAAGAAACACTTTTAAAAATAAAAATGTGAAAGTCCAAACAAAATTTAGTGCAAATAGGCAGTTGAATTTCTGTCATTTGTGCAACTGCTCCTGTTGACTATTGGGCAGCCATAACCTGCATTAAAATTCAGCCTCCCAGAAGGGATTTGTTCAGAGATTGCTAATTTGAAGACTACTATAGCTAATAGTCGCAGAATCTTTTCCTTCTTAAAAAAAATACTCTTAAAATTTGAAAAATAGTCTTAAAGTCCTGTGACTTCCATTTGTTGGAAGATTTTCTTCCGGTAAGGTAGCACTTAATTTCTCTTAAAGACATATACACTTTAAATTTTACCTACTAACAGCTACATTAATGAAGCTAAAAGCAATGTGGGCACTGCTTTTTTGGTAAAAACTGTTGATAACACAGAACAGATTTTAAGCTGTGAAATGGGGAATATTAAGTGTGTTTAGACAGGATGAGACAAATAGTGGTTAGCTGGCAGGAAGGAAAAATCTATACCTGATTTCTGAAACTCAGGAGTATAGGAGCTTGGCTCTTAGAGTTTTTTTCTTTTCATTCTTTCTCACAGACTTTGTTAGTGCATGGAGAAGATTTCATTGCAAAACTACTTCAGAAGCAAAGATTTTTCCGTTTTAGTGGCAGTGAGACCAGCTTTTATTCTGTTTGCTTATATATAGGAACGGAGAGTAAAATAGTGTTTAACTTGAATGTTTGGCTTTTCATATATCAATATAAGTTTTCTTTAGTTACGGTCTGTTGGCTCCGCCCCTGAATTCAACTTTGAGTTCTTTGTCTGTTCTGTGCTTTAACTGCTCCTTCTTCAGATTAAAAGATATTATTCAGTGTGATTAAAAAAAAATAGTAGTAATGTCACTATTTGAATTACATTTTCATGAGGATGCAGAAGGGTGATAACATAATATTCAAATTCTGCCTAATTTTTTATGTGTTGATGTGATAGCATGTGACTACTTATGTACTACTGTTCGTCACAATGAAAGAAGTCAACACGATTTTCCACCCTTGCTATTTTCCATGAAACAGTGTCAAAAAGAAGAAAAGAAAACACAGGAGATGGAGCAAAGGAAGACCTAATAACTGAAATAAAACAAACTAATTAAACTCCTGGACATACAGAAATTACTTTTTAGTAGTTATTCTTATTGATCCTTTAAAAACAACTTCATCTGAGAGGAAACTGATAACCAGAAATACTTGGGCTTTCTTGTAGGGGGCCTACAAGAAAGCCGGAGAGGGACTTTTTACAAGGGCATGCAGTGATAGGACAAGGCCTTTTGGCTAAGATCAAGTGTAGTGTAGTTTAAATGGGGTATTACAAGTCCTAAACCTGCTGAGATTAGGAGCAATAGTAAAAAACACAGAGCAGAATTTGTCTTTCTGGAGTCACCACTTCATCTAACAGCAGGGCTTTCTCTTTAGGTTCTTCTGCTATCTCTTGTTTTTAGATACATGCATTAATGACAGTTCCTGGACCCCAAATTATGTTGTCTTTTTTCCTTCTCCCAGTATGTCTGTGATGCTGTAGAGACTTTGACATAAGTTTATAATATGGTGGTTTTGTTTTCACAATCTTGCCACAAACAGTGTCAAAAGGTGGCAACCCGTTGGTAGTGCAGTATAATTTAATCATGCCTTTAGTCATTTGGACCACCAGGTCTTTGCTTTGGCTGTATGCTTGCTAGGCTTACTCTGGCAAGTACTATGTGCTCACTTTCAGATAACAGTTGTTTCTTCTTATGTGAAGTCAGGCCACTCATCACACTTGTGACTAAAGCTAGAAATCTTTTTGCCCTTTCCTTGTTAACTAGGCGTCGTGAATTGTCTGTACACTGACTTTACCTTTTTTCCATTGGATATTATTTTTATAGAGTTCTTTGTTGTCCATATGAATATTTCTTTTGAATCAGTGCTACTACTGTTACCATCTTTGCTGTGCTTGCTCTACTGGGGCTGTTGAAAATGAGGCTAAAACTGCAACAGAATGGCTTTTCCTAAATGTCAGACTGGTAATACTTGCTGTAGTGTAGCTTCAATAGGATCAAAGGATTGTTGACACTTAAGCTTCATTCTGAAATGGGTAACTTTGTTTATAAATTTCTGATTGCTTTGTCAAGGATTTGTTCTGAGGCTTGTAGCTGTCTTGTGTTTTGTCACAGATCTTGGTTATGAGTTAGTCCCTTTAAGAGTGCCCAGTATCCAATAGATGAACTAGTTGATTTTTTTGTTGTTGTTGTAAATAATTCCCTAACTTTTTTAGATTGTGACTGCAACTTATTTTTTTGTGTTTATGCCACTTGGGTGTTTATAATACAGTTTTGTAATTATCCTGCTCTGCTCAAGTTTGCTTAGAAGTAAGGGCCTTAGTATCTGCTTTGTCAGTGACAAGGAACTATTTTGACAATTCTACCTTTCTTTCCCTGGTATTTACTCATGACGGATACACTGTAGTGTGCTATTTAAACCTCTTTCAGTTGTTCAGTGTGCTAAAGTTTAAAGTCAGGTATAATTTTTTTGTAATTCCTTTCTTGTGGTTGGTTGTGTCTTAATTTATTTGACAGTATTTTATGGTACAGCATGGCTCAGCGCCATTCAGAGCTATGGAATCAGAGGTTTGCACTTTTCCTAATGTCGTTATGTTACGTAGAGTCTCGTGATTCTTCCACAACAAAGAAAAGTTTTTGTTTTTTCTATAGAATATTCACATCTAACTGAAATATGGATTTCTCATTTTGAAGCTATGTGAACTGCAATACATGCATCTGTAGCTACGTTATTTGCAATTGCATGATGAGTTTTGTGCCAAAAGTGAGTTGTATAAGATGCAGCCATTTTCCTCTATCAGGTACTCCATGCAGAATAATAGAAGAAAATTGAATGCCTATTGGGGAGGGGGGGGTGGAATTACTGGAGCCATTTTAATCCTAGTTGCTTCCTAGCAGCACTAGCACATCCATAATGATAGATCTAACACAATTGGTTACAACAACAATAAAATAAGTAATTCCAATCATATAAGGCTGGCAGTAGTTTTGAGGTCATTTTCTGCAAGTTGATCAATAAGAAGTTCACATCATATAATCCACATTAAATTTATTTCTGTAATACATCTTAACTTCAAGTGTAGCAGTGGTTAATTGCTAATCCATATTCATTGAACAGAACAAATGAGGACAGCAAGAGTAGATACCTCATGTACCATCACACCAAATGTGTAACTTCTGAGCTCGGTTTTTCATTCAGATCGCATGTGGTTGTCTATCTTCTGTCCCCATGACTTCAGAAAGTCTTTGGAGATTATCACAGAATTTGACTCACTACAGTTGGTGCTTTTACTGACAATGCCTAGTATTTGCATAGACATTAATTAGACATTTTGAGTTGTATATATCTTCTTGATTGTAGTTATTGTTGATCATCAGAATGTGCTTGCATTTTAAAAGATTGATTGTATTTTAGTAATTACTTCTGCAGAGCACCCTTTTAAATCTATATTTCTTTCATCTGTAACGTATTAAACTTCCAATTGAAGCTCCCGGGTTGTTCTTGGCATAGCATACATTTCATTTTAAGGTTCACCTTTGAGCACAGCACGCTAGGTTTATCATACAGTTTTTAGGGCTTAATCGAAAGCCCATTGAGCTTGACGTAAAAAAAAAAAGCCTCTCTTTGACTAGTCAGCTTTTGGATGATGTTCCTGTTCTTCTCCCTTATGTGTATTACTCACAGATTGATCCCAGTTGGGTACAGTTTTATCAACTATTTGCCAAGTAGTTTATGTATTTCAGCAAATAGATTACTTGCTACGTATAGGGATACATGAATCATTTTCTGAATTATTTTTTGTTCGCTATTGCTGTTGCTTGATTTGTAACCGAAAGAAAATTATTTTCGTTTTCTACTTGATAATGATTTGAGCTTTTAATAGATGAGGAACAAGAAATCGATCATCGTAAGCCATAAGCAAATAATGAATATTCTTATCCTCATAGAAATATTTTTCCTCTGAAGAAAACACAGGTATTTATATGAAGAGCTGCATTCTCCAGAACTGATTAAAAAAATAAGACTGATTTATATGAATTTGTGTGGATCTCCAATACTGATTGTGTTTGTGATCCATATATTCTACTATTCAGCTTCCATTTTATCAGTACTTCTTTCTATTAATAGAAACTGAATTAAATGGAATACTGTTAATGGCATTAAATCCATTAAATACATGTAAAATTAATCCATTAAAATATGTTTACAATAAAATATGATATAAACTAGTATTTACTTTTAGAATTCAAGACTGGATTCCCAAAAACCTAGTAGGAAAAGAGACTTCTTATTTGGACAAAGAGATGAAGAGGAGCCAATTTGTTATGGCCAGATAAATAAGAAAGAAAATTGAATGTTTTGGCTGGGGGATTAGCAGAGGCTTTAAGGATGAGATTTTTTTTTTTTTTTTAAATAAAACAATGCATTCCCTTTTGAGTTTAAAAGAGCAAACATTTTTCTGGTGGAAATGTTTCTCAGATGGTCCCTCTTCTGATACTCTACCATGCTCTAAGTTTAAGAAAGTTTTCTTTCTTTCTATGACAGAAAGCATCTAATAGTTTTAATGATCACAGTATATTTGTATAGTCTGATTAAGTATTAATATTTACCACCACATACTGTCATCACAAGGGAAATTGCCATGTCCAAACTTGAATTTAGTACCTAATTTGGTATGCAGTATAATTCTATAAATATGTTAGCTCATGCCTAAATTGCAATTTTGTTTATGAATCACACATAATATCTTCCCTGAGCTGGATATAAAGCAAATCTGGAAACAAAAATTAACCAGACTTCATTTTATTATGCACTTGGACTGATGTAATAGGAAGTATAATTACATAATATCTCATCCACATCTGTGACAAGATACACATGAGTTGGCAAGCGCCAACAGACTTGATGATAGCAGTGATCTTTGGAGGCAAAGTGCAAGTGGCCAGGTTCTACTGAAAAGGGAGTCCCACAGAAGGCAATCTTGTCTTTGAAAGACAGCAAAAGATCTTGGACAAGTAAGAGGAGGCTCACAGGTGCTTTGTCAGTACTTTGTCAGGGAAGATTTTAGAACAGATTTTAGAAGGTTTCAGAAAGGAATTTTTAAAATATTGATTTGATGCAGTGAATATAAGAATCCCTTGTTTGCATAAGAATAGATTTAACAAATTGGAAAATCTATAGTTCATGAGTGTTTGTAGTACCATATAGATTGCATAGCCTACACATCTTAGTGCTTACTCTTTGAATGCAGCAGAAGCATATACTTTGTAATACAAAGTTATCTTGTATTTTCATTTGAAATGCTGGCTCTGAGTAAATTTTCCACAAGTCACTTGGATTGCGATTAGGGTGGCTACATTCCTTTTTTCTGTTTCTTGTCATACAATTTTTTTAATGATTCATTAGCTGCAGGGAGTTTTTTCAAGTTTCAAGACTAGATGGATATCTAAATGTGTGCTATAGTTCAGTCAATAAGCGGTACCACAGAACAAACACAGAAGTCAAACTACATGATTAAAATGGTTCCTTTGTCTTCAAATCTGTAAAAAGGTTAATGAATTTGTAATAATACAGTGTTCTGACTAGACTTGAGTTGGCATAACTTGAATTTAGCAAATGGGAAGGCCTTACATCCATCTTTCATTGGAACAGTGAGGTTATTGCTCACTGTGTGCACTTTGCCTCAAAACTATGCACATAAATATTCTATGAACATGAAACCTACATTGTCTAGGGATAGAGTGTTGGATAGAACAGTATTTTCTTTTTCAAAAGGATATAAGTGTTTAGTATCATTATGATCAAGTGGAATCACTGTATAACACAAGTTTTAACTTCTGTTTATTATCATTTCTTCCTTCTTGGGGCATGTGAACCCTGCCAATATTTATAATTATGGAGCCCATGTTGAAAAATTGGTTTTAAATGAATAGTACTTTTACTACTTAACAGAATTTCAAATTTGTTTTACTTTCTTTTGACAAGCATTCAGGAATTCCCTGAAAGGAGACAATATAACACAAAGTCTGGTTTATGAAGCTCAATACAAAAGTTTTTATTAGACTTTTGCTCTGCTGTGAAGCAAATTATTGCTAACTTCAAAAATTATAACCTAGACTTTTCAAAATTCCTGTGAATTTTGAGTTGACTGTGTTTGTTTTTGAGTGAAGAGATGGAAACACATGTTTTATGATTTGAAAATGCAACAAATATGTTGCTCACTTTAAGTAGAAATAATTTGGGGGGCAGGAGACTGATGATATGCAGGATTCATAATAAGATGCATCTCTTTCACTTCTCCTTTTCTTGTTAGACAAGGACACTGAATTTACACTTCCACTGTAGTGCATGAAATGAAACTCTTACACTACATTTTTCATTCAAATATTCCTTGTTTTTTAATGACTATCCATACTGTTAGAGGATACTGAGCATATAAACAAAGAAAATGGAAATGACAAATGAAATTACAGAACACTAAAAATGTCAATATAAGACAGTTTGCTGTTAGCTTTCTCAGAATATATGAAGCATATATTACCTTATCTGATTTGTTGTGCTCTGCACTATCTATGAACTCTATCACAGGAAACAATATAATATAAATTAATTCTTATGGAAATGATAATGAGAATAGAATGTATTACAAAACTTATCCATATTTCCATAAAACTACTATTTAGTGTAACTATAATTGACAGAATAATATATTTGTTATAGTCTATTGAAAGGTTTGCTCTATATCTTCTGAGTGACTATATTTGAGAAAATACTGTTACTAGATTAGATACTTTTATTACCACCATTAGTAGGATTCCCTTGAAAACTATCTGTAACACCTGTTTTTCTTGATATTTCTCTGGGGCGTTAGTTTTCATATTACACTGCATTTTACACAAAATAAGCAAAACTTTGAGCTTTCAAATTTCAAACCTGCCATGTCCTCTTTGTCCTTTTCTTGCATTGAGATGTAACACGTGGTTTCAGTTTAGCTAAGTGATGTGCTTTGATGCCTTGTGAAATTCTGGTAGATTTGCTTTTGGAATCTAGCCTGTGCTATATGCTCCAGGGTACAGTGAAAACCACCATAGTTGTGCTTTCATAATACCTTTCATGATGTGATAATATTAATAATACAGTGATAAAGGTCCATGTGTTTGGCCTTGCCCTTTTGTGCATTCATCAGTGCCAAAATTACATTTTTTTCCTTTCCCAGTAGCTTCCTGTTTTTCTAATGTGTTCTTTCAAACTAAAGATAAAAATTGATTACTGAGCATATCAGACTTTGTTTATACCTACCAAAATGGAATATATTCTCGGCTCTTGTCTTTCTCAGAACACACTTTCATAATGGCATTAAACCCAGCACACACAACAAAGCGTGTGACCTGCATGTAAATTATCCAATATGAATTAAGAATACAATCAACACTTTGGTGGCTCTGCAAATTAAAAAGTGTAAACTGTCTTCAGACCTTGGCAAAACATTTGTAATGAATTGGGCCCTTGACTTTACTTTGAGACATTTCTACATTAAAAGAGGTTACATTTTTATTTATAGCTCCTCAGTGGAGCGCAGTGAGATGATGAGCTAAAATTCTGCTAAGGGGGGGAAAAAAAGGGTTTAATGGGTTACTAAATATTTACGATGAGCTTTGAAAACAAGTGTTTGCCTGATTAATTCTGTGGGTAGGAACAAGTACTTCAGTAACTTTTGGTCTGAACCTGCATCTCTGGTGAATGCAATTAAAAACAATGGGCAAAACGGTGTATAATTGGTGTAAAGAGCAGCTTTTATGAATTATAGATTTCTGCTTGAAAAGAAAGTCTTTGTATCAGGTCTGCATGTTAAGCAAAATACGTTTTTAAGATTTTTCATTTTGTCAAGAAAAAAAGCACAGTGAATTTAGTATGATCCAAAACCTCCTCTTCTTACTCCAGTATTTCTCTTTCCTTTTCCAGTGGGCCAACTGAATAAGCATACATCTTTAATGGTAACTACAGTAGCTCTGTTGGCTTCAGTAACATCTTTGAGAAATGTACTAATTCCTACAGCAGAGTAAGAAAGATATTTAGAGTTCAAAGCTAGTGAGGAAAACCGACACCGGTCAGAAAATAGGATGCCAGGATCTAATGCCAGATCCTGGCACTGTCTTACTCAAAAGGATTTTTGCTGATCTCATGCTATTCCTGTACAGTATATACAGTACAGGATATACGAACAAGCTTTTGCAGTAGGTTTTATATTACAGTGACTATGGTTGTTTGAGGCTACTGCCTATGTTGTATTCTTTCCCAAGTCTGCCTTGTTTTATAATACCTGGATCTTACTGAAGAAGTAAAGGAACAATCGATGGGTTCGTCTTACATGGAAACCTAAGGACACTTGAATTGTTGATAGACCAGAAAACATGAAATTGAGAATACATCTGGCACACTTCTAGCTATGGTTACTCTGAGGTAAATATTTCTTCAGCTTATTTGAAACGATAATGCCCAATAAAAACAACAGATTTCTAAAACATATTATCTTGATCTATTAGAAACAAAAGTCTTGGTGATTCTTCATGAGAAAAATTATTTGCCAGCTCTTATTCTAGGTATATAAAAGACTGTATACTACTAGCTGTGTTACATCAGGATTTGAAATTTCAGCTCCTATCTTACATAGAGGATTTCTGTGGCATAGCTAAAAAACCTATTTTTTTTTCTTCTACTGAAAAGAATGATAAATGTGATGCTCTAGTAGAATATAATGGGTTATAGGATTTAGTAGTGTACATAGAGACCAAGATCTCATTTCCCATTGACAGTGAGCCATAAGTTCCTGCTTAGACCTGTTTCAAATGGAGGAACTCTACAAAAGGGAATGCAATTGTAAGCATGCATACGTTGTAAGCAGCTGATAGAATGATGTACCTGAATGTGCCCATGTATGCACCTACATCTTGACATGTGTTCTTTTCAAAATTCTTTGTATGTTTTCAGGGAAAACAATTCTTCTTAAAAAAAAACCCTACAAAAAATGAGTCTAGGCATTACTGGGAAAAAAAATCTGCTACAGCAGCAAAGGCTAATCCTAAGTAACGTATTTACTTACCTAAATAAATATTAAAGTTACATGGGTGGAAGAAAGTGCATAAATTATGTCATCATTAACATGCACAGGTTTTTGACATCATCTCCTTAGTCTTTTAAGGGGAAGATATATACACTGGTCAATTTTATGGGACTTTTTTTTTTCCTTATCAATTAAAGGATGTCCTGAATGTCCTTTCTGTGATGAAAGAACTTTTGCTCAGATTCTTGTGTTGTCTGGCTTTTTGAGTTAGTTTAATGCAAGCCAGTGTCTCTGTTTTTCCATATTAGATATTAGCATGAAATTCTTTGTGACATACAATTTTCTTTTCACTGAAGAATTTCATATACTACTTCATATTTCTACTGTATTCTAAACAGAAGTCTCATTTAATTAGAGCTTTTGAATTCTGCATGACCTTGCTTCACTCTTTCAAAGTATTTGATTTACTTTTTGTAATAATTTTCAAAATGTTCTTAATAGAACAGTAACATCTGAGTAGTAATATAATTTCCTTTGATTTATATTTGCTTTTTCATTTACTGTAAATATTTTAGACAGTCATGCTTTTGTACACTATAATGCTTTTACTGCAGTCAAGCTCTACATCAAGAGTCTTTGGTTGTTTCTCTACCACCATAATACAATCATAAGAAGTAGGACTCAAACAAACTTCATTACATGATTTAGCAGATCTTCTATTCCTTCGTGCAGGATCAGCTATACTCACACCATTCCTGACAGGTGTTTGTACATAGTCTGTAAAAAAGATGCATATAATCTCCTCAAGCTGTCTGGTCTAGTACTATATTAAATACTAGAATATTAGAAACATTGTCTATTACTTCATTATTAGAAATTTTATTGATGTTTAAAAAAAACCACCTTTATTGCTGCAACTGGGTTTTTGTATTTTTTTCCTCCCATAAGCGATGAAGGAGCATGTACCCTTTTCCCATCTGCAGAAACATTTTTCTGTTCATGAACACTGTTGTCAGTCTCCTCCAATCTTTGGTCACTTTTTGCATGATACAGTCAAAACTACAGTAAGAAGCTACAATAGTCAAAAACCAACAAAATGGAAGGATTACTTCAATCTCTCTGCCACTGAAATCAGTGTTTTATAAATAGCCTATTTCTTGTTTTGGATCCCCAGGATTTGTACTTGTTCATTTCCTTACCCTAAACTCTTTTGTCTCAGCAATTTGTGCTGAGCTTTCTCTGCTTCTCCGAGCTGACTGCTCTGTTCGCCTTCCGCAGAGTTGGCAGCCCACCCTCCCCGTGCCACTCTGCCCGACCCCTGTTTTCTGCAATCAGCAGATTTTCTTTCTCCTTGCATGTTGTTTCTCTGGGGTCACCGATTGAATAAATCAAACAGAAGTGGTCTGGTATTGATCTTTATAGCACACTGTTAGTATTTTCTCTCTGCTCTGAAGTGAATTCTTTTATAAGCACTTGTCTTTAGTAACAGAGCCAGTCCATTATCCACTCAAGCAGCTCAGCAGCGCCAATATTATAATCATTCCCCTTACACACAACATTGTATCGGATTACTCAAGATCAAGTGAAACATGTCTGTGGCTCTCTTGCTTAGTGCTTTTGTCCTTGTTGTATGACCCAGAGAAAAGTCCCTCCTCAAACGAATCCTTGAAGTCACTGCTCTGTGGTTTCTTTGTGGGTTTGTTTTTAAATTCAGAATAAGATAAATAAGCATTTGTTCCTTTTACTTTGCATTGGTTACAGTTTTCCTTCTTCTGTTTCTTGCAAGTGATACTTTGCTTAATGCCGAGAAAGAAAAATAAAAGGATTTGTTTACTTATTCTTTGAAAGAGTCAAAATACAAGGGAAGGAGCAGCAGTTTCACTGCATATCTTTTTAGTATAATGGCTTAGAGGCAGTAGGTAGGAAAGAAAAGCTATTGATGTGGAATTCAGATTTGTGCTGCAAAGCAAAACCCACACCTTTTTGGGACGTAATTCTTCTGCCAGTAGGAAAAGGAATAGAAAACTTGTAGAAATTCTTATTTAAGACTGTAGTAGACTTAGGTTTGGTCTTCGCAACAACAATGGTAGTCTGTAATATTTATGTATGTGTATGTATAACCACAAAGCTGTAACTGTAGGCTATGCATTTAGGTGAAAACACTGTAGCTTAATATCCGATGAACGGCCCACTCTAATTAATTCCTTAATCAGTCCAAGAGCATAATTAAGCCTGACATTTCCAAAATAAAAGCAAGTTCTCTACTAAACCCAAGAGATTAAACAAAATGCTCTTCAGCTAGTTCCACTTCAATACATGCATAGGTGTGGATAACGTTGCAAGGGAAAACTTGCTTTTTGATTCACCTTAAAGTGTAGTCTAAATTTTCAGGTGTTATTAATGACTGACTAAAAGATATTCTGGTTTGAGATCTCTTGAAGGCTGATGTTTAAGAAATGCTGTCCTTACTTAAAGGAGTATTTGTCCTTACTTTCTGAAATCAAGCCCTTTCAAAACACCTGCAGTTAGAGTATAGAAAGCTGAGCACTGATCCTCACTAGTCACCTGCTTAAATTGTGGTATATTTACTGGTAACTTTGCACGGGTGGAAAAAGGGTTTGGCTTCAAATGTGTTGTAGGACACTATAATATACCTGGTGAACAGAATATTCTGATGATATCTTTTAACATATTTTTCCATGGTTGTTATATAGCTCTATAGTGAGCTGGATTACACTGAACTAACTGGAAAACAAAAATTGTATGCCACTATGTTAATGGTTGTTGAGCATTAATATTGCTAACACAATTTAACAGTGCAAATTTAGTTTATTAAAATACTAAAGGTAGTATGATATTGGCTAGACTAGTCTTAAATTATTTTCTATAGCCTGTCTTCTGTGTTCTTTGTCTTTCACTGCAATTGATTCTATGAAATGAAGACATTTTCTGCGTATTGTACTAAACCAAATCATATTACAGAAAGCAGAATGCAGTTAAATGAGAGTTAAATTACTCTCAAATGACAAAGAAATGTTCAGCTATAAAAAGTGTTGTGAGACTAATGCATTCTTCCTAGTCAGAATGCTGAAGAAAAATAAAATAAAATAAAGTCTGGGCTTGTAAAATAGAAATGCAATTGTAATTTCCAGAGAGGTAGATTCTAGGAGAATCTGGGAGGAGGACCCTAGTTGGCAGCATTTGGACAAGCGAAGTTCTAATGGAAGCAATCAGAATAATTGAATACACAAAGAGTTGATGGTCAAGCTTTTTCTTTCATGGTCTTTCATGTCCTGTGGCCTGGTTTTAGCCTGAGGCTCTGCTCCCAGGAGCTCCTCGCTCACAATGGCCTCTTTGGGAATGAGCTCTGTGCAGAATGCTGAAGTGGCCTCTGTGTGGTATGTGAGCAGGGCTTTGGAAAGCTCTGAAGTTTTGACATCTTGACAAAATCAGGTTTTATAATTGAAATCAAAGATGGGAAATCATGACTCTGTAGTTTATAACTGCCAAATCTAAACGGCATTTCATGAGACAAGCCCATGTTTCGTGTTCAGTAACCCCAAAATTACTTTTAAGACCAAGTCCGAAGCTTTGTTGGAAACAATTCAGTTTTAAAAATCCTAATGTATAGAAAATTTTTAAATTTAATTTTATAATGTGAAGCATTAGGTGGCTTTCATTTGGACTGCTACCAGTTCTCAGATTCCCACTTGCATCTCTATTCTTAGCACAAGTTTGCTGTCTTAAGCATCATAAGACAGGTCAGTATTAAGAAAAGAGTTCGTGTATTGGAGATGCAGTGCTTTGCAGAATCTTCCTATTGCATTTCATGATAGCTGGAGGAAGTTCCAGGTCGGAAAGGGTGATTTGGAAGCAAGTGCAGAGATGTGTGAAAAAGCTGATAAATGGTTTGTCCCTGCCAGGCTTACTGGTAGGACAAAGGCTATGCAGCAGCCATGTGAAAGAGAAGGCAGATTAGTGAGCAGGCAGACTACAGTGTTTGCCTTGGTAGAATTGATTCCTGCTGCTGAAGTGGAAAAGGGGAGGTCAGGAGAATTACTAAAAGAGAAAGGTTGATGAAAGCTGTGAGGGCAGGAATCAAGCATGATCCTGGAGATCATATTCTTTCACGTTTTCACATGGTTATTAATGAATACAACAGAGAAGGAAATTTAAATCAAAGAAGCAAACAAGATGATTTTTGAGAATTTTACCTGAGTAACTTTGGGAGAAAGCATCAAAACTGAGTCAAAACCCAGTTGTATGGGAGGAGTCAGGGACGGATCAGATGCTATAGTCTCAGGTATCAAACTTCAGTGATAATGAAAAGCAATGATAGTGGTAAAGTATGAGGGAGGAGAGGAGCCTTGGTTTGTTCTGGAATTCACTTCTACTCATGTTCTAAGTTGATGGAAAGATGTGCAAGAGCAGTATACAGTATATCTGTACAATATAACTAATTTTACATTTCTGCTGTTAATGTATTAATATTTATTTTTCTTATCAAAGCAATATGGATATTCTTTCCCACGAAACCACTATAAACTTTAAGATTGATCTCTGATTAGCAAAGTACAGGTCTCATAAATCAATAGTACAGGTCTAATCTAGCAGTTTTTGTTTAAAAATCAATAGGGTTACCATTTGATGTTTCATGAGCTGGAATAGCCACATCTTTTATATAAATCTTTTTATGTTACAAAGTTGAAACTGTTATCCAGGAAAACAGTAGCTTTTATAGTAATCAGAAGAAAAAGGAATTAATTCTTTGAAGGAACATATTTCTTATCCCTAAAATAACTCCCTTTGAATTTCTCCCGAACCTTTGATTCAACCTTTGATAGCTACTGTCAATCAACATCCATCATTTTGTGGCCGACCTAGCTGGCAAGCAGTTGTGCTTGCATCTGACACAGATGCTACCCACTTCTATTTGGCTTATGTGAAAAGAATACATTAGACATCTGCTACAACATTTGATTGATTTATCATGCAGTGTAAAAGTGCTTTAAAAACATGCTGAAATCCTTGGTAATGTTCTAGGAAGTTAAACTTAGATCCTCATTGTTCTTACTTTTCTGAATTACTTATTAAAAATAAAACAAACTGATTCAGGATATAAATTTTATGTATATCCTGAAAAGGAATTATTTTGTGCTTTATTACTCATTATTAATTAATAAAGGTTTAAATAGTAACTTCCTTCTGTAAAATGAAACTTCATGGTGAAAGCTGTGAAACAAGGTGTAAACACAGAACCATTTGGCTTTTGAGGCAGTATTATAAGAGGTATGACGTACCCTATTCTTATTTAAGAGAGGATTCAGGATTTTGAGTCAATAGTTCTTTGGTGTTGGTTAGATAAGACAAGCAGTTACTTCTCTGTATTGTAATCAGAAGAAAAAAGGAATTAATTCTTTAGAGAAGCATGTGTTTCTTATCTCAAGAAAAGCAATAGCACAAACCCCTTCCATTAAACATTAATGCAAACTTTCCAGATCCTCAGCATTGATGTAAATCACTAAAACGATGCAATTTACTTCAGTGTAAATTGCTGAGCATTTTGAGATTCTGAGTGTTATTAGGTGTATGCTAATAGAAACACAGTTTAAGTGAAGTCAAGTCATGCACTTTTACAAACTTCTGATTATATGCATGTTGAAATCCTATCTAGTGGATTATATCATATTTATATATCCTATAAATATATCCTATTTATGCATACATTTTATTCCTGCCAAAGTGACAAGCTTTCCATAAATTCTGGAAAATTTCAGTACCTAAACCCATTGGTTATATTTTGGCCCAGTGAAAACTGATCCACTGATTCCTTGCTAGACAATTTTGCTTACACTGTTAGGCTGAAAAAAAAAAAAAAAAGAGCAACATAGAAAGGTATATCCTAAATCAATAGCCTGAGTTTTCAATAAGTAGTATCTGTTCACTTTGCACTTCTGAAAACTAGACATGTAGAAAGCTAAATTGGGTCCAACATTATAATTTTTACACAGTTTTTAACTGTCAGTACAACAAATGAAAGGCATTAAAATACTTTATTTTTCCTGACTGATGAAAAACCAAGCAAATAAAAGAACCATTTTTTTAATGATCTGTTAAAATGAACAATGAATCTGTTTTTCAAGGTTTTTTTGGCATGGTTTTGTTTTGCAAAGCAATTTGCTTTCCTGCTATTTCTACTGTAAGTATTTCATCAATGATGTGATATTAAAGCAATAGAGAATTTGGAAGAGCATTAGTACTCTTCTCTAAGAAAATTATTCAGATGCTAATACTTTTGCCAAATGGCTGCTTCTGTGTTGATGCTTTACACGATTCACTAAAAATAACAGCAATTAACTTGTCCCTGAAACTATTTCCTATCAATATTTTCATATGCTTTTTTCTAACTAATAAGCAATAAAGCTACCCCTGGGGTTCTTTTGTCACCACAGATGGGATGCTAGGATTTTATCCAGCCAAAGTAGCACAACCCTAACAATACTACAGTTTTCTAGCACTTAAAGGAGAACATGTAGATGTCTTTGACTAGACACATGGTGGTGTAGTAATGCATTGTTTTTCTCCTAGGTTTGGAGTGAGGAAGTATGCTACTGATCATTTTTGGGGGCCAACTCTAGCCATCAACTTTTCCAATGAAGGATTTAAGATTTGTCTGGTGGCTAATTATTTCTTAAGAGATTTCAGTTTAAGACCTTCACCAGAATTCACTAGTAGTAAGATTTTGATAAATAAGAGATAGTTAAGATAGTCTAAGTGTTTTTAAATGCATAATCCTGTATTTGTCCAGTGATGTTAAATGAGAATGTGTGATCACTTTTAATCGCTATAAATATTTGGGTGACTTAGGAGTACATTTATAATCCAGCACATTGGCAGGAACCTGACAGTCCGACATGACAATTGGTTATGTTGAAGGAACAAATAGATGCTTGTGCAGACTTTCACACTGTTATGGCACACAAATAGTGTGACACTGTACCTTCAGATGAAAGATTGGCCAACTCTTACACCTGACTTTTGGTGATAGATTTAATCTAAAAGATCTTTTTGACATATTGGAAGATAGTGAGGAGTTGTTGTTGTTGTTGAGAATTTTAAGTGGAAGAAATGGAAGCCGAGATAGCTCCGTCACGTTCTGAAGAGGTGGTGGAACTTGCTGCAAGTGCTCTCTGTGGCGGAAGAAAAATAGTAGAGAAATACATTATATAAAGGATGTGGTGCATAAACTCTATTTCTTAGCTGCAATCTGGTCTTTTGTGTTGATTAATGTCATCTTTGCAATACTTGCTTTGCACTTTGCGTGTATCCTAGCCTCCTCCTCTTTAAATATGTCTATCATGCTGCTTCTGTATCCACATAGACTGCTTCTGTTTGGAGAAAGGGCCCATTTTCATCATCTGCTCTTAAAAGCTGTCACAGTCCCAGCAGATTGCCCCAACAGTAACTCCATCTTTTGCCATTTGCCACTGAGACAGACGCATAGCTCTTTCTCCCCTTACACAGTCCTCACAGATCATTATGGAATGTAGGTGGCCTACAATCACTGAAGCAAGAGATGTTATTTAGTGCAGACTCCTTTAAATGGTTGTTATATTTCCTTCATTTCTGATGTTGGCTGGTAATTAATTTTTGATGCAGCTCTTGGCACTATCAAGTGTATTAGCTGCTTTTGGTTCACTAGTCTTCCTTGAACTTTATGCTGGTTTCAGATGTACAACTGCTTCCAAGTGTGTTTTGAAAATACTTTGTAAGGAGCCTTTGCCATTGCAGTTCACTCCCTGTCTGGGTTTTCTATAGCTCAAAGGCACTGGTGTTTTGGCAAGTGTGCTGAGCTCAGAGGTGTGCGTGTATGCGTATTGATGTAGCATGTGAGGAATTAGGCCTGTTGCACTGTGCCTGGTGGGTTATATAAGGGATAGGAAGATATTTATTTTATTTCTGTTATGTTTTATTGATTAGTGGTTGATGTACACCTGGTAGAGAAGGGGGTAATGTGTGACTAAATTGATTTTGGAATGATTTTTCTTTTTATTTAAAGTGATAGCAAGTGTGCTTAGATGCAGAGTTTTTCTTTTCCTTATATAAAATCTAGATAAGTAAATACTTCTAGAGAGGACTTTACTAAGTGAAGAGTACTGAGACTTAAAACAAACAAACAAAACCACAAACACCTCCCCCGCCAAACTTCAGTGTTGTGTTTCGGTTTCAATCTACATCAAATGGTAAATCTTTAAGACTACATCCAAAAACAACAGCAAATAAATAGCTGGCTGCTGCAGCTGTCCTGCTGTCTTTTCAAATCCTTCATCTCCTGTAACCAGGGACAGGCTGATACCTGATTCTTGCCCCAGCCTTATTTCAGCAGCGAGCTTTACAAATGTTGCCAAAGTGCACCTGACATAAATCCTTTAAAAAAAAAAAAAAAAAAAGGAGACAATACTTACCAATACTGCATTGAGTATACTGTTTGTTCGGCTATTAAGCCAGTAAAAGGATATTCCTGACCAGGAGTTGGGGGAGATGGAAATAGTGGGCCAAAATAAATACGCCATCTTTTATTGCTTTGTACTAGAGACTTTCTTTCTGTAAGAGTGTATACTCATGAAATGTTCATTAATATTTGAAGGGATGGTATATAATTTACATACAAAACCCAAGTCCAAAAGTTTCGTATTATGTTTTAAGATCTCCTTAGGAAAGTCATTTGTATCCTTCAAATAAATTGTAATGAAGACATTGGCTTCAAATGAATTTAGTATCTGACTGTGTTACTATATTACTGCTTTCTTTTGCAGAAATTTTAGGGAGTACAGTAAAATATTGTGGTAGTACAATAAAGCATTTCTTTATTTCTTAAAAATTTCTGGACAAAGACTTTTATAAACTATATGGCTTACTGTATTGGGTTTGCACGGCAAGGTTTTGGTAGTGGGGGGGCTACAGGGGTGGCTTCTGTGAGAAGCTGCCAGAAGCTTCCCCTGTGTCCGATAGAGCCAATGCCAGCCGGCTCCAACACGGACCCGCCGCCAGCCAAGGCCGAGCCCATCAGCGATGGAGGTAGTGCCTCTATGATGACATATTTAAGAAGGGGGAAAAAACTGCAGCCGAAGAAAGGAGTGAGAATATGTGAGAGAAACAACTCTGCAGACACCAAGGTCAGTGAAGGAGGAGGGGGAGGAGGTGCTCCAGGCGCCGGAGCAGAGATTCCCCTGCAGCCCGTGGTGAAGACCATGGTGAGGCAGGCTGTGCCCCTGCAGCCCATGGAGGTCCACGGTGGAGCAGATATCCACCTGCAGCCCGTGGAGGACCCCACGCCAGAGCAGGTGGATGCCCGAAGGAGGCTGTGACCCCGTGGGAAGCCCGCGCTGGAGCAGGCTCCTGGCAGGAGGACCCATGGAGAGAGGAGCCCAGGCTGGAGCAGGTTTGCTGGCAGGACTTGTGACCCCGCAGGGGACCCACACTGGAGCAGTCTGTTCCTGAGGGACTGCACCCTGTGGAAGAGACCCACGCTGGAGCAGTTCATGAAGAACTGCAGCCTGTGGGAAGGACTCACGTTGGAGAAGTTCATGGAGGACTGTCTCCCGTGGGAGGGACCCCACCCTGGAGCAGGGGAAGAGTGTGAGGAGTCCTCCCCCTGAGGAGGAAGGAGCGGCAGAAACAATGTGTGATGAACTGACCCAAACCCCCATTCCCCGTCTCCCTGTGCTGCTCGGGGGAGGAATTAGAGAGAATTGGGAGTAAAGTTAAGCCCAGGAATAAGGGATAGGTGGGGGGAAGGTGTTATTTTAAGATTTGGTTTTATTTCTCATTATCCTTCTCTGATTTGACTGGTAATAAATTAATTTATTTTTCCCCAAGTGGAGTCTGCTTTGCCCATGGTGGTAATTGGTGAGTGATCTCCCTGTCCTTATCCCAGCCCATGAGCCTTTTGTTCTATTTTCTCTCCCCTGTCCAGCTGAGGAAGGGGAGTGATAGAGCGGCTTTGGTGGGCACCTGGCATCCAGCCAGGGTCAACCCACTACACTTACACACATCTATATAAGTAATAGTAAAGTGGCATTTTGTTACTTATAACAAACTGTTATATATATGACATACGTATGTGCGAATCTACTACATGTGTGTATGCACACACTAGGAACAGGGAAGCTGATTCTATTATGTTCTTGTACTTAGTGTTCTGGTCCTAGCTTATGCATGTACAGTGTCATTTTAAGGGCTGCTACAATAAGCCCAAAGTTTTGTATTTTTATGTAATTCCTTCTTGTATAATTCTTGTATCACAGTTTTTAAGGAGTACTGAGGAATAAAAATAACAGATCGTGTTAACAATCTTGTAGCCATTGAAATGAAGTAATACATACCATTTTAAGCTACCTGGGGAATTGACATAGTATCTTCTTCTGTTGTGCATATCCCAGTTAAATTGGGATACAAAAAACCCCCAGAACACAGAATGGTTTCTGTGTTGACCCCCTTATAGAAATGGCCCCACCCACACCACTTCTGTCAAGGGATGTTATCACCATATGGCAATGCATCAGAAGTGTTTAAAAAAAAAAACTCTAATAATTTAATAAACTAATTCTCTATAAAATGAAAGTGTAATAGAAGTTGTGAGAAAAAGCAAGACTTTTTTTTTTTTTCTCCAGGATTTTTTAATTAGAGATTTTTTTTGTTAGAGATTAGAGACAAAATCCTGAGACCTGTGTGAACCGGATTCCCTGTTTTCCAGGTAATAATGTAAGGCAGGCTGTTGGCCAACCCAAGACATAGGTGTATGAAAGTGCCAGATCAAGAGGGAGGTAAAGAGAGAAGCTGTTTATTTGATGAACAGGTGATTTTTTTAGGCAGGTTAAAATAATTTATCTGACCTCTGTGCATGTATCACTCTAATTTACAACTTTCTGGATAATAAAATGATAGAAATTTGCATCTAGTCTACAAAAAAAGCCATGAAATACTCCTGACTCAAATATTATAGCTATGACTGTTTCTGAACCTGTTTCCATTTTTTTCAGGGGATGATATAACAAAGAGCTAAAAATGGTACTAAAAATTTTATTGAGCTATAATGGAATATAAAAAAGTACATGTAGAAAATTACTTATTTAATAGGAGTGCCAGAAAGCACCACAATATCATCACAAATGTGAGCAAAGGGCCTATGCTAAAACTTTTCTGATGTGATATTTGTCTGTGGGATACGTAAATGATTTTTTTTTTAAATTTGCAGTTGCAATATCTTAAACTTCATCCACATTGTCAAGGCTGAGGAAGATGACTCCAACTGCAGAAAAAGCTAACAAGTGCCTAAATTCCTTGTGCTTGAGGTATAATTTGAATTTAGACTTATATTCAGAATAAAGCAAATTGAGATGGCTGAAATGCACTCAGATGCAATATTAAAGGAAGATTATTTAGGAGTAAATGCCAAGATGGTGTAGAGAAGGTTAAGGAAGTCAGGACGCGGAAAGCTAATTATTTTCCTTCAGTCCAGTCCCCAAGTGAGCCTTTTAGCCTTGCAGATCAGCTGATGAGGTATGTCACTTGGAAGAAAGGGATATGAAACTACAGAGGAAGAATTGGAAGAGCTAACAGTGTATTAACAGGTTCTGTAACACCCTGCCTGAGAACTGAAAGAGGCTACTGCATTTCAAAAGCTTCTGGGATAATTACGTTTTTGTGCTAGTATGCCATATTCAAGAGACTATCAGAATTCAGCTATTTACAAATGTACCCTAAGATTGTTATTTTATCTATGGTTCTCCTAACTTTGTAATTCTGTACTTCAGAAGACAGCTTTTAATAGGTAAACGCTGCCAGCAATCAATAAATGGGAAAGAGTAAACAAAAGCACTGGATGATAAAATTGCAAAGGTGTGTTCCAAAAGCATGCCAGGGAACATGGTTAAACATTGGCAACTATCCTACATCTAAGTTTATATATATATATTTTTTTAAATACAGATCATCACTTGTAGGAATATCAAAAACTAAAGCCAAAATATACAGAGATTTACATATGTGTATGGAAGACAGTAATTTTCCTATGTATAGTACTATACTCAATACTACTGCAGTAAAAGCTTTTTCAAAGGCTTTTCATATTTCCAGTTATGAATTAATTTCTTTTTTCCTCCAAATGCAGGCAAAGCAGTAGGATGTGCATCTCTAATAGCTGATGCTCCCTGATTATTCTTTTCCTTGACAAGACTATCCTTTTGGTTCTTCAGCAGCAGAACACTTACTAATTTTGACTTTCATCTTCAGTTATGCAATTACAAAAGTTATTTTATCACTCAGCCTATGTCATACTAACAGTATTGTAGGAAGCTGCTGAGCTACTGAGCATCAAAGACCTGTCATTTTCATGCATTTATTGAGTCATTGTAATCTGAACAATAGGCATTATCCGGGGAAGGTATTAAAGGTAGTAAAGTGTTTTGAGCTCTGGCTGACCCGAAAGTCTCAGAAGACATTTGGAAGGGAAAATGCAGGTTGGTCTTAGGTCTAAATAATGAAGAATTGGCATGGAAGAAAAGCCTCTGAGAATTTGTTAATGTTACCTGCCTGTTCAAAAAGTATTTATGTATAAAATAATATCACACATTGCTAGTTTGTTAATTGGTGTCAGTGGAGAAAACCAGGCAGTGGTTTTTGTGCCCCTTTTTAGGTCCTGTTCTTAATTTACCTTTATCTTTGAGGAGTCTTTTTGAACATTTGTGTCTTCCTAACTTTTAGTACCAAGGGCATTCAACAAATGCTCTTGACTGTTTCAGTGCCATTTAACTAAAATGTTTTTATTCAGTCTGTAGTTTTGGCAGTAGCATTATCAAGATGCTTGGTTGTCCCTGAAGCTGGCTGTAAGCAAAGTTAACGCTATCTCAATTTATTGTTTCCTATTACTGTTATATTTCCACCCTGTGTAAGCTATGTTGCAGAATTATAAAATATCTCCTTTTTATGCCTCTGAGGCTCAAGATGGTCCATTTGAATTAGGAGTATATGCAATGTACACAGTTCAGGAAAAAAGTTTACTGGTAATATGAGTAGTATCTGAAGGTAAACCTTATATACAGTTATAATATGCTATAGGAGAAGAAAAGATATATGTAAATTCATCAGTTCTGATTTTATAGACAAGTTAGAATATTACCCTTCTATAGCCATAAAATCAGTCATAAAAAGCTATATTTTAAATGCAGTGCATATTTTCCTTTATTAAATATTTGAAAGAGAGCAGGTATTTACTTTCTTACTATTCTACTTAACAATGCTGAGTTATAGGTCAATGTGAAGATTTCCGAGGACGAGGAGACTGTAACAGTTGTATAAGCTATCTGTTTCTGGGCAGTTTTTCAAATAGATTCCCCCCCCCCCCAAGAATATTTTTTCTTACCTTGAAGTTTTAGTGCCTCTGCTAGTCTGTCTCTTTGGTTTGAAAAACTCTGAGCTGTCCAACAGACAAGACGTTTCTGTGAGAATCAGACATTGGGGATTGGCAGCTCATTTCAGGATTCCAGAGCGTTCAGACAGAGTCCTTATTTAGGAGGGCATTTAGTATGAAAAGTTAGTATCTCTTCAAAGCAGAAGTCAAGTATGTTTAGCTTGAAGCATGAAGTTAAACATACGTGATCCTGAAGAGCAGTCAGTATCTGGCAACAGAGGAATTGTGCCCCTAAGAAGTATTTAAATAAACTACATTTTGTGATTGTTTTAATAAGAATCTATTAAAAAAACCAACAACCCAAAAAACCCCAAACCCCACAAACCAAAAAAGCTATGAAAAACACACACAGGAAAGAAAAAGGGGGAAAAAAAAAAACCCCAACAACAAAAAAAACCCAACAGAAGGGCCCTAAAACAAAGAGGGAATGTGCAGAAACCCTTTGACATTGCAGCTGAGCAAGTATATCATAGGAGGGTTTAAGAAAAATCTTCCGCAAATGGAAATGCAGATCTAGTCGAGCACATTAAGAAGATACAAGTTTTACCCACTGTAGTTTAAAAGCTGGGAATTAGGAGGGCTCTGGTGGAATTATTTCAGAGAAGCAGTTAATAAGAAATTAAATATTTCAGACACATGCAGTCTGTGAGAGAGCTGCTGGGTCATTGGGCCTACCAAAGAGTGAAGGGAGCACTTAAGGTGAATAAGGTTTATGCTGAAAAGCTAAGTGATTTGTAACTCTTTTCAAAAAACGTAAATTAAAATGTCAGAGGAGGTACTTGAAAAACATTTAGCAGAAATAGAAGAGGTCCAGAGAAGGGTGACAATATAATTATAGACCTGGGATGGCTTTTGTAAGAGGATAGATTTGGAACGATTAGAACCCTCTCTGTGGAGCAGAGAGGAGTGAAATGGGACATAAGAAGCATGAAAATAATGAATACCAAAAAATTCATATTTATTCCTTTTGTAACTGAGTATGTACTTTTTCATCAAAACATAGAAATAGTCTGAGGAACTCACTGCCACAAGCTGTAGAATATTGGATGGTTTCTATTTTGGGCGTATATATAATGTTGGTCTTTGCAATAGGTAGAGTCAAAGGGTTGTAGAAATGTCAATGCATCAAACATAAGACGGCAACACATTAAGCAGAATAACGATGGAATTTATTTTACAAGTGGCTTGCTTATAACAGAATTTCTAGAAATTTCCCTGAAGTACCTACTAGAAACCCAGACAGAGGAATAGATTAGAAGCAATATTAGTTCTAACTAACGTGCAAGTTCCCTATGGGAGTCCATAATTCAACATACAAGCAGCTGGCAATTCTGTTTCAGTTCAGAAAATCCCTTTAAGAATGTATGTATGTGTAGTTTGCTAATATGTTTTCAAAAACTGGCTTTCACCATTTTATTCTGTATTTCTTTTTGTCTTTGATGCAGTTCTGCACCAAACAAGAAAATGAAATCCATTCTTTTACTTTAGCTTTTTATATACGTGCTATATTGCATATAAATTTATATATATACATTATTGAAAAAGAAAACAGTTTTCATCTGCATGACTGAATCTTTAGTATTCTTCTGCTGTTGGTTTCCTGTGCATTATTGGTTTGTAGCCAAGTTTCATTAACTCATTTTGCATTCCATTAAAGTCTGAATTCTAAAGACCAATGCTTTTCCCTCCTATGGAGTACTAGTTAAAATGGATGCAGAAATGACTAAATTTAATGACTTATGTGAAAAGTCACTCCTTGGGAACTTACAGGAATGTGAAATACAGTATACAGAAACAGCATGACTCTGTGCACAGTCTTAGGTGTAGAGGAGAAAATACTAACACCTTAATGTTTTTACCTTCTTTGCAAGTAATGAAACTATTGCTGTGAATTTACCTTGTGGAAATCAAAATATCTTGGAGGCATCTGGTTAGAATTTGTCCATAAATAGGGCTTTTTCCAGTCTGGTTTGTGGTCTAAAGCGTTTTAGTGTCCTGCTGCAAACACATGTTGACTGTGCAATTAAAGTAAATTATTTATTTTTCCTTACAGCAAATTACCTGTTGTTTATATCCAATATGCTTCCTGAATCTAGGTTTTAGGAAAAAAATGTATATGAAATAAAAATAAGATATGAAAATTCAGGAATAGATAAGGAGCCAGTTTGGTTAAATGAATGAAGTAACATAGTCTATCTCTGAATTTTAATACAGACAGTTAACTTAACAATAATTTTGATCCTCTTCAGTTCTGCATCCCCTGGAGAGACTGATTAACTGAAACCTTATTTATCTCTGGGTATTGTTTTTTTACTTTCTGCATGTTATTTACAAGAGTTATTGTCTTAAGATTGAGCACTGGATTGTTTTGTGATGTAAATGTGGAAATACAACAGTTAGTTTAGTCCTAAACTGGGGACGTGGTTCACTTAATCCCTTGCAGAGAGAGATATACTTTAGAATAAACCCTTTAGACATTCACTTAAGCAAGCACAATATTATTAACAGCTTACCCATCCAAAATAGAATTGGTTGAAATATGGGAAATAAGTTTTAATATGGAAACAGAAAGCCAGTAGAACTGAAAGCTAAAGTTGACATACTATGTCTAATCTGTATGAAAAAGGTGAAATCCCTTGGATGACTGTAGTTCTAAAGTGTTCTGGCTCAGGGCCATATAATGATTTGTTCCTTAGAATAAACTAACATAGGCACAATTATGTAGAAGTGTATTTTCTTGATACCGATGGTGTTCTACTTCCTCAAAGACATGAAGCAGGAATTATTGCTATAAATAATATTGTTATTATTTAACATTCATCATTCTTAAAGGGTTACTTGCTAGAGATAGGGAATAGAGAAATTTATAGCTTGGTTTTTTTTTTTCTACCTTTTTTTTTGTATTTGGAATAAAATCAGACTTGAACCTAAAGCGTTGTGGCTTCTGGTATGATGAGAGCTTTTAATCTAACATCTATATTTCGGCTGCTATGTGCACTTTGTACAGCTGGCTGAGGATTTAGGCAGGGGATTCCATTTGTATATATCAGCAGTTTCATATAAAAGCCACCAACTTTTCCATCAGATGTTTCTGCCAAACTTCGTGCTCAATGGATACTATCCATGCTCTTCTGTTTCAAATTTAGTACTAACTCTAGCAAAGCATAAAACAGATTTGAAGACAATGAAAATGTACTACTTTATTTCCCTAAGGTATATGCTATATATAGCTTCAGCTAAAACTAGTTTTGTAAGGAGAGACAAACAAAAAGTTAATCTTCAAATGCAACTATTTCTTTTTTGTTCAATTATTTTTCTAAGTATTGATTTCCTGCATTTTGGTAGGTGTCCTCCATATCTATATGTATATCTATCTCAGGGCCGTTGTGTTTTTAATGGAAGAACTCATAAAAGAAAAAGACAGTATCAGGTCCAGTGTGTATAAATGACCTCTTTGTTAAAATAATTCCTGGGTTAACAATTCTATGTCCCTTATTTTAGAGGTCAAAACTTGCAGTATCAGGTGATACCCTTAGGTTGTTGCAGCTTTTCATAAACTCCACTGTAAGCACCTAATCTAGAAAATATCTACTTGCATGTACACATTTACCTCTAAATATTGTCACATTTTGATACTTGGGTGTAAGCAGGCATGTGTATATGATAAAGGACACAACTGGCAAATCACTGCACTTTAACCTAATTGAACTATGCATGTACATACGTACTTGTACCCTTGATACCTCCAATGTATCCAAGTATACCTCAAGTGATCTTCAATGGTTTATTGATTATGTATCATTCTTTCCCTTCTCTGTTCCTTTGAAATCCTGTATTTTGCTATAGCTTCCTGGGCAATATACACAAGGTCATAATCCCAAGATGGATCCTGTCTTCCGGCAGGATCCTGATTCTGGCATCAGTGGAAGACTCTAAGATCTGCTTTGTGAATAGTCATGTTTAACATCAATGTTCTCCATCCTGCAATGCACCTGTCCTCCTACTCTTTCATACTCAAATGCAAGGACGTAGCTGAAAATTAAAGAAGTGACACTTTATAAATTTACCCTGCACTAAATTTTATCTCTCTTTGTGCAATATAATTTTATCTTTTTCATTTCCAAAATGTTCAGATGAGTACCTCCCCCCCCCCCCCCCAAGCTTTAATAGCAGTTATGAATAGAAAGAAACCTATCACACTGCAGAAATATCATGGTTTACATTTTATCAGACAGAATAGAAAACAGACCTTTCTAAGTATTGATGATGTACTTGACAAGTTGTCTTATTTTAGAAGTGTGAGGTGGGAGGAACAGTCCATCTGTACCTCTGGAAAAGGTATGAATTTCACTGAGCTCAGGGACTACTACTATGAGTTCTTGAGCTCATTGGTACATGTAAATATGTCATTGTTCACCCATAGTTTGCTTTAGGACAACTAGTAATGGCTTGCTGTGGAGATATATATTCTACCAAGAAGAGAGTGCAGCTGTTTTATGGACCTTATGAAGAGTTGAAGTGGTGGATAGGTCTCTATATAGCATGTAAAAATCATGTTTTTGAACATTAGGCCTTTATGTGCATATTTCTTCCTTTAAATTGCTCCACTTACTACTAAAACTTTTTTAAACATACATATTTCCTCTGGCTTATTTCATATCCATTTTATAAAACAGTTGTAACCTAAAAGAAGTAGTAACAGTTTTGATTACACTTGTTAGACTTCTCACTTCAGACTTACGTATCTGCATTTCTATATCATTGGCTTAAGAAAAGATGCTCTAACTTTGTTCTGCTTGATTGTCTCCTGAAATTAATTAATAGCTCAAATAGCACAGAAATAAAGGACTCCTCGATGATGGACAAATATCCCTTTACTAGCTCTGTAGTTGAACTCTTCCCTCATATTCAAAGTATAAATGTACACATACAAATGCATGAACTTCTTTTCCTGTTACTAACATCCTTGAGATAGCCTAACTCTACTTGGTCAAATGCTTTTTCTAAATTAAATGAAAATCCTCAAAGCATTCTCCATGATTCATGCCACATTAAACCAGTGAAATAATCTTTAAACACACTGCTGTTGTGTATAAAAGGCTATATATGAAATACAATCTTTTTTTTGAGGGGGTCAGAATTCATCTTTATTATGGGTGGCAAATTTGGGGAAGGAAATTTTGGACATCCTCAACTTTTTATGTGCTTTCATAAATCTAAAACTTCTCAGTCTTCAAACAGATAACTCGCAAAACAGATAACTTTATTTCTGTATGATCCTGTAATTAGTCTTACCCTGGAAAACAACCATATTTAAGAAACTTAATTTTTGCCATTGGGCAAAAGAAATAACATAGGTGTGGGCATATTCAGCTTTAGGGACAGTCTCCAATGTGTACAAGATTGCAGCTGACAGCTGCCCTTAGATCTGAGAATTTTCTTTACAAAGCCAGTATCATCTTTGGCTTATGACTGACCCCAGCTCAACTGTTAATGAGTGGAGTTGTATTTTGTTTCTTTTTCTTTTCATATAAAAGGTAAGTTCAACCAGCTTGCCTTCCAGGTCAGTTCATTCTCTTCCTTTTCTTCTAGCTAAATGGCACTTACTAATTCCTCTTAACCAAACTATTACATTTTCCAAATCAGTGCCAGCCCTTACTTGTTTCTTTGTCTCATGTATTTTGTACATTTTTAATCACACATAAAGTGCAAAGAAGGTTCATGTTCTTAAATTGCACTTACAAATCTTTCTACTTGCATGGATTAGAAAGTACAGCTATGAGTGTCACAGGTTTTTTTCCCCCACTTCCTGCTCTGGTTCTGAGATCATTTCATGGCCCACAATGAAAGAATGGTTGACACTGGGTTCACAACATTACGAATTCTTTTAATGATCCTCTTCTTATGTCCCAGTCCCCTCACAATCTGAGGGAAACAAAACCCTGAGACGGAAGGGATGCGAGCTAAGGAGTGCCAACATTATGAAACGTGTTTTCTTTCTCTTGCTGCTCCTTTGCCTGATTCAGGGACTCCTAAAAGGACAATCTTGAGGGCAGATATCTCATTTCTTCTTACTGAAAGGATACATATAAAGATATTCAGATCAAGACTATCCTTGTTCTGGAAGCCTTAGCAGTACTCATAAAAAGAGACACAAAGGAGAATGATCAGATACTACTTCAGGAAATATTTCAATCTCTGAAAATTAATATAGTTCCTTGAAGGAAACTCAAACAACATAGGTTCTTTAAAATTATCTATTTCCTGAGAAATAAAAATTGAAAGACTCCTTCTCCTGAACAAGTTTTTCTTCAAATATCCTGGAATCCTAAATGCTTTGTGGCTTATTTGAAAGCAACAACTTTTATATGTCACTTATGGATTTGTACTTAAAAATTATGCAGGGCTAGTGAAAAAGTACTTCTTTCTTTCAGGCTGTAGTCTGACTATGTTTCTTCTGTTTTTTGTATTTATTACGCTGTTTTCTTTTGTGATTTCATGATAAATCAAATAAGAGGGCAGAACAAATGCTGGCTAGTCAAAATGGTTTTTCTACGTTGTAGTTCTGAGAATCTGATTTCAACTTTGTAATTAATATTTCTCCAGATAATTGGGCCAGGATACTACTTGGCCTTGGTTTTCACTTAAGTACTTTACATGAGCAATTGTTTGACTGAGAAAGGTATTACGACCATGATAAGTTGCTTTTGTGTTTTGGGTTTGGATTTTTTTATCTGTCTAATGAATCCTTCAGTGGTCTATTAGAACATCCTCACATTGCTCCAGCACCAGATATTTTTTGGACATTACTTATTTTCTTGCTATACATTTTTCTTATTTTATTACTTGATTCTTCTTTTTATCTCTTGTAAATCTCTGCTTCTTTTACTTGATGGGATCTTTTTGCTGCTACTTCTTCTCTTGGCTTAAAGTATCTAGTATATAGCCTTTTTTATCTTGTTTTGAGTGGTTTTAGAACCTAACTTTTGTCAGGTAGTATTGCTGGTTTTCTACACTACTGTAATTTTAGAGGTCAGGTAGCTTCGTTTCTTCCTCTCACAATATTTATGTTCACCTAGCTTCAAATTATTGGAGTCTTTATTTGTAAGAACTTTTTCCAGTTTTATTTAATCTGGTGCACAAGGCATTCTTGTGACCACACCCATTATTACAAAAATCAGGCCTCCCTGTTAAATGTTCTGCCTTCCCTAATGCCACATGAGAAGAAAGGAGACAGCAAAGGGCATAATTCCAGAGAGCTCAAAGGGAATGCGGCATGATCTGAATTAGCTGATCACTTCCAGTTTAGATAAAGCAACCTACTTCCTGGAAGTCACAGCATATTCAGTCTGCTTCCCCTTTATTACTAAATTAATGCACTCTATCTCAAAAACTGGCCAGTAATTCCTTGACGCAATCTGGCGTAAAGAATCTAGTTTGCTGTGAATTCTCCTTAGCTCTTTTGCTCTGCTTTCACTTGAGTTTCACCTCAATTACCAGCTGGTGGTCAAGCACTGTTGAGGTTGTCATCAGTTTGATCTTCTTTGAAGTATCCTAGATATGGACTGTGAACCATGCTGTGTTCCTTACTCTATAAATACAGTACAAAATAAAAATTTAAGACCCAAAGAATGAAAGGAGGATTACACGTTTTTTATGATAGATGGCAAACTAAGTATAGCAGCAACCTTACTGAGGACACTGCATTCATTAAGGCAGCAACTAAAAATAATTTTTAAAAAGGCATGAGCTTTTCACATTGATGTGAGGGATGTCTGTTTTCGAAGAAAGAAAATCCCAGTGTGTTGAATTAATTTCTCACTCATGCTAAGACTGGGAGATCTACACAAGGTAAGCAGCAGAAGAAACAAAATACATTGCAGTGTGGAGCCTAAAACTGGTTCATGCAGCAGTATAGGACACTTCCAAATTTATTCAGGGTAGGATGCTACCACAAGCTCTAATGGGTCGTGTATGAAAGCGTTGCAGGGAGAGCAAGAACAGATAACCCAACTGAGGCACCAACTGATCTGCACTTTGCCTGGGTTCTGCAGAGTCTTGGATAGAGCTTAAGTTGACAGTACCTACGGAATTGAAGACCTTGGGAAATTTGACAGCTGTTGTAATAATTCCTTTATCTAGGAGTTAAAAGCCCCCCTTGAGAAAAATTGTAGTTAATGGTCCCTTGATGTCCAAAGGAATGGGTAGGATTTAGGATTTACAGTGTCAGGCAGAATGTGTGGCACCGGTTTGTTTATCTGCACTGAAATTGGGCAATGTCAAATACTTGTTAACCCTCTATTTATTTAAGTGTATCATCTTACAGATGCTGTGTATATATAGCTTTAGTCTCTGCTTAACTAAAAAGGGAGGACAGCTTTGTTTGGCAGGACAGTACAAGTAGGATATTTTTCCTGCTTAAAATGATGAAAAAAAAGCAACATGAGTGTGTCCTAGTAACTGATAGGCTGACTTGAAAACAAAATGAAAACCAGAATGAACTAAAGGAAAAAGCATAGATTTCATTTAGCTTCTACTTTTAAAATTTCTTGATAGATGTTTAATGATATAGAAGAGAGAGAAAAGCCATTAAATTAATCAGAAATATAAATTTGCTAGATCAACTAATTATTCTAAAAATATATGTTAAGTGGTAAACATTGTTAAATGATAAGATATTTCTGTTTTAATTGGAGTGCAGTTATTTCAGCATCTAGCATACTACTAATTTGGGGAGATGAAGAACCTCAACATAACAAAATACATTGCAACTTTCTTCAGCTGCTCCAGTTTCCATATAGTCTGTGCTTTGTAGTCAAAGGAGTGACCTTGTTGCTAGGGGAATTCATGGTACATGGAGAAAATGGTGAGAGCCATAGATGATTTACTCTGATTCTAAGCCTGCTCAAATCAAAGGAGATTTTCTTCTTTACTTCAGTGAATTTAGGACCCACTAGGATTTTAAGAATCCTAGTGATACTTTTTCAGTACATGTGATGCTTTTCAGTCTTATTTTCTATGAGAAGGCATTTCTGAACTTGAGCTAAACTCTATCTGTAGCTGCATTTGCATGCTTCCATTAGACTGAGTCATGAAGATCTGAGAGGCAATATGTTAATAAAAATAAGATGCTTTCTTTAACAGGATGCATATTGAAGCCTTAATATCTAAAGACATACAAAGACAAAATATGCTCCCAAAGAATAAAAAATAATATCCCTTAATGTTAAATTAGGATTATACATTTCATGAAATAGAAAAAGGAAAAATCGGCAACAGGCAAGTGTTCTAAAATTACTTTGATTCTAGTTAAATATATATGATGTAGTTCTCTAGAGATGCCACGAAGCTGAGAGATTCACATCTTCAACACTTGGGGAACAGAGATACAAAGCTGACTAACAGTGAATGCAGCTTACGGAAAGTGACTGCAACAGATACTGTGTTTCCAAGGGTGGTACATAGATAGCTATGGTAGTTAATGACTTAATTCTCTAAATTTAAAGTGCAGGTCTCCAAAGTATTTTTAATCAGAGGAACTTCCTCATCTTATTATTCTTAACAAAGAAGTGGAGGAGAGAGGGAGAAGTTGTGAGGATTTGGTTCAATTGACAGACAGGTACAGGAGAAAGAAATTACTCTTCCTGGCAGACCTTTGCACTGACTTCTGTAGTCCTCTTTTACAATCCCTATTGCACGTTCCGAAGACCTCTTCTAGATAGAAATCTTCAGTACAGCATATCTTGGCTTTCCAATGAACAAACTGTGGTCTTTTCTCATCAATCATTACTTAAACTATATTGGTTGAAAATTAAAAATATAATGTATCCAAGTACAGTTTACTTCAGTTAGAATTATTTTAACCAGCAATTTCTAAGGGCTAGAATTATATCAGTTGTCGTTTATTTAGTATTCTGCTGTACAGAGGAAATGGTATTACCTACAGTGTAAGTCATTGAGCAAAGTCAGAAAACAAGGCTCTAAGCTTGCAGTATATGTCAAAGTTATTCTAATTTACCACTAAAGAAACTTAGAGATAGTCTTTCCATGTAATAATTCATACTTATTCATACTTATTATGCTTACTGATCAGGTTTCTTTGTATAAGCCACTTTAATTTTTTCTGGTGAATAAAAGATTTCCTAAGATATAAAGGTTGAGAATTGTCTTCTAGATCCCAATGCTAACACTAGTGTGCTTGTCTGAAATACTGAATATTATCATTGCATTTTTTTAATTTCCAGAAATTGCATTTGGAAGTAGTGCAGGTGAGTTAACTCACCTGCTGTTGGTTAACTATTGTCTGGATGACTGATTATTTTGTGAACACCCAAGGAGGATGTAGCTTTTCAATTCTGGCAGCAGCATCCTCAGAATGATGTCACCATACTTCACTGTGATGGATTCTTAGACAACATAACCTGCCCTACAGTCACAGAGCAGTGGTTTGTTTATTGAGCAATAGTGTACGTGTACCTAACCCAAGCGATTCTTGGACAGAAGCATAGTGGCAGTAGTATTCAGACCGTGAGATCTAAATTTTAGATGTGCTGAAACTTGTCTTCAAAGAAGTAGATTTTGATAGTGCATAAAAGGAGAAGGAAAAAAAAGTGGAGGTGTGAGAATTCTTTTGTCCTCAAGCGCAGGGGGTGCGTGGGTGTGTGTGTAGGGATTTTTAGATAAGCTAATTATTTTCTTTTTCCTTTCTTACAGCTAACTTTTTGCCTAAATTCATATTTAAGTAGGAATTCTTCTGTCCGCATGGTGATAAATAGCAGGTTGTTCAACATGAATAGCAACTTTGCCTTAATGAAAACAAACGTTAACAGAAATAGAGAAATCTCTGGACTGCAACAAATGTGCTCCTTCCTAATCAGTTTCCCTTGTCTATAAAATACACCCACATACTAGAAAAAGTTCATAAAGTGAGAGCTGGAAGGCACCAATAATAATGCATTTTAGTTGCAAAATTCACTGCAGAGTGAATGTCATACACAGCTTTAGTTGTTATCTGAAACCATTAAGCCTAGTCATAATCTGCATGCTGATGCCAGAGCAATCAGACAACAGTATTTCACTAAGACCACTTATGAAATCTGTCATATTACTCAGCTGCTGTAAAGATGCCTCAGGTTGTCCCCCTGCAGAACAACCTCTTAATGTGTACAGCTTTTATTGGCAAGTAAGCTAATTTTTTTTTTCTCTCTTGATTCTCCGAAATGGTTCATAACACATAATATTAGTGAATGTAAGCAATGGTCAAAGTGTAAATGGATTGTTCTTAAGCAACAATCAAAATTGCTTGCAGGATGAAACCAAAGCACATTGGTTCTTAGGGATATTCTCTTCATAGTGCCTGGTTGGTGTTTTCATTTGCAGTTTTTTAGAAGAGTACCAGAGGTAAGTGGCAATGAGCTACTCACAGATAAAAGAAAATAATAATAAAAATTGAAATAAACATTATGTAAGCCACAGATGCCACAGTACTTTTGCTTTTGTACTTTGGTGTTGGAAGTTGACTTTTTCCACTCTAATATAGTAATGGACTTGGAATTGATATTGATACTGCTTTCACTAATTAAGGGCAGAAATACACATTTGAATAAAAAGATAGACTTTCCTTACACACATCTCAGTGATGACAAGTGGTTTTAAGATGGAAATTCATGTCAGATGCCCACTAAAGAGTTAAGAAACTCAGTCTTTCTGGATATTATGAAATTAAACCATCTGCTCTGCTCAGAAGTCCATGCAAGATCCTTTGCTATCTAAACCCAGCATCTGTTGAAAGCATGCTGTATGTATATAGTTAAATCCAAGGGTTGAGAGGAGCAGTAGCTGCTCTTTCAGCCCATAGATAGATAACAGTTGCTAAGATACCATATGGATTATGGAGTGTGGAAGGGTCTCTCTCATCTACGTACTTGCTTGGGCTTTGGTACAGAGAGAAGTAAATTTCACTCATTGTGGAAGGGTTGAATAACTCCTTCCTTGATGAATCCTTGCCTAAAATAGGGCCTAAGTCTGTTCACCCAAATCATCTCTCCTAAAGTTCAGTATTTCTTACCTTCCATATTAGAATAGGTCCTTTGTCTCTTGTGGCATTCACGTTGCCTTTCTTTTCCCCACTGGCAATAAACCTTCTGTTTGTAACCATGTTGTTTTTCCCTCCTGCTCTCAGCTTCAGATTTCTTTTCACTTGTTGTACCCGGAAAGTGCAGATCTGTGGGAGAGGCACCATCTGGAAGTGCCGGCGTGTTGTTTTTTCTTTCAGTAGCATGTCTCGCTGCAATTTCTGCCACTTGATGTTTCCAGATGACAAGTGCCTTCGAAATTAATCCCCTTCTGTTCCCAAGGCATAAGTAAAGAGGAACTCCTTCCCAAGTCTTACACATGCTCTAGCACTTCCTTCTGACAATAATTTTGGGACATATAATAGCTCCATACTGAGGAGCTCTGACTCCTACTTGAGTTGCTGATGAAAGGAGATCCCACTATGTTTAACTGTTGGAGTGAGATGAATATCCTACTATCCTTCTCTGGGGAAAGGGGGAAAAAAGAGCAGCTGGATATCTTTCTGAAATCACAGTTTCTTGGAGCCATAAAAGTTAGATCACCATCATATAGTGGGGGAAAAAAAAACCCTCAATTTTTATTTCTGACAAAAAAATATCTCTAGTCCAGTGACAATCATTCCTAATCAGTTCTGTATTCCTTTTGCATTTTTCTGAGGAAAAAAAGTCAGTTCGACTTACCACTAACATGGACTAATCACTTGGGCTTTTTTCTGCTTATATTAAACGTAAATCTAGTTTGTCTTGCAGGGAACTGGCAGATGGAATTGACCTTGTATCTTGCTCTGTGCATTACTCAGTGGCCATTTGATAATCAGTAATAAAAAAGGGGCAAATTATTCTCATTCCTGTCTATCTGAAGTTTGTCCAAATATAAGAGAAGCTTTCTTGAGAAAGAACTGCATGATCATGATCTACATTAAGAGTTATGAGAATATGGATGAGGGAGAGAATGGAAGAGACCTTCTTAAAATTCTTTATCATGGTGGAATTTATGCCCAGTTGCTTTCATTGAAATAGTATAATGGGCGCACACATCTGAGTAAATAGTGACTACAACAAACTTTCTGTGAAGAGAGTGAGTCTTCATTGTGGTATATTAATTGTCAAGCATAGTACAACTTAACAGTTTGTTTTGATTTAATGATTAATAATTTAATGTAAAATATAAATACAATAAATATAAATACAAAAAATATAAAATCAAGCATGCTGATAAAGGAAAAATAACAATGCAGTATGATAAAGCTGGATCAACTTTTTAGTTCAGATATTGGTGATTTTTCAGTGTTGTGAATAATTTTATTTTTTTTTAAGATTCAAAAACTAGTGAGACAACCCTTGCCTCATTTTCCATACAGCATATTAAAAAACTCTTTTGAGGACATTTGGTTGGCTAATGTGGCTTCGAGCTAAATGTTTGCACAATGCAAGGTCAGCAGTCAGTCATAAATCAGTAGTAACACTAGATATGTAAGTTAAAAGGTTGTTAGTTGACTTTAATATATTTTTAAATACAGAAAGATGGTCTCTTTTCTTTACTACTTTATTTGCTTTTAGTCCTCTAAAACATTACCTAATAAGCCTTTGTTTCCTTTTTTTTGAACAAAAAGGAATTGAGTAATTTTCACACAGCCAAAAAAAGGTGTCAAAGGAAATGGCCACAATAATCTCAGAATGTAGGTTGATCTGGTACTTTAAATACAGCATTGTACAAGTTGATATTTTTAATATGTTGTGCTGTATTAATGTATTGAAGAAACAAATCAGGATCATGAAAAGTGGTTAATTTGGGGTGAAATAGGATCTTGGCAAGAGACTTGAATCAATACAGACAATTAATTCAGACAAATCAGTGTACTTTTAAATCCTAAAGTAAAAATGGAATAAATAAGAACTTTGTTCTAATTAAGGTGGTTATTAATTTGTAGAACTGAACATTAGAAGTTCACTCCAAAAGATATTCTAACATGTTTAATTTACAACTTGATTAAATTTTCTTAAAGTTCTAATTAACTTAAATTAAATGAAACATGGATGTTTTTAAAGAAACACAGAGCTTAAATCAATGCAAGCATATACTAAAACAGTTTAGGAATTTATGTTTAAAAATTTTTGGGTGAAATGAATATATAATATAGCCAAGGTCAAACAGTAAGTATTTTCACTGTGATTGTGAAATGGTAGTTTTCTTGTAATATATTTACAACATCATTTCCAAAGCTCACACCTAAAATCACAACTGAGATTATATGGTTGTTAATGACAAGTATGTGACCTAGATAGTAATTGTCTGACTAAAAAAGCCTCTGCAAACCTGAAGCTGTCTCATTAACAAGTGGAGCTTGTCTGAATCATTTTCCTTATTCTCAGCCTGAGGAAAGCTGTCTACCATGCAAGAAAGGGAATTTTAAAGAAAGAATACTCTTTGCGCCTAACCAAAAACTTTTAAGTGAAAATAATATTTGTAATTTAAAAGTGATATAAATTTTGAGATTATTTTTATCATTTGTTTGAAACAGTTTTCAACAAAATTAAAACTCCAAGGTTCTTCTACAATAAAAACCAAAGTAAACATTCTTTGGTATTACAATCAGACATATTTAGAGACTGAGCAATTTTTATTTTTTTTTCCCCCCAATTATTAAAACATTTACCATTTTGGTTGTAGCAGAAGTATTTGTGATTTTTTGAAACAAATACATTCAGGGCTCAAAGTATTTTTGAAAGAGAAGTTAAGGGGGTTTGTGGTCATCTCACTCTTTATGTGCTCGCCCACCTGCCAAGAAAATTACCCCTAAAATGATGTATTTCCTTCCCATTATTTGCTGCACAGGTGTCTGATGACCATTGTCCTAGCGGGCATAGAAGTCTCCTCTTTTTGAATACAGTGATATCCATTTCATGTAAGAAACTTTACCCATAAACAAAAGCAGACGAAGTAAATGCTAGAACTAAAGCTCTTGGAAGTACTGCTGCAGTTTTTCAAATTGGGGGAAAATGGCAGTAAGAATAGGAATAGCTGGGCTCCCCTTCTGTAAGTTTTATCATAAACAGAAGTATTTTCCTTATGTGGATTAAGCTTACAATTTCAGTTGTGTGGCTCTGCCTCATGGCAGTTTATTAATGCACGTTATGTACACACAGGTTCTTGCACATGTATGGTAGGTGAAAAAACTTACTAAAGCCAATATCTTCAGTGAAAGTCCATTCATAATTATTGAGAGTTGAGGATAGACTACTAAATTAGGTAGCAAAGCTATTAAGAAAATAATTTAGAGGAAAAAAAAGGCTACCCTAGCTATTGGAATAGATCTCAGGAGAGTCCAGCTGCTTGTGTGATTTTGGCCCAGTTTTCTTGCTTTCTGTGCTCTGCTTCCTCCTTCTGCAGAATTAGAACAGAATGCTGCTTCAGACTTGTAAAGATTAGTGCATGTTAATCCTTATGGTTTTGGGTACCTTCACATGTCTGAGAATATGCCTATAATCCTTCTCTTCTCTTGAAGTATTAGAAGTGGCGATTTCAGCCAGACAGTAAAAAGGTGCATTAGATTTTTGATAATTTCTAAATTGCTCATTGTTGGAATAGATGCTGACTGTTAATTTTTGTGTTTAATGTAGAATGACAGTCTTAATAGTTTGGCCAGCCACCAAGACAGACGATGGTATTTCTAAGACTTCCATAGCACCTAAATATCCTTCAAGACAGATTATTTAATTCTACTGATACATCCACTAGTAATATCAAGAAAAATGGCAAAAATTCATTACGTGGTGCTGTTACTTAAAATCTGTGCTTCCATTCAATACTATTATTACAGAGCTATGTCAATTGAAACTTCCCTTGAACAATATCTCCTTTGCAGATGTTTGTCATCTTTTAATTGATACTTTTGTAGCATTATTTCTCCTTGCAGGTCAGGTTACTACTATTGATGTTTCTACAATGCAGTTTCTTAATACTTTTTTTTAAACTGAAACCCGCCAGTATATTAATTTAGAGTCAAAACATCCCTCAGAAATATCAACAAACTATATATTGGTAATTTCTATTGATAAATAAGTTTTAGGAATGCAATTGATCCTACAACTCCCTAGCAGCTGTGATATGAACACAGTAAGGGAGGACTAGGACATAATAAGAATTAGCTCTGCAACAGCAAACAACAACATCCTGTGATGTTGATATCCACAACACAGCATAATTGATTAATACATCCCCAAATAGCATGTGCCTGTATACTTTGGCATAGTTTGGAAATGCATGATTCCATGTAATCAAAACACTGACTACGCTTGGCAGTGGCTAACAGGGCTAGCTGCGCCTCTTTTGCGTTTTTGGGTAGCTGTATTCTTTTTTTCGTTCTGACAAAACCGTAAAACTACACTGCTCAGTGCCTCAGGCCCTCCATTGGTCATGTATCCAGGGAAAACAGTCTTGTTCATCTTGAGTTGGTTCTTGCTCGAATTATGAGCACTCAGTGGTTTGGGACTATTGTTTCAGCTTTTCTGCTCCCTGCAGAAGGGGAATTAGCCAGTGAGTCATGGTGAGGAACAGACAGCAGGCCATCAACTATGGGAAGTTCCATGATCTCTACAGGTAGGTTGCTGGCAGTTTCTAATAACCTCTTCCACAGTAATATTCACAAAACTGTAACAGGATCAGAATGTCACCAGGAGCTTCAGTTTAAGGTAGAATCCCTTTATTTGTCTAACTGTATCTAATGTTTTCCCTGCCTTCAGGCTTTTTCTGCCCCTTTTAATGGTTTGCTGCACTCTGGTAAAGCCTCAGTGGAGAAATTCCTACGTGTAATTAATGGAACACCAGAGACTGTGGGTTTGTATCAATGAGATTTTAGAATTTAAACCTCAGTAACAAGGAGAGAGCATGGGGATAGCAGATGAAGCTCCAATTTTCACTATTTTGTTTACCTGTGTATTTTTAAAACTTTAAGGCCAAAAAGAGCTCCAAATGGGAACCTGGAGGGGAAAAGAAAACCCCAAAACAGAAAAGCTGGAGGTTTTTTTCTGCTCACTTACAGCTCCTGTACGCTGACAGGTTGTTTTGCCTTCCTTCTTCAGTCATCTGAGATGGCCACTTAACTAGCAATTGCTGTTGATATCTGTTAAGGTGTATCTCATAAAAATCATTTTTTGGGACATCATTCCAAATGAAATGGATCTAACTGTGGATCTAACTAGCAGGACATAAAGAGCTAGCCATTAAGATTTTGACAGTACTGCTCTACCATTTATGCCTTTTATGGGGGACAATTCATTATTGTAGACTTATACTGTACTGCATGGAAGACATTGACATAGAAAACACTGACGTCTTGTAGCATATTCGGTGGTGCTGTTTTGGATAAGACAGGTTGCTGTCATATGTTGCTGACTGTAGATTTAAATGGTGCAGAAACTAGAATTTGTCTAGCAGGGAGGTAACATCAACTGTATAAGCAAGTTGTCATCCTTGGGCATCTTTTTCCTAAAATTAAAGGGGGAGGGGGGGAAGAGAGATTTTGCTAATGGCATGAAGTGACTTGTGGAAAGCAGTTGACCACATGAAGCTGGCAGTTGTTGGTTAACAAACTCACAATACAGCTGAAAGTACATTCAGAAGCTTTAGGTGCCAAAGGGAACAGACATGGAGAAAGAAGTAATGAAATGTAGGTCCCCATGAACTCCAGTTATCAGGGCTACTATGTCATCACCCTCAAGAAAAGTGCAATACTGACACTTTCAACATTTTACAGAAAATTCAGTTTTCTTAGGAATTAGTCCAGATAATTGAGGGGGGGAGGAGAGTTTAGCTCAGGCACAGAAATGGGAAACTTAGCAATGGAAAAGACACCTTAGGTTACCTTGTCATTCTCCTTGACAGGGCAGTATGATTATTTATGATATAGCTAAGCATTTGCCTAGGTTATTTTAAATCTCCTGTAACACTACATTGCTCCAAGAACAGTGTATATTTGTAAGCCTCTCTCTCTCTCCGTTCTCCATTTCTCTATGTCAGATTTTGTATGAAGGCTAATAACCCAAAACATGTCCCTGAGTTCTGAATTCCTACCTCAAATATCTTTAATACAGATGTTTCCTGCATTTTTTCCAGTTTTCCCACCTGTGCTAAACAAAGTAGCACTTAACGTATCAAAACAAGAGGCAAAGAAAAATTATTAAATTGAGTTGATGTTATTTCAACATTGTTGAGTTCATATTCTGTTCAGAGTCTAACTCCATCAGAGATTCAACCCAGCAGTTATCAAATGCAATACCTGTCACGAGACTAATTGTTCATTCACTTAAGACTGGAACTGTTCTGTTTGTTCTTACTGAGCACATTTGAAATTTGAATAACTTATGCAAAATATTGTAGTCTTAAAACTCTGTTTGGATTATTGAAAATGATTTGAACAAATAGCTGAAGTTGTTTATTTGTGAGATTTTTATGTTTAGCCTGTAACGCTTGTCACAATCACAATCCAAATATCTTTTCTCCAGGTCATCTATTTTTTTAATTACGTATTTCCAGCAACATGAAAAGTCTCTTTTGATTTAGAAGAGGAATTTGATGAATTTATAGGAAATGCATAAATAGAGACACCGAATCAACCACCTGTGGAACTAAAATTTGTTCCCTTTTGTGCATGCAGATTAAAATGCTGAGTTTAGACAGCTGTGCCCTTGGTGATCTGTCTGGAGTAGCTTAAGAAATTAAATTGCAACAACTCTGTGTTTCCATCTTCACATCATTTACATGTTCCCTTGTCTTGTCAGATCAAAGTGAAATAATTCATGTAAACCCACCTCCAAATAACTGTTGGAGAGGAAATGCTCAGATGGTTAAAAATGTCTATTTTTGTACCTCTTTTATTATATAAGAGGAAGAGAAATTAGCTTACAACTAATTAAGTTTCCAACAGGTGCATGTGTAAAAGGAATAGAATATTCTGTTTCCGTTGCAGCACTGTTATGAAGAAATAATTTTGCAGGTACAATTTTTCAGCCCTATGCTAATATAATGTAATAGAAAGAGTAAAAAGAAAAAAGAATATGGCAAGATGGGCTATTTATGCTGACTTCGTCATCCCAACAAAAATCTGCAGTTCAAATCTCATTTACAGTGAAATGTAAAGAATTTAAAATCTGTATTTAATCATGAATTTGACTTGCTACAGAGAGGATGAGTGTATTTGCTGACTTGATTCATATACTGTTTCTCTTTCAAGTCTTTTTAAGTTCAACAGAGATAAACAATCAGATTTATTAACTATTAAAACATTAAGCTTTTTAATGGTGTTCAGCAGCCTCATAGAGTATAAAATAGCTTAGCTCTCCAAACAGCTTTTGCTGCAAAGCTCCAACAGAATTCTGAAGGTTAATATCGTTGGTCACCTTACAAGCAAGAAAGCACAGAAACCAGATGACTTGTGCAAGATCACCTGCTTATATCTGGCTTCAGGGACATTGATGTTGGCTAGCCTGTTTTTACTTTGTATTTTAATCTCTGTCTGCAATTATCAAGGGGAAAAGGCTGAGCGTACCAACTTGAGATGACAGCTAAACCCAGTGAAATTCAGCCACTGTCTTTTTGCGTCCTTAAGCTTTGTTTTGAATTAGGCAGTACATGCACTATGTCAGAGATTAGAAATCAGACAGCAGTGAAACAGTACATTCTGGGACAGCACTAGCAGCACAGATATCCCTTTTTTCATTCTGGCAAACATCCAGTTACTCTTTATAGCCCTGAAAGCCAGGTTTCTGAGCCAGAAAGGAGGACTTAAAGACGTTAAGTGAAATGCATCCCAAGCTTATGATTTCACATCTTGAGACAACGCGTGCTGAAGCTGAATAAAATCAGAGTGGAATAAAACAGCAAATTTTGTAACTGTCATCTCATTCAGGTAGAAGAAAAGTGCTGAAATGATTTTGAAAAAAACCCTCACATTGCTGAAGAAAGCGTACTTGACTTCAGATGCAAACAAGTTACTGTGCAAGTTACCTGTATCTTACAGCTCACAGGTTTGGTTTGCCAAACAAAAAGATTTATTTGGTTTACTTTTGCTTTGAAGAGGACACTACAAACAGCATGACAAAGCAGTACAATTCTAGGTAGTATTTATTTGTCTAAATTGAGTTCACCACACTTCTGCTTATTTGGGCATGCATGCCTAGTTGTATTAGTTATTCGTAAATTGCCACAATTTGTCTGGAACATGTAGTTACTTTAGGATTTACAAGCAGAAAGCAAGTATGCTGCATATTTTCTAAATGGAGTGCGTAGCCTCATAGAGAATGCAATTTCCAAACATGAATCTGAAAAAATTGTTTGCAGTTTCCTGAACTGAAAGAGATTAAATAGGACATACCTTTATCAGACTCTACTGACATCAGCCAACATTAAATTACATGTTTTAATTTTTACTTAGTCTTTCTTGATGTGAAATGAGGGCCAAAAGAATAATATAACTTCTTTTTAGTTCTGAAAACATTATATTGGGAGGCACATTCAGAAAATGAACAGCATTTTGTATGAAGAACTTAAGACAGTATGACCTGCATATGTTCTAAAGAGATATAATAAATATAATTTTTTCTTCTTTTTATCCTATACACATTTATCAAGGAAACATTTACTTATTTTTTTAAAAAACAAGCTGTTACTGTTGAGTGACCATTGCATCTTTGTGTGTTACAAAGTTCCCAGATGATACTGATGTTTTTCATGTCAGTCTCTGCACAGTTAATCCCTCTTCTTTTTTCTGTGGTCTAGGATTTCAGCCAATTGTTAATATTTTGAGATAAAAATCCTCCACTGTACCATATTTAGATGTCATGATCATAAATCATAAAATGCCCATGTAATCCTCCTGTGTCAGTGTTATAGAAGTGATTGTATGTTAGCTTTATTACATAATGAAACTTTTATAGGACATAAGCTTAAAAAGCATCCTCATAAACATAAGGAAGATAAGTCTGATTTCTGCCTCATTTAGAAAGGTTGTACACCAGTTAAATTAGTATTAAATGCATTAGACGAAGTGGAATTATCATAAAACTTGTTATGTTTCAGCTTCTCTGTCATCCTCCTAAGTTTGGGGGGTTTTGAGTACACCAGGACATCTCTATTGGTCACTTCACCATCATCCAAACAACAGTAGATTTCAACTGTTTAGGTTTTTTTGCTCTTCTAGAACCACAGAATAGTTAAAAAAAAAATATTGGCAATACACGGAAAGGTGATTAGGTCTGTTCCTTTGCTCAAGACTAATATTTATAACTCTGGCAGATGTTTGTTTCACAAAATTAAAAATTTTTTTTAGCAACTTCCATGTTTTGTTTTTTTTTTTTAAAAACACCAATGCTGAGGATTCCACACCTTCATATATGAACAACATTGCCAACGTTCAGCTATCCTGATTCTTATCATTTTTCCCCCTGATGTACACTCTTATTCTTCCTTATTGTAACTTATGAATGTTGCTACTTCTCTGAAACCCGTGTGGATTAAAAAATCAGGTTTTTATCTTTGTTTTTTGCAGCCGCCTTCTACATATGTAAAGATTTTCTTAATGTCTGATTTTCAGTATTTGCTTCTCTGCATTAGCAGAGCTACTATTTCAGTACTTCCCTAAGATTAACAAATTATTATTTTCTAGATCTCCAATCATTCTTATTGTCTCCTCTAGATTCTTTCCAGTTGATTAACTTGTCCTTTCACAGAATGTTAAGTGTGCTGAAAAAAGTGACTTGCATTAAAATCTTGCTGATCTAGTAAGATACTACTCTTTAAAAAAAAATAATGGGATAATGCTAATTCTTATTTAGTTTGTGGATTGCTGTAAACCCAGATTTTATTCAGTGCTGCTTAACTAGTTGTTCCTGGTGCTCTATGTAGCAGAATATTTCTACCTAAATTCAATACTTCGTACTTTTCCATATAATATTGTACCTTATTGGTTTATGTCTGTTTCTTCAATTTATCAAGATCATCTTGCCCTCTGAATTGTTTGCGATCCTATATCATCTTACGTTTTAGGATTAAGTAGTGTATTATTTTTTTTTATACTTGTTTCAAACAGTCTACATATCCTTCATTCCAGTGTTTATAGGTGCTTTTGAAAATGTGTCCACTACATGAAGTTACTCACCAGGGAAGTATTTCATATTTGACAAATGCTCCTGCAATTTTGCAGTCCTCTGTTGATGTGTAGGTGGTGTTTTGCACAGTGGATTCTATAATGTAGCTTCCAATGATTTGTAGTCTGTTTCTTTACTGACCAATTTTGGCTTTTCTGTATTCATGAAAGTACTCAAAAGTTTTCAGCATTTCTTTTTCAGCCTGAACACAGTTTCTTGGGCTTCAGTCAGCCCTTAAATATACCACTGGTTTATTGTCTTGCAGAAACATAATTCCCAAAGTATTTTATGATTAATCAACAAAGTCCTTGGATTCTTTTTTAATGTTTCTAGTGTCAGGTCCTAAAAACTTTCTGGGAAATCTTCCAGTGCTTTTATATATTCTCCATAAAAACCCCCCAAAACCTAAGCTGATGGTTTAGTTATGAGAAACTAGAATATGTTTCTGCACGTGTAAATACAGCTATGAATTTTTGTAAGAATCCTCCTAACAAATCTTCTTTCCTCACTACTTCAAAATTTTTAACTTTCACTAGTTTTTTCCCATTGAATATACATTCTACATGGCTAACTATCATATTTAGCTGTCCTGCCTTGAGCATGCAGTTGTGTCAACGTTGGAATTAGACAACCTCTAATTAGAAAGCTGAACGCTTTAATATCATGTCAGCAAATCATTAAAAAATACTGCTTTTACAGCTATGTTTCCAAAGATCTAGGACACGGTATTGAGACAATCCTGAACAGTATTTCACCAAAAAGGGAGATGGATGTGCATAACTTCCTTTTTTACCACAAAAAAGTGATACTTAAAAAGCAGCCAAGTGTCATAGCCATCAACAGAAATACTTGATTTGCAATGAAAATGAGGACACTTCTTTGTTTTAAAATCTATCCATCTCTTCTAAAATGCACATAAATATATTTTAAGAATAGAAGTAATGTGTGTGGAGCAGATTATAATATCTTTAACTGTGAATGTCAGTATTTTTATGGTTTTATAAAACATCACCTTTGCAAATTTTATCTTTAGGTCTACAGTGTAATATATCCGACTGGCCAATAGATATTTACTGATGGATGGATAGATAGAGTGATTTTTATTTGTGTGTATGTTTCTTAATTCTTAGTCATTCTCTAATGTTACGTTCTCAATGGTTTATTTTCAGAGCAATTAAGGATTGGGCAACATGATAGTTGATTTGAGAGGCATGGACATAATTGTGCTAGAGAAAGCTGGAGATTTACTTCCTCAGTTCAATGATATATGCAGGTCATGCCACTTTAATGCAGGATGAACAAGGATACCAATTTTGCAGATGATTAGCTGTTTGTACATATAGGAGAGATTCATAGTTGGGAGATACATTGTGGAATAGCTGACAGCTTGGTAGAAATGAGTACTGTGTAGAAAATAACTTACACTGGTAGTGCTTTACTTTCAGGAATCTACATGGAAATATATTTCCCATCTTTTAAGCTACTTGAGGTGTGTTTGTATAATAATGCATTATGTAAGCATAGTCTGTGAATCTAAAACCAATAGTTAGACAGGAATAAAGAAACAGAATGTATCTTTTCCATGAATAAAAGGGTATAAGAAGGAAATCACTTGTTTCCAAGCTTTCATTATTTTCTTTAAAAATGTTTGATAATAATCTCGTGCTGTTTAAAGTTCCCTGAGGCCTTGTTTCAATTATTTTTTCTGTATTCCCATAATCTTCTATCAAGGCTTCATTTATTTGAAGAGACAAATGTGACCATCATTGCAAATACAAATCCCATTATGACAGCCTAGTGGTGTTCAGTCCAAAACTACCTAGCACTGGAGGATACCAACAACTGATAATCATCTTGCATTCCTACTGATTCATAATGAGTTAAAACTCTTTAAGTCAGTGATAATAATCGAAAGACTTCTAATACGCAATTTTTTTATGTTGAATGACAGATGACTTAGGCAGTTGAGAAGAGTTGTCCTTGTTATCGAATAAGCTTGAAAGGTTGTGTTGGAGTGGCAGAAATCCCACTTATATACCAAACGTTTCTGAAACGCCCCACTCAACCTTAAACTTGTGATCTTTTACAGTGCCGTGATTACCTAGGTACTAATTCATAGGGAAGTTTTATGTCATGGTAGCTTTGTTGTGGTGTCTACGCAGTGATTGCTGGTGGTAGTTATTGTACCCAAAGGCAGTCTCTTGACAAAAATCTTTCCAAAAGAAACCAGATTTGGAAATGGAGAGACACTTTAAATCACTCACTGGAGGAGGAATACCATCTCACTACTTGTGCTTTTTCCGCTTCCAGCTGTAATTCTTCACTTTTTCTGCAGCTGAAAGCCCACTTGACATCTGTGACTGAGTCAGTTCTGTGTATGCAGCAAGTGTCCCCGCTGCAGGGAACAGACCTCAGCCTGACCCAGTAATTACAATGTGGCTTAGAGCTGCCAGCCGCCCGAGGGCCCACTCAACCTGGGCAAAATTGGTCAGTCCTCAGGTTTTTCAAAAGAAGCAATACTTTCTCAGGGGTGGGGGGGTTGGGGTGTGTGGAGAGGGAAGAGGATGGGGAGAATGAAATCATGATGTGGTGAACAGTTTACCATACAATGACAGAAGTAATGGCCACTAAAGCTGACTCCCAATTCCAACCTGAGTTCAGAATCTGCTCGGTCCTGATTACAATTTGCCTTTTTAAAACCTTAAATCCTTTCAAATTAGGCAACTAAACCCAAGGTGCTCTAGAGCTCCAGGGCCTCAAAGAGGAATAAACATTTATAATTTTTTAAGAATCAAGTAAAGAAATCATTTGTCATCAGGGCCACTAGTCTCCCAAATACTTGCTCATGTTCCACGATTTTGGAATATGTTTTTGAAAATTGAGTTTGTGCCAGGACAGAAGGAGGCTGTAAAGAAGGAATGGTTTATAAACTCCCGTGTTGTATTCTGATTTATTATAATGATAGTTTTCAGTTCTACGTTGTCACATATTGCTGTGTTAAGCATAATATTACATCCAATTTATGAAAATCAAAACAGTTCTGCAGTTAAAACAGCCAAATAGGAACATGTAATTTTGGTAATAAAGTTGCATAGTATAGAAGATATAACCTCTTGATTGTACAGAAAATTGATTGAAATATACCTTGCAAGTATGTATATGAGATCTCAGGAATGTTGACATAAACATAGGAGTTTATTCTTTTGACTGGAAGAGGCCTTGCAAAAAAACCCAAAGAATGTAGTTTTAAGTTTAACTGTTCTGCCTATAATACTCTGCCTTCCTTTAACAAAGTATTTGTTTTCCTGTCCACCCAGCTGTTATTTTACAATTTGTTTTGTGTTCTGTCAAAAATAAAAAATACAATACATTTAATAAAGCAAAACAACCTTGAAAAATTTGGCAAGCAAATGTGGCTTGCAGCAAATCATTTAATCCTGTTTTGTTCAACATAAAATCAATTGGTTATGTGTTTTCCCGAGTACATTTAAAAGCTAACACACCTCCTGAGAAATGGAATAGGAGGAGGAAGAAGGTAGTGCTGGAGAATTTTAAGAATTCTATTTATACTCATCTTAGTATGCATGTTGCTTCTGGTGAATAGACCATATCACGTAACAGCAAATAATTAGAAAGAGCCCAGCTCACTGCAAGCATTGCAAATAAGAATTATAGTTAACTTTCATCTAGAGGAGAAAAGTGGAAACAATAGAACACAAAGCAAATGTTTTCAGGAGAACCAGCATCTACATAAGGAGAATCTGCAGTTGGAGTTTTCTTTGCTTCACTGTGGCATTATCCCATGATGCATGGTATCTTCCGTAATTTCCCATTACTTTTATCCTCTGCTGCTGTAACACATCCAAAAGAGGAAATGGTTGCCATGCCGAATGGGATCCATACCCTTGGGTGGCAGTGGTTGGAGTACACTGAAGCAAAGGAAAATACATTGAAAGTTATGTATTACCACAGGCTCTCCATCTGAGTTTACAAATGAAGCCAAGCTGAGTGAGAGAGACTGCTTTATCTCAGCGGTGCCCTGAGAACTTAATGAATCATTGCTGGCCCAACTGCTCAGTCAGCGAGACTGAGTATCCACAGATGTCATTAGGAGTTTTTTAGATTAGTCAAGAAATTGTATGCTCTGCTGGCTCCCTTATAAAATGGTTAGGGCACAGTCTTTTGAAATGAAATTTTAATCTTGGCTGCTTGTTTTCTTGCAAATCATTACGCATCACCTTAAGGTCCATCAAGTTGTCAGATTTTTAGAGTCTGTCCAGACTACAGGGCAAATATTGATCAGGAGAATTGTAGGTATATTGCTACCAAGACAGTTTTATAGTCATGTGCTTATCTTCTGTTGACTGGAGTAAATTGTAGAGGGCAGTCAGGGACCTGTAGATGTCTATGCAGAGTTATTTCCTTACTTTTTGTTAAAATAAGAGTTTTTTAAAGGACAGTTTGCATGGTCATGCCTGAGAATATTTCATGCTATCCTTAGTAACCTGAGGATAAGCCATAGGCAGATTGTATGTGTTCTCTTGACATTGAAATAAATTTTCACTTCTACTGAAATTCACAGTACTGAGATGTATTGTACTGCAGATATTTGGGTGGTGTGATAATTGGTTTTGGATTAAAACATGTAACATATTTCAGATTTTTAGAAAGAGTTGTAACTTGGAAAACTGCAAAGGGAGTTGCTGTTGAAGTACAGGACAGGTGAATAGCTGTGCTGACAGGGAAGAAATATGAATAGAGACAGAAAGTAAGGGAGTTTTCTTGCTAGATAGCAAGGCATGAAACCGTTCAACATCCACGCAGCCAACTCACTGTCACGGGCAGCTGCAGACCAGCGGTGTGGGGCACTGTGTAATATAAGTGAAACTGCTGTGTGGGAATGCTGCTGTAGCAGGGGGTGGCAAAAAGATGACCGTGGGGTTTGAGCTTGCTTTAACCTCTTCTTAATTCTAGTAACTCAACCACACTTAGACATTTCCTTTCCTGAGGCAAGGAGTACAAAGGCCACCTGATGGGAACCAGCTAACCCCCTCCTGCAGTGGGTGTTCCTCCCAGAGTTATACGCTGAATTTTACCCTCTTCAAAATCCACAAGATTACTCAGTACCTAAAATCATGTGTATATATAACAACTGACAGAAGTTTGCTGCTCTGCTACTTGTTTGGAAATGAATGAGCCCGGTACCACACTGCTGCCTGGCCTTGAAACCTGTGCGATCTGTTACGCTCCTGTACCTTGCCTTTCTGCACGTCCCTTTTCCCAGATTCATAATCTCGAGGCAGGTCAGGCAGTTACATAAATGTGCCTCAGGCATGGCCCCTGACTAAAGGGCCACGGAAGCCAAGCAGACAAGTGGAAAGAAGGTGAACATGATGATTGCTGTATTCGTGTGGCTCTGTGTTATGCCCCCTTAGTCAGCGGCTGAGGAGGAGGAAGGTGCCTCTTTTCTGAGGGAACTACTGAGCATCCGTGAGGGGCAGAGCAAGCCAGGGACCTGCACGCAGCCAGGCCAGGGGCAGGCGCAAAGTGTGGAGGGGGGGGGGGGGGGTGTAGGTAAGTGTGTGCATATGCAAGTGTGTAAAAAGAGCTCCCTGGCACCTGAAAATATTTTCTGCTAATTGGGGAAGTAACAGAGTTGCCAGTGAGGAGCCCCAGACCTGGGGATCATCAAGCTGCAGGAGCATGGTGAGCGGAGTTATGTATAAACCCCCTTCTAGGTGGGCTTCCCTGGTTGCCCTGAGTTTCTTTTTTTAAGTATTCTAGTTTATGCTGCTGTTCAGGCAGGCTTTCCAGAGTTGGAAAGCATCGTGTGGGGGTTCGTGGTGGGAAGAGGTGTGGATGGCCTCCCCTCAGGGTGGTGAGGCAGGCGGGGCCCACCCCAGGCCCCAGCACTCAGAGGCATGGGCATAGGCCTCTGGCTTTTCAAGCTTCTCCCCCATGTCCTGAGTTTGTGTTTAAATCAGTGCTGTGTTTTCACTCGTGTTTTCAAAGTTGTTGGAAGTGCTGGCTATTTTTCTAAGTCTTCTTGAAAGATCTGCCTTTATAGGAAAACTGGCATTTATGTACTAAAGTAAAATCTTAAAGAGCTCTTCACTGAATGACAATGTGCTAGTGTGATGAACAACTTACAGGAGGAATACAGGAAACCACAGATGTTGTCTTGTTAAAAATTATTGGGATAAAAGCACCAAATAAGATCTGGTTATAATCAAATTTGATTCCTAACTGTAGTTTCACACTGATAAACACTTCATAAGAAATAAATTCCTTTCAAGACTGTTTCTCTGTCTCAAAATGGACAATAACATGGTTTTTATAGTATAAGAAGTACTGCAGAATTATTTTTTGGTTTTGAAAATCTATTAGCAATCTAATGCGAATGCTCAGAACTTAAATTCTTCATGTTTTTTCTAAATTATTACTTTCTGATAAAAAGTAGTAATATGCTGTTTAATGTTGAGCTTTAACAATGACGAAAATTAGAGCAGTGATTGTTTTAAATCCAGTTATGGTATCTGCTTAAAATGAAACTCTTAGCCATCCCACCTACTACTTGCCAAAAGGTAAGGATCAGACAATTCAATAGCAGAATAAATTGCTTGATAGTGCCTGGATGGCTTGGAAGAAGATGAAATACAAAATAATAAAAAAGATGGTTTTCTTTTCCTCCCTTTGACATCCAGAGATAACAGGCATTTGCACTAATGTTAACAGGACTCTGTGATTCCACATAACCAAAAAAGTTGAATTTGCACTTGTTTCAGTGGGTCTAGCTATAAAGCATATTACGTATTGAAAGCTGACAGTTGGGCATTTGGCAGCTGCCAGACTTAGTCCTGTGAGTAATGTGGGACTGATTATCTGATGTATTCAGTTATACGGCACAATTATATGATTAAATTTCACAAGGAGATAATGTTTGTATCAGAGCACTGTAATATGACAGGAATGTTCGGTGAGCCACAGATACTTATACCTTACCATCCTATGGTTAACTATAGTTAAGTAACTCGACATAAAAATAAATAAATACTCCCTGTGCTTCATGATGTGGGAGTTCAATTTTATTTTCTTCTAAATGACCATCAAGCAGCATTGACTGAAATTGTATGAGAGACCTGAGAGCAGTACTTCTTACAGCAGCTTTGGAAGGCCCACTCTTTGTATTATAATGAAAATCTGTAAATATCCGCAGTCTTACTTTAGTGTACATGGCCACGACTTAGGGAGTCTCCCACATGTGCTGATTAATACTGCAGCTGACTCTCCATGTAATTAAACACTGTCTAATTGTTTTTTGTGGTACTAGTTCTCTTTTCCTTATAGCACCTATAGCAAGGAAAGTAATATCTTTGAGAGGGTTTTGTTTTTCTTTAAACAAGATGATGACTAAAACCTATCTGCACTTAAAGCTATTTGGATTCCATTCCTCAGCCTTTACTCAAGCAAAAACCTCTGACTAGGATTTTTAAGTGGGAACTTTGCCTGGATGGGGAATGTTGGACATGGCCCTTTATGAGCCCTAGAGTTTTGTACACTTTTGCACAATATGAGTAGGGACAAGTATGTTGGGAAATACCCAGGTGCCCATTTATGTATTCTGAATCTTACAGTGTTCCTAATTTGTACAGCTTTATAAAAACAGGCAGGGAAGAAACAAAATCAATCAGAGTGGTTACGCATTAAAGCTTGCTCAATTTTGCTGCTCGGATTCCTCAGCGTCTTTGAAATGGATTTAACGTATACAAAATACCAAACCCTGTGAGATGGGGCAGAAAAATTTTTAAAAAATCATGCCATTGTGGGAATTCAGAATATCTAGAACTTCCAAGGATTTTTTTCAGGGCAATCTAACTGTACTGCACCGCTTTTCTTTCAAAATGGAAATTAAAGAAATATAATTAATAGGTTTTTAGTTTCTAGCTTCATATCATTGGCTGTGTTATTACATCAGCGATCTTACCAATACCAAGCCAGCTGGATGCTCAGTGTCTTAGAGTAGTTTAACATCAACCTACCAGACTCACCTGCTCCCTAGAATGCTTGATCAGGAGCATCCAGCCTGATTATCTTCATCATGAATCTCTGGAGCTATCTTGGGTTCTGTCTTTCTGGGCTATCACTTCATGGAAACACAACTGCATGGCCTCTGACATTTGTTGACAATTGTGATATGTATCTCAGGAGTGGCATAATTTAGTCTAAAACCAAGCTACTGCTAAAGGGAGTTGTTCAGCTCCCTCTTGCCCATGACAACAAGGAGCAGGTACTAGTGTTTGTGTGGTTGGTGAGTGCATCCTGAAGACTCGGGTTTGCATTATGCTTGATTCAGTGTAACTGTGGGTTGCAGCTCTCTCCACCTCGCTTATTTCCACCACTGCTTCACATTGGGTTAAGTGATTGTGCAGCAAGTAGAGAAGAAAATTTTGCTGTCTGACTTAAATAAATGAAGTTCCTAATATCAGCCAGAAGTCATTAGCTGTGTAGATCACAGAAATCACTACAGATCCATTATTACAGTTTTAGCATGACAGAACATAGTATACTGACAACCTAAAAGCTGTATCAAACACTTACTGCCATTGCTACTAGGCAACCAAATACTGTCCCCCTGTGAAGACATTTGAAATCTATTGTAATTGACATCTTTAACCTCAAAACACCAGGGTAGAATATGAAAGCCAGGTCACCAAAATGATAAGCTTTCCAGTATTTCCTAATGCTTGTGTAGTCATGCTACAGAAAAAGGACTGAGTGTTGAAACCACCTAGTAATGTCAAAGCATACTTGAATACGCCCAAGAATGTACAAAGAATATAAGTGGGGAAAAAAAAAATGAGGCTAAGGAAGAGAACAGTCATTTGGAGGCAGTCTTATTTATTTATCTTCCGTGTGTCTTCTAGCGTAAAAGAACATTTGAGTGGACTATATCCAGAGTGAATGGAGAGAGCTGTGAGTCTCCTTTGAAAGTACTGCTCACTCAGAGGGTAAATATTCTTTTAACTTTTTCTTTATAGTATTTGAGTAACGTTATCCATGTCAGATTTACTGAGGTTTTTATATACATATTTTAATATTAACATAATATCCTATACTATATAAATGTTTCAATTTAGATCTTGGAAAACAAAAAAGAAAACCCCCAAAACCCTGAGTCTAATCTTTCTGTAAAGTACATGTCTGGTGTTTGTGTGGCCCTTTTTCCTTTTTAATTGACCCGTTAGTTACCTTCAACTAATGAATGTCATGCACTGCTCCCTCTCTCTCATGGTCATCTGTGAACACCCTGATTCTCCCTTTCTATGAAGTGGAGGTAAGACTATTCTGATATGATTTCTGTTCTCAGAACAACATGTGGACTGCAAATGAAGGCTCTTGTTCATTTTCAGATTTTCATTGATCTAACATAATCTTGCCCTTTATTTTGACTTTAAAGATTACTGAAATGCAGAACAATAATCCTGTCTTATGCATCATTGTGTATTATGCTGGGAACAAAGGTCTGGAATCATAGAAGGGCTTGTTCCTGTTCACATTCAGATTGGTAGTAGAAATAACATAAATATTGTTGAAAACAGAATGATGTATGAACTGAAAACATATAGAGTAACAAAGCTATGCTGTATGTTCCAGAAGAGATGAGGTACTTTCATTTGCTTAATTAAGGTGTAAGGCAATATGCAAACTTGCTGCAACATAATACTGTACTGAAACGTGGAGGCTATTTCTAAAATTTAAGGGATGAATATTGTGGCCATATGTAGGCAAGACATGAGTGCTTTCCATCCACCCACGTGCTGTGGTT